>NC_065518.1:869922-876565 GCF_006386435.1 Epinephelus moara | reverse complement strand
AGAATTGTTAACGCGTGACCATGTAGAGACAGAAATGACACGATGTCATAACACCATAAATAGTATATTATGTTATTATATGAAGCGTCCGTCGCGTAAAATAATATCAATGGGGGCTGTGGGCAGGATGTTGTTACACAGCTGTGCCTGTGACTTCAGGCAGAGAGACCGCTGCATCAGAGCTGAAGAGCACGTTTTAAAATACATTTATTTTATCAATTAGTTATTAACTTTTACTATTTTTAGCAACTTGCCTGATCGGGCAAGTGAGTTGTTAGTTTACATGCCCGACCTTGAGTTTTACTTGCCCCGGGCAATCGGGCAATCCTTATTGTTGAGCCCTGCAGATGAACGAATACAACTATGATATCATATGATCTATATCATCTAATAAGACAGTTTTCCTTTGGAGACATAATTTGCAGTTGCAAAAAGGTAATAAATCGCAATTTATCGCAGTGTATTTTATCCCAATACTCAGCATATCGCAACACATTTAAAATCATAATAATATTGTATCGCGACTTCATATATTGTACCGTTATACAGACCTGAGTGTTGATTTTTTTACTATATAAATTATTAACATTACAAATACAATTTAAATTTTTGGTAGCCTACTAGAGTAACATAATAAATTGCTTTTTCAGTTTACCAGATACATTTTGCTGCAATAAAAACTTACTGATGAACGAATAGAAAACTTTGTAAACATCTATATTATCTAATGAGACAGAGTTTTCCTTTGGAGAAATAATTTGCAGTTGGAAAAAGGTAATAAATCGCAATATATCACAGTGTATTTTATCCCAATACTCAGCATATTGCAATATATTTACAATTGCAATAATATTGTATCGTGATAATATCGTATCGTTGGGTGAGTCTCACCCCCACTGGGCAGGATGTTTTCCAGTTGAAAAATAACCTTCCTTTACTCTCTGGCTGACAAAGTATTAATAATTAATCTCTTAATGTAAAATGTTGACACTGTTTCAAAACCAATCTTTGGCACTTTTCTACTCCAACTTCTTATTTATCGTTAATCAACTGAAACAGCTAGCTGCCAAAATGTTTAATGACTATGAACGATTAATAAAAAAAACCCTGCAGATTAAAGAAAATATCTGCAGCATTAGTTTTGTGGAAAAACATGTTTATATTCCTCAAAGCGGAATGTGGTATCAGTAAAGTTATCAGCTGCTCTACAGTGATACTGTACGTCAGCAACAACAATGATAAAGTTTCAAGTACAGGTCAGGAGGAAGAGGAGGAGTGAAGAGTATTAACAGCACATTATTCTGTTCGATGAATCTGATGTGATCCATGAAGCAGCTGTCTGAAGTACAACAGTGTGTCTCCACAGCGACGCTACATGACGACAGAAGGAATGCTGAAGCAGATCCAAACACAACACGAAGCGTCCGTGCTGTTACTCTCATGCTACTCTTTAAAATGTGTCTACATCGTTCATGCTGTGTGCACAGCGTGCAGCTCCAGGCCGCCGGCGAGGAGGGAATGCACTTTTACCCCCTGAGCTTTACGGGACTTCATGTGACAGCTCTGGTAACAGAAACACAGCTGTATTTAGTTTCTGTCTTGCACAGCCTCGTGGACGTGAGGCTAAAATATGTGGTCCTACCAGGTTTCCCTTTGACTGAGGGACGGATCACTTCCTATGTGCAACAGATTTTACTGGACAGTGAAGAAGGAGTTTATGTGAGCTGAGACTGAACCATTTCAGAATCAGAATCTGATGATTAGGTTTTCACATATGAGGAATGTTATGTGGTGTTTAGGAGCATTTACAGGAAACATTAATGTAGAATATAATATAAAAAAGTACAATGTAAGAGTTTGAAATGTAAGAGCTCGTCAGGGTTTTGGGGTGATGATCACCAGAGGATCCATGACAGGATATCATCACGATGCTTAAGTCACGATACAATATTATTGAGATTTTAAATATGATGATATATGCTGAGTATTGCAATAAAACATGTTGCGATATATTGTGATTTATTACCTTTTTTTCAACTGTAAATTATGTCTCCAGAGGAAAACTTTGTCCACATCTTTTTATCCAGTAAAAGTACGTTCAGTCTGTTTATTTAGGTTTTTGTGGCAGAAAAATGTGTCTTGTGGACTGATTATATTATTCTAGCAGGGTACTGAAAGTTGTATTTCTAATATTAATAATTTGTTAAATAAAAAAAAAGATAGATGGCATAGTGACGACACCATATTGTCACAAACATATTGTGATACTATGCTGTATTGATTTTCCCCACTGCTTGCAGGAATGTGCATAAACACGTGCTTTATATGAATCTAGGTGACATTTATTTTATGTTTTTGGTGCATACACAGTACACAAAGCTATACTTATTTATGATGCATGTAACCAGCTGTTAAATGCAGTTTAAATGAGGACCCAGTCTGACCTATGGGAGCACAGATGGAGTCACATCCTCAAGGACGTTTGAATTAAAGCGGTAAAATGAGATTCATCGTGTCTTCAGCTCACTCTGCTGTTTTAGCCTCAATGTGGCGCATTAAGGTGCAGAATGAAACACCGTGAAGGAGGAAGATGTGGAGAGATTACAATGCACCGGCCGGTCCGCATGGCGAGCAGCCCCTGACAGGACATGAGGTGCAGCCAGAGCAGGAGCAGGAGCAGGAGGAGGAGGAGCAGGAGGAGGAGGAGGGAGCCGACATTTTATCATGTGTACCGTGAGCTACTCTTCCTCCTGTGAACTCACCAGTTTTCTTGCATCCACTCCAGAGCCCGTCTCTCGTCGAAACGCCTCTCGAAGTCGTACTCGGCCAGCAGCGGATGGACCTGACTCTCGTTCATTTTCTGTCCGCTTTTCTTCCGCCGCAGGAACCAGAACTTTCTGGACGGTTTGTTGAGGGGTTAATAAACGTGACCGGGCCGAACCGGCTGAGTGGCGGGACACGGTCCGACCTCTGCTCCGTTATCCGGCTGATGTTAGCGGGGTTATAGCGGCTGCAGTCCGGGGCGACGGGAGGATGATGAGGTACCAGCAGATGCACTTCTCTCTGTCTGCCTCTCACTTTCCTCTCCCCGGAGAGCTGGCTAAAATAAAGACGAGTCATTTCCGGTTTGGACTTTCAAAATAAAATGCGTGGCCGCTATGACGCAGCAGATGAGTGTGGGACCTGTTTATGAGCAGCCTGTAATGCTGGTTGTCAGAGTCACTGCAGCTCAGGGGCCACACACAGTCTGGTCTGATCACAGCAGTAAAACCACTGCATGATATCCTGTAAATAACAAACACCTCCAAATGTTTCCCTTTCTTAGTTTGATGAAGCACATGTTAAAAACATTCATTCATTTACACAACAGATGAAAAACAGCCTGTGATTTCTTCAGAAGCATCATCATCCTCACTGTGACCTTGTCACATGTCCACGTTTGGTCATGGACGCCGTCCAAGGTACCCTGGGTGTGTTGGGTGTTGACGTTCTGGGACGCCGTGTCAGCTTTAGAGGCCGTTTACACGTACATGGTGATTTTGATAAATGGAGACATCTTCCTTCGTTTGTGCCCTTCGTTTACACGCAAACGGAGATTTCTCCTCTGAAAACGAGTCTTTCTAAAAACTCCGGCCAGAGTGGAGATTTTGGAAAACTCCAGTTGCGCATTTGCATGTAAACTGAGATAAACTGAGATAAACGGAGATAAACGGAGTTATAGGCAGTCGACGTCACAGTATGCGCCGGAACTTGCGCCTGTGTCAAAAGTGCGACCTACGTATGTTGCTATGGTGACAATGGATACATGGAAGGCTTGAGCTTCTCGTTACACTGCCACCTACAGGTTTGGCATGCTCTTGTGTATATATACACGGGTAAGTGTAAACGAAGATCTTTTTGAAAACGGAGACGGTGAAATGTCCGTTTATGAAAATAGCCCGCCACGTGTAAACGGCCTCTCAGCCTGTTACATGCATTGTCTGTTTTCAAAATACACTTCTGTTTTCACAGGAAATGTACAGTTTGCATACAGTCTCTTTCAAAATAAAAGCATAAAACACGTGGTTGGGTTGGTTTAGAAAAAAAAAAACGGTTTGGCTTTAGAATCCTGCGGGACACAAACACTGCTTTCTCAGGCAAAAGTCCCAGTCAGACTTTCGCTATCTTATCTTTCGTCCTTGTCCTGCCGCATTTCCCTCTGATGCCACACCGCTCACATTGCACCTATAAACTACAACAGCAACCAGTTGCGTATCGTGCCAATATTAGAGGACTGTTTTTCTTCAGCCCTTTTTAAACAGGAGTTGTGCAAATTTGCAGGAAAGCCCAATCAGTTTTAAACAGGAGTTGTGCAAATTTGCAGGAAAGCCCAATCAGTGTTCTTTCAGCATTGGCAGTATAAAAACAAAATCGGGGAGTGCAGCAAAATGCCGCCTACCTACTTTTGTTTATACAGAATGCGCCTTTTTCGGGGCAATGGGNCAAGTCATCAACAGCCCCTCCCACAAGTCCTGTGGCAGAAGGCCGCCTCGGTCTGTTTAAACTAAAAAGGTTCCACCAATATGTCTACCCTACAAGGCGGAAAATTGGGCGCCTCGGATCAACTCGCCAATCCGGCTCTGTGTGTCTAAACGCTTGCAGCTTGCCGGCAAAACGGCCCAACATTCACCAAAAATCGGGCAGTGTAAAAGGGGCTATTATTGGTTTCAGACGTCACTTCCCAAGCACCTGATTTCGACGACTACGGAGTGAGACCATGCTCTCAGAGGAATAAATGCAGTTCCCACACTATGTCTCTCTGTCTCTGTCTTTAAAATATGACCATAACAAGAATTCATTGCTCTTTCAGAGAGCTGCATTCTGGTCAAGTTGAAAAACATCGAGGCAACATCTGAACAAAAATGCCAAACATCTGCTGAAGCTTCTCAAATGTGGGGATTCTTGTTTATCTGTTACTTTTTGGAATTTCCAAAACACAACAAGCTCTTTAAAGAAATGCTTTGGGGCTTTGTTGAGTTGTCATTTCTGACATTTTACAGATTAAATAAGTCATAAATTACTGAGGAAAATGAAAATTATCATATTGTTGCAATCCTAAATTTTATTGTGAAGGTACAGGCTATCGCTTCCGGTTCCTCGCGCTGTCACCGTGCAGTTTGACGCAGTGGGAGCACGTTCTCTTCCCTCTGCTCCTCCAGCGTGCAGTGATGGAGGCGCAGGGGGCGGGGCTTGGCTGTGACGTTGAATCATCTGGTGGGAGTGTCTCACTGATCCCTCCCAGTGAGTCCAGTCTGAGCCCAGTGCACACCAGTATCACACACACACTCATAACTGGGACTGTCATGCTTCAGATTTTTTTAATCTCATGTGTTTTAAATGTTATTTATTGTTTATTTTCTTTAATCTTAATTATTATTTTCTGTCCTTCCTATGTCGTCCATGATTAATCTGATGTATCGACTGGTGATGGAAATATTAATTACTTGCAGTTAAATCTTGATTGAAGCCGTCTATCTGTGTGTAAGACATGAAGACATGTTCCTTATCTTTACCTGCCAACTACATGTGCAGTCATGATATCTGTGATTGCTTAAACTGATCCAAAGGGAGAGAGTCACATTACATTTGCAGCAGTGAGGTGTGCAGTTATGTAAGAGTCCTGATAGCACAGCTGCACACATCTGTTAGCTCACTGCTGTGACGGAGCAGCAGTGACACAATCAGCGAGGATTATCAGCAGGGCAAAGGTAACGCTCAGATCTCAGGTTCACTGTGTTGAGCAACTGATTTGTGGTGATTTGATTCATGTGCACAGATTAAACAAAATGTCATCCTTAAGGCAGGTCCTCCATCATCACCTGAGCTCACTGTTGCTCACTGGTGATATGCATATACAGCTGTCTTTAATGTCAAGTGTCAATTTAAGAAGAAAAGTCTTTTGTTTTATTGTACTACATTTACCATCCATCCATCCACCCATTTTCATCCACTTATCTGGGGCCAGGTCGCGGGGGCAGCAGGCCAAGCAAAGCACCCCAGACGTCCCTCTCCCCAGCAACACTTCCCAGCTCCTCCTGGAGGACCCCGAGGTGTTCCCAGGCCAGAGATATATAATCCCTCCAGTGTGTTCTGGGTCTGCCCCGGGGCCTCCTACCAGCTGGACGTGCCCAGAACACCTCCAGCATCTGATCAGGATCCACCGCCCAGGAGGATGTCTGACTCCTCCCCCTATCTCTAAGGCTGAGCCCAGACACCCTACAGACACCCTACAGATTGTATCTGTGACCTCATTCTTTCAGTCACTACCCAGAGCTCATGACCATAGGTGAGGGTTGGGACGGAGATGGACCAGGAAATTGAAAGCTCTGGCTCAGCTCCCTCTGAACCACGACGGACCGGCGCAGCGCCCCCATCACTGCAGAAGCCACACTGACCCGCCGATCCATCTCACACTCCATTCTACCCTCACTTAGTCTCTATAAATTCTACATTCAGTGAATGTAGAGTCTGTAGGCAAACCCCGGAGATCTTGCCTCCGGAAAAACAGCGGAAGAGCCCTGGTTTCCGGTTGTAGGCTGTTTGTAGTCTGCGTGATATTGACCAATCACGTTTGAGCCGGCTGCAGTTGTTGCCAGGTTAAACG
>NC_065518.1:861739-869869 GCF_006386435.1 Epinephelus moara | reverse complement strand
ACGATTGTGATTGGTTGAAAGAAGTACAAGCAGCCGGGGCGTTTTTTTCTCCAATCTCAAAGTGAGACTCGGCCCAGCCAGACCTTTCTTTTCTTGAGAAAGGTCTGGTGAGCGAGACTACCTCCGCCCAAATCAAACCGGAATGCCAAAAAGTCAGGGGTCTGCCCCCAGAGGCTGTATCGCCGTCTGCCGGAAGTCAGACGCCGAATACAGCCGATTGGTTCCGAGAATGACCCTCACTGTGAACAAGACCCCGAGATACTTGAACTCCCTCGCTTGAGGCAGTAACTCTCCTCCAACCCGGAGAGGGCAAACCACCGGTTTCCGACAGAGGACCATGGCCTCAGACTTGGAGGTACTGACTCTCATCCCAGCTGCTTCACACTCGGCTGCAAAACGCTCCAGGTCATGCTGGAGGTCACGGTGTGATGGAGCCAACAGAACCGCATCATCTGCGAAAAGCAGGGATGTAATTCTGAGGTCCCCAAACCAGACCCCTTCCTCCCCCTGGCTGTGCCTCGAGATCCTGTCCATGAACATCACAAACAGGATTGGTGACAAGGGACAGCCTTGGCGGAGGCCAACACCCACTGAGAACGTGGTCGACTTCACACCGAGTATGCGGACACAGCTCTCACTTTGGTCACACAGGGACCAAATGGCTCGTAGCAGCGAGCCTGGAACCCCATACTCCCACAGTAGCCCCGACAAGACCCCCAGAGGGACGCGGTCATAAGCCTTCTCCAGGTCCACATTTACCACATGCACAAATAAAGAACTAGACTGAAGGTGTCAGCATCTAGATTTAAGACCTTCATTTTTAAAAAAGTGTCCTGAGAAACACCAGTCAGACTTATGTCAGTCAATCAATCAATCAATCAATCAAACTTTATTTATATAGCACAATAGAAACAATACACACACACACATAAAGCAAAGACTGCAGTAGTAAAGACTAACTGACTTAAACTTAAATCAGTCAATAAGTAAATAAATATGTTAAAATGAATAAATAAGTAACGAAAATGCCAGCTAGAAAAACAGATTAAAAATAAAAAATAATTGTATTTATTATTATTGTGTATTTATCTATTTATTTATTTTATTTTTATTAATCTAATAATAATAGATAATAAATACAAAATAAAAAAAGACATAAAGTTTAATTCAAAGCCAGGCTAAAAAGGTCGGTCATGAGTTCGATTTGAAAAACCTCAACACTCTGTGGCCCTCAGGCTGCTCCACAGACGTAGGCCCTAAATAATAAAGCAGATGAAATATGAACAAAATAATCAAATCACAGAATGACTAAAATGTAAAATGTCCATGACTCCTTTGAGAGTATTAATAACTTTAATCCTCGTAGTGAGGGAGCAGTCTCCTACTTTCACCACATTATACGAAGGCACACTGATGTCAGCACTGAAAATACAAACATAAAGGTTAAGAATATAATCAGGTAATATCTTATTATTATTATTATTATTATTATTATTATTATTATTATATAGAATATTGTAAAATTCTGTTTACTATAACCCTAATTTGAAAAAAATAACTATAGCTGTTAAATAAATGTAGTAAAGTGAATAATACAATATTCCTCTGCAACATGTATTAGTATAAAATATTAAACAGTAATGTAAAGTGAAATACAAGTATCTCAAATCTGTACCTGAGTTCAGTGCTTGACTGAACGTGTTGTTGCATTTCACAGCTGTTGTTTGAGTCACAAGGTTCAGATGTAAAGAGTAAACATTTAGTGCCATCTGCTGGACAAAGCATGAAGAGGCTCAGCTTGTAAATGTCTTCTGCTCTTCAGCTGCTGAGACAAAAGAGTCAAAGTGTTACTGTTTCCAAACAAGTCATTTATTTCTAACTGAAAGCAGCAGCCGTCAGATTGATCAACAAGAAGACTAAACTGCACTTCAGAGCTGAAGTGGAGCAGCTGGAGGGGAGCAGGAGACTTATTGTGAGTCTGTGGAGTGAAAACAGCTCAAACACAGACGTCCTTTCAGCCGCCGTCTGGACTCGACCTTTCTGCTGCTGCTGCTGCTGCTGCTGCTGCACTTTGATCCACTTTGGGCTGGTGTTGCAGCCAGCAGCACGGGGAACATATCACAGGTAGAGGGAAGAATGGATTCAGTTAAATTCTAGCAAAGTCTGGAAGCAAACATCACAGCATCCTAAGTGATCCTAAAAACACCTAGAAATCCACAATGGATGACCTCAAGAGGAGCCAGCTGAAGGTTTTGCTATGGCCCTCACAGTCCATCGACCTAAACATCATTAAACATCTGTGGATAGAGCTCAAAGAGCAGAGCATGAAGACGTTCCAAGAATCTCACAGAGCTAGAAACCCTAACCCTTTTGCAGGAAGAATGGATGAAAATCCTCCGAACAAGAACTGAAAGACTCTTAAGCCTAGTTCACATTACACGATTTTCACTGCGATTTTGACGTCGCAGAGAATCTTGAGAGCCACCTTGGGTCGGAGGTGAGTTGGCAGATCGCCTGCCACGACGAGTCCTCATGTGTGAACAAGCCTACAAGCAAGTCGCCCCCTCGTCTGTGACTGGGACTGGATATCTGGCATGCTAGAAAACTGGAGAAGTCACGACTGACAAAGAGCATCAGCCAATGAGAGGCGAGATACGTCCCACGTCAGCACGCAGGAGGACGGAAGAAATGTGAGGAGGACAAGCTGCAGGGTTGCCATGTCCGCTTATTAGCCGCGACTTTGGGCTTGTTTTTTGTAAAGTCGCTTACAAATATTGGTAATCGCGGGTTGTGGTATTTGGTAGAGATGTACCGATACCACTTACACACTTCACATACTGATTCCGATCCCTGAACCTTAGGTATCTGCCGATACCGAGTACCGATCCGATACCAGCGCGTAAAATAAAAATGGATGGGATATGAATTGTTGTATGACTCAACTCCTAAAACTCTGTGTAAAATATTAAGAATTAAATACATAATAGTAGAATGAATGCTTTTTAAACTCCGCTCTGTTTCCGTTTTGTTTGCCTGTAGCGTGCGTATGCGTAATGACGTGAGGCATTACGTGGTATCGGATTGGTCATAGGCTGTATTCGCCGATACCCGATACCGCATTTTAGGCAGTATCAGAGGCATTTCCGATACTGGTATCGGTATCGGTACAACTCTAGTATTTGGGCTTGTTTCTAAAGTGGAGTTGCTTATTTGGGCTTGCTCTCTAAACATCACCTCTCTATATATATCAGTGACTTCTTTTGGGCTTGTTTCCATAGCTGTGGTTGCTTGTTTCTCTCCCAAGATCTGGCAACTCTGACAAGCAACAACAACAATGGCGGCATCCACAGGATCACATGGAGCGTGCTGTGTTTGGACCCAGGCCCTGGAGGCAGATCTGATTCAACACTGGGAAGAATATCCATGCCTTTATCATGTGTCGTCTCCAAGTTTGGTGACGTCACCGCATTATCTGGGGCTCTGTTGGCGAGGGCTAAGTGGAGAAATCTTGTGTTGTGCACACACAGGTCGTAACGCAGTTGGCGAGACTCCCGATGACAGAAATACACATCGCCAGGTATGAACACTCAAAAGACTACGATAGTCTCTGCAACACAAAATCAGGGTGAAAATCGTGAATGTGAACTAGGCTTTAGCTGGATGTTTTGAAGCTGTGATACTCAACACATTCTCACTTTGACCTCGACGCATATCGACATTTGGTCATGGACCTTCCACGTCCACATGTGACATCCAAGGTACTCTGGGTACGTTGGTTGATGACGTTCTGGGACACCGTGTCAGGTTATGCCTGTTACATGCATTGTCTTCTTTTAAAACACAACGCGCTCCCCGTGATCCTGTGGATGCTGCCGTTGTTGTTGTTGCTTGCCGGCTTGTCAGTGTTGCCAGATCTTGGGAGAGAAACAAGCAACCAGGGCTATGGAAACAAGCCCAAAAGAAGTGACGGATATATATAGAGAACACGTGGTTGGGTTCAGGCAAAAAGAACAGAGTTTGCTTTAGAATCTTAAGGGATGTGAACACCGCTCTGTGATGTTTTGATGTCCACTCTATATTTTAAATATTGGCTCCACCTCCATCCAACTGGATTTGCATTGTAAGTGTTTAAAATACTCAAATAAAACAGCCTACACGTCCCAGAATCCAGCTCAGGACATGAATGAATATAAGAAG
This sequence comes from Epinephelus moara, assembly GCF_006386435.1. NCBI lineage: Eukaryota > Metazoa > Chordata > Actinopteri > Perciformes > Serranidae > Epinephelus > Epinephelus moara. The sequence continues at coordinate 865,672 of NC_065518.1, read as the reverse complement.
GTGGCATATAATTACAATATGGATAAATAGGAAGACAACAATATTAGACCAACAGTAAGAGTGATAAGTTAAGAGTCCTTCACATATACTGAACCAGAAGATGTTGCAGTGTCTGTTCAAAGGATGAACACAGCAGTCAAACTAGCAGCAGCAGCAGCAGCAGCAGCAGCAGTATTACACCTGTTGTGTCTCACAGCAGTGATAGAGACAGAATGAAGGGATTACATGAGGACATGTGGTGAAGACGGACAAATTAAGACTTCAAATCTGAATCCTGACAGTTACAGAAGATGCCTGCTACATAATGCTACTAAATCATACCTCTGAAATGACTCGCTTGTCTCATCCAAAGGGATTAATGCAGGAATTATAAGGAACACAACGGCTGTGATGTGCACGCATTTCAAAGCAGTGTACAGTCAATTAGCTCTAATGCCTCAGGCAGGAAATGAGGCTGGCAGTTGAGACAAGCATGAACATGAACATACAGGCACGGCCATCAGAGCGCAGGGTAAAGAGAGAGACGGATTACAGAGGAAATGTCTGGGTACATTTCTCATCTGTCTGCACAGAACAGAACAGGAACAGTGAAGTTAACCAAAAGGTGTTGCTGTAAAACCTTAACGCCTGAACCTGTCACAGCTCAACTTTCTGAGGTCATGTTTTTTATTTTGTTCTATTCACTCATGTTGTTTCCTGTTTTACTTTGAAACTCACATTTTCTCTCGTTTCAGATCACATCACTTCCTGTCTGATTGTCTGGCCCGCCCTGATCAGCCTCACCTGTGTCTCCTTATCCTTCCCCTCACGTTCAGGGGGAAAGACTTTTCACACACTGAGGAAGACACTTGTCGAAACCGGTCTGTGTGTTTAACCGTCTGTACCAGTGAGGTATTAAAAGTTGCCAACGAAGGAGTGTTGCTGGCTTTTTCTTCTTTTTCTAACCCTTGTTCTGTTGCCGAGCACCTCCAGACTTTTTTCTTCTTTTTTGAGAGTGCGTGTTGTCTTTCTTCATTGATTTATACGAACAGTGCCTGAGCACAGCCTGACATTGTAGCCTACTTAAGTAGACGTACGGTACGTGAGTAAATGTAGGATACATATTGTTGTTTTCCACCACTGGATAACTTTAAAAACCTTAAAAAAATAATAATAACATTTAGACACTGCCCTCTATGTTTATCTGAAAACAAAATATGTTCTTTCTTCTTCAGCTTTGTCCTGTGTCTGCTAATATGCTAACCAAGGCTAGCTGGCTTTAAGCAGGGCTAGTTTATCTGCCAACTTCTTCTTTCTCCATGACATTAAGATTGCCTTAACGTCATATAACTAACTTAGTTTCTAAGAAGTTAGAGTTTTTTGTTTGTTTGTTTGTTTGTTTGTTTGTTTGTTTTTAATTTCAGGAAACCAGAAAAAAAGGTGGGTAAACAAGCCTCGGCTAAAGCTAACCCACCAGCTAGCCTCAATTAGCTGGAATTTCATCAGAGGCTGTAGAGACAGCAGTAGCTGCTAGCCTTCTCTGCTAGCTAGCTTTTAGCAGGACAAGGTTATCTGGTGTTATTTCTCTCCTTTATTATTTGTTTTTGCATATGCCTAGTTGATCACACTCCATTGTCAGAGATGTTGGAGCTTAAAAATTGATTTTTAAATTTTAGGAAAAAAGTGAGTAGGCTTAATTAGCTACAGGTAAGCTAACTCACCAGCTAGCCTCAAGTACCTTTAATTTAATTAACTCTAAATATTACATGCTTTTTTCCTCAGACACATTTTTATTGCATAATAATGGTTGAAAAGAGACGTCAAAATTCTATTTTGACTAAATATATAGTGAGGCTACTCTATTGTGTTTTTGTAGGGCAGCTCATTCACGCATTTCCTCAGAGTGTTTCCTGACTTTATTAACATTCAGGTCACAGTGATATGAAGATGAGTTCATTATCCCACATAAACAACAGCCAGGCTGTTACACTCCAGAGGACAATGAGAGGAAACTCATGGACATCTCAAGGCGTCCTCACATTACTTTAATCACACAAGGAATGTATTTATTTCCCCATGGAAATAATCAGTGTCATTACTATCAGGAAGCACCTGAATAGAGTGTGTGCAGAATTTCAGAGGGAACTGTCACCTTCAAACCAAATCTCTATGTTACAGCTAATACATATATTATATATTATATATTTAAATATATGTATTGTTTCAGAGAATCTAAGGGATTTTCTTTATTATGTAGCCTACAAACAAGGTTCAAGCAGTGGTAGGATGCAAAATGTGTTTAAATGTTGGTACTGTATGTCTTCTGCACTCTGACGTATTTCTTCAAGGCTTTCTAAATTGGAAACTTTCTATTTCTCTGTCTTTCCTCAAAACCACACATGACATCTTAGTTGGAGTTTGGTTTTTCCTTGTTTTACAGTTCTTGCAAATTGTTTTTTCAACTCCGCTACCAGTAGTGGAAGAAAGTTAAGACAGCAAAAATACTTTGTTAATAAATGTCCTGCATTCAAAATCTTACTCAAGTAAAATTACAAAAGTATCAGCATCAAAATTCTGTTGAAATTTGATGTAAAGGTCCACTGTGTAAGATGTAAGGGATTAGGTGGCTTCTAATAGTGCAGGACTGCAGATTGCAACCAGCTCAAACTTCTCCCTGTTAGAATTCCTTCAGCGTTTATTGTTCAGGAGGTTTTTTACCAGGAGCCGAGGTATCCACAGAGGTCTCCTCCTCTCAGGCCAAAAACAGGCCCGGTGATTTAAAACGGTAAAATTTTGATTAAAGCAGTTTCATGTTATCAATCAGTGTTTCTCCGATGCTGTTCAGCTCATCAGGACGGGCTGCTAGCTCAACCTGCTAATGTTTTAGCTGCTAAACCTTTTTTCTCTGATAGCTTAAGATCCAGACATTCAGCAGGTTTTTAGTGGGAGCTGAATTATCCGCAAAGGTCTATTACAATCCAAACAAATGGACCCATTGATTTAAATTGGTAGAAACAGTGAATAAAGTGTCATATTACAAATCAGACGTTGCTTGATGCAGGTGTGCTTCTAATCACAGTGGCCAACACAAAAATCATGAAAACACAAATGGCCTTATCTTGAACCAGTGTTTGGTTTGTCCTTTCTGAGCTACTGTAGAAACATGGTGGTGCAACGTAGCAGACCCGTGGAGGAGGACCAAGCGGCAACCTCTGAGACTGAAAAATGAAGCCAAGTCCTTAGTGCCAAAAACTGCAGTTCCTCTAACGGCCACTTGAGGCTGACTACAAAGCAGAGTCAATCCCCACACGGTAAAATACCCAACTTTACAGCAAAAAAAAAACATGTTTACAGCCTGATACAAAAAAGGTTTTGGTCTCCTTAACTAGCTTCAACATTCATGACTGTACAGGGGTGAATTTTTATATAACTCACCCATTTACATTTATTAAGGCCCAAAGTTATATATATTTAAGGGAGTGGCCACTTGAGTGACAAGCTGTCTGTGAGGCGTCGGTAGATCCACCCCACGTTCCTCCACAGCTCCACCCTCTCGTCCACATATGGTCACTTCTGGCTCCAAAAAACCAAGATGGCAACTGCATAAATGCTAAACTCAGGGCTTCAAAATGACAGTCCACAAACCAGTGGTTGACGTCACGGTAGCTACGTCCATTGCTGATACAGTATATGATGAGGACTCACTTCCTCTGTAGATATACAGGCCGTGCACATGCTGCGTCTTTAACCACCTGGAAAAGGCAAGGTTTTGAGCCAGCTTCCAAGAGTGTGGTGGCAGGTTGTATCTGAGGTTGCTAAGCAATCTTAAAGGGATAGTGCACCCAAAAATGAAAATTCAGCCATTATCTACTCACCCATATGCCGAGGGAGGCTCAGGTGAAGTTTTAGAGTCCTCACATCACTTGCAGAGATCCAAGGGGAGAGGAGGTAGCA
>NC_065518.1:839987-861571 GCF_006386435.1 Epinephelus moara | reverse complement strand
TCAATTATGTGTTTTTGGACGTTTGAATCTGGGGCGCCGTCAGCCTCCATTAGGTGGAGTTGTGTTGCTACCTCCTCTCCCCTTGGATCTCTGCAAGTGATGTGAGGACTCTAAAACTTCACCTGAGCCTCCCTCGGCATATGGGTGAGTAGATAATGGCTGAATTTTCATTTTTGGGTACACTATCCCTTCAACAAGCCTCATATAGCCTGTTTACCTGAAATCCTGAGGTCAGAGCTGATCTTCTTCCAGGAGCTGTTTATAAGTGTGTAGGTCTATCGTCTGTGGGACAGATGTGACGCTCTGGGTAGCTCTGCACTAACATGATCAACATCTCCGTGTTTATCAGACTGAATATTTACTGATGAAGGGAACGATATCTGTCGGCTGTGATTGGTTTGCAATGTGACTGTTGAGCGTGGACACTTCCTGTGTCTGTCCTTTCACATTAAGGTTTTGATTTATTTTGACAAGGCGCAGCTCCTAAAAGAATTTCACGTTTTTGTTTGTCTTGCCGACTAACAACTAACGTTTGGTCGACTATCAGGGGGCAGCCCTGACAGCAACCAATCATGTCTTTCTTTATACATATATAGGCCCTATAGATAGATAGATAGATAGATAGATAGATAGATAGATAGATAGATATCGGTTTATCATTTGGGCAAATAATCGGCATGTTGGCCGATTCCTATATTTCACTTAAAGACGATATCGGCCGATACTGATGAGTAAATGTCGCCTACTTTACTTTGAGCCAGTGAATCAGACCAACTTGAACCTGCAAGTAATGAAGTGGTGTTGATGAAGAGGAGGCAGAGACTGGGCATGCCCAGCCCGGTGGGGAGGGAGGGAGAGAGGGAGGGAGAGGAGGCTGAATGGGAGAAGACGAAGACAGAGAGTGGAAGAGTTGAGATGTGTGAGAGCTGAGGCGGACACTAAAACACCGAGGATCTGTCCATTTTCTCCGCATCACGTCTGTTCCCACCTGACGTGAAACAGACCGCCCTCTTCCTCCCTAATTTCATCCCTTCACACGACACACACTCACACACACTCACACACACACACACACGGATCTGGAGAGAGCGGATAAATGTGGACCGCAGTGTCTCATTTGCAGCATCTCATCATCAGTGGGAGACAGACGCTTCTGCTGCTGCTCCAGAGATAACATCACAGTATCTGGTGAGTAGACACCTCTCTGCATCATCCATCCATCCATCCATCCATCCATCCTTCCTTCCTTCGTCCTACTGAAGGAATGACTGGCGTGTTTTCAGCTCGATGCGTTTCTGCCGCTGCCTCGGATGCATGCAGTATAAGTGCATAAGTTGAGCCACGTACTGTTGGAGAGAGTGCACTGCATCAGTGACACAGGCAGCCGGACCTGTAGGACGCAGAGCCGCCGGAGAGAAAGGTCATACACCTCCCGACACACCGCTGTCAGTGACGCATCTGTGCGTGCCGCTCACACTCAGCCCGCAGAGCCTCGCTAAGTTTCGCCCTTGGCAGGAAAAGTTGGCTCTGGAGTGTTTTATCTGTAAGGTGAGTGTGTACGTGACAGGACTGTAGATAAGTTAGTCTGCACCTGAGCACAGGAGACACACAGGTGAATGCAGAGCTGCTCCTCGAGGCCTGACGGAGGTGATGTTGAGGATCCATTTGTCCTTATAGGCTGAAATATGACATCTCATGTTGGCTGACAGCAGAACATGGAGACATGTCACTGCAGCGGGTTCATTCAGCCAGGCTAAAGCTGTCAGCACAAACTTTCACATCCCTTCATACACTTATTATATTATAGACAAATAAGATCTGAAGCTGAAACTGTTAGTGGATTAATTCATTTGTGGATCAACAGAAAATTAATCTGCAGTCATTTTGATATTCCATTAATTATTATAGGCAGTTTGAAGCCCAAATTAACGGGACAGCACAAACACACACTTTTCATCCATTAATAGACCTTTTTACATAAATCAAATCTCAAGATGAAACTGTTAGTGGATTAATTGATTTGTGGATCAACAGAAAATTAATCTGCAGTCATTTTGATATTCAATTTGGCCTAATTATTTTTGGGCAACTTTAAGCCAAACGTTGCAAAATCTTCCATTTAATATTAAAATTTTCTAGATTTTTCATTAATAAAATCTGAAGCTGAAACTATTATTTGATTAATTGATTTGTGGATTACAGAACATTGATCTGCAGTCATTTGGATATTTGATTTTTGATTTGAGCAGCTTCAGACAGAATCTTCTGGTCACCACTGACTGTGTGATACTTGAGTGTGTTTGTATTGTCGTGTCTCTTTTGTTGCACTCATGCCAACTATCTCCAACTGCCCTCAGGAACATTAAAGTTTTCCCTTACCTTACCTTACCTTACCTTACCTTACCTTACCTTACCCTTTCCATCTATAAATAGACTTTTTACATAAATTAGATCTAAAGATGAAACTATTGGTCGATTAATTGATTTGTGGATCAACAGAAATTAATCTGATTCACAGATTTTACATAATTTAAATCTTAAAATGAAATAATCAGAATCAGAATGAGATTTGTAACCAGGTTTTCACTTACAAAGAATACATTAAACATAGATTAAACATTTTAAGAGGAAATAAAAACAAGGCAAAGTACTGCAACACTCGAGAACATAAATATAGAACAGAAAAGTTACAAAATTATGACAAAGATATAAAACTGTAAACTAAAACTGTTTCAGAATAAAGCTCTACAGTTTTGTGCAGGATGTGCAAAAGTTCACAGTAGAGTAAATCTAGAGTAATCGAGAAATAGATTTGTCAATCGATAGAAAATGAACAATTCTAGTAATCAACTATTCATTCATCAGCTGGTTCCAGCGTCACAAATGCTGATATATTCTGGTTATTCTTCTCTTCTATGATTATAACATTGGTCAAATGCAATCTGCATTTTCACCGTTTGCTGACATTTTACAGACCAAACAATCGAATGAGAAAACAATCAGTAGATTAATCAATGATTCTTGTAATCGATTGTTGCAGCAGCGTTGTTTGCTCCTGAGATACAGTTGCATATTTGACAGGATCAGATCTGGCTGTGTGCTAACACATGCTCCTGATGATAAATGACACTGCAGGCAAAGTGTCTTCTCTGCAGCTCAGAGAGGACAGAGCTGCAGGACACCAGAGCAGATCCTGTCAAATGTCCCCCACACACACATATATGAGCCCATTCCCAGCCGGCCGCCGAGGGCAGCTGGAAGCATTTTGTCTTCATTTGCTGCAGTTTATGAATCCCCCATCTGGGGCTCAGTCTAGACTCAGGCTGACCGGACGGTGGAGGTAGAAAAAAGACTCCATTCTTCTCACCTTTCCTGGAGAGAAGTAAAACACACACAGAAACACACATCTACTCCATCACGTTTGCAGGGCTGTTTGTCTGAGTGTCTCTGTGGAGTCAGCTGCACTCACACTGTTTGTGTTTGTTACACTGCAGATGGAAAACTTCATGTTGCTTTGACTCTGTGATGCTGAGATGATCAGGTATTGTTTCACTTCACTGGCTGGTTGATCACAAATCATTAAATGTGTTCAGAGTGAGACGAGAGTGAAAAAGTTGAAGGTCAAAGACAAACCAACATCGTGTTTGTCAGTCCCTCGATACTCTCTGACTTTCCTGCCCGTCTGGCTCCTGCTGAAGACGTAAATCTTTAAAACAGGTCACAAATATTGATTTATATCTTTAAAGAAGGCTCAGTAACTCCTGAGACACCTGGTCACTGTGGTTTGTAGCAAACATTACTCAAACAGGAGGAAACAGTGCATTTATTGGGGACTATTTTCAGCTGTGGATGAACACACATTTGTTGATCCAGTAAGTATTAACAGCAGCAGGGTGTGTACTGCCTTTTTGTTGCACTATTTTCTTAAGATTCTTCTAAAAATCAGTAGCAATGATGTAATCTAGAGGAGCTCAGTACGTGTAAACAGATCTTTAACATTAATGTTTCTAATGTTTGTGTAGCTCTATCTGGTGGTTCAGTTTTCAGGGCTCATTGCTCTCAGTTTTCACGCAGTTGTTGAACAATATGACGCATCTCCTGACACTTTATTAACTCCATAAACAGAGCTTGTTTATGGAGTTTTGTACCTGACTGAGCATAACAGCAAAAAAGTTAGCCCCACAAGCTAGTTAGCTAGCAAACACAATACAAACACACATACAAGTTATACATATATCATATATATAAATACAAGTCAAGTTATTGAGCTGTGTTCGCAAACCTAGGCAGTTAAAAACGTAACATGTGTTACAGTTGAGCCGCTGGTCCTGTCCGTTCTTTGGCGTCTCTTACAGACCATAATATGCATGCATGACATGCGAAAACTATGCCCACTGTTGGAGAACAGTCACACGCAGACAGCCGTGTGGATTTTAGTTCCACATCATACAAATACAACTTCATACTGAAAAATATCCCTCGGACTTAATTTTGATTTTGTGCTAAGCTGGTTTTCCAGTTTCCTGCAGAGTGGACGAATCCTGTTGATGTTTCTCAGATATGTTCTGGCCCCATGCTAACATGATGACATCATGATGACATTATGATGACATTATGATGACATTTCTGTAGCAAAAGAAAACTTGCATGTAACAACTGCAGCACGTTATATTTAAAGGCAGATTTATACATGTGCGTCAGCTCTACGCAAAGTCAACGCCATGGCCTAAGCACGTGAACTACACCATTGTGAGCATTTTTACTTGAGCTGTGGTGTGTCTGTGTCACTCTGCAGTTACACCTCCAAAACACTAGTTCGCTGTGTGGTTTCTGTGAAGTGCTGTAAAGTTTAGTTGATTCAAAACATACATTAAACACACAGTAAACACACATTAAACATGGCTTAATAGAGACAGTTTCAAACACAAATCAGCTTCACTATAACTCGCAGCATTCACAGACAAACACTTGTCTTTATCTGGACACATTTTCCCCACAAATACAACATGCTAACGTTATTAGCACAAGCCTATGGCATTTTACATTGTATATGAAGCCAGGGACAACAGCAACATGTAACAAAAGGTAACGTTACAAAATTCAGCTCCATTACAGCTCACAAGGTTCACTGACAAAACAACTGTCTTATACTAAAAACGTTTTCCAAACAAATACAACATGCTAACGTTATTAGCACAAGGCTATGGCATTTTACATTGTATAAATTAGCCTAGCCAGTTTTACAGAGACAGGAGGTCTGCGTCGCTGTGACGTGTAGTTACATTTCTGTGGAGGTGCACATCACGCTACAGTGTAGGGTATGGCGTACAGCGTCAATTCAACACAGAAGTATAAATCCTGGTTAAGGCCATTCCCGCCTGTATCGGGAAAAAGTCACAACTCTCAGGATCAGGATTTGATCTGTTCGGTACGAAAACATTTGAAGGGACCAGAACAGCCATAAGATTAATTCATTTTATCCCTGTTCAATTTACCTTGGCTTCATGTGCCACTGAGCAGCTCTCATTGGAATAAATCTGGCGCTGCCTTCAACACTTTATCCCGTTCTGTTTATACATCTACAGGGGAAATCATTTGGATCCAAAAGACAACATGCAGAGATGCGTAAGCTAATGACGTTTTGTTGCATAGCAACCACCTATTTCCTTCTAAGAACAGTGCTTTATGAGCATGCCAATAAAACCAGGTTCAGGTTGAATGTATCTATAACGGCCGTCTGTGATCACGGCCTCTTAGCTGAGGTATATTCACAGAACACCACAGTCTGTTTTGAGCTGTGGCTTAAATAAATCACAGTGTGTGTGTTCATGGTAATAAAGGAAAATGTCACCCAGTTCAACAGTGTGGCTCATTGATGTGTTTTTAATAGTGTTTTGATGGACGGTGGAGCTGTGTGGCTCAGAGGAAGAGGAGATATCAGCATCATTGTTGGTTGTTTTCACATGAAATTTATGGACAATGATAAAGAAAGAGTGAGTCAGCAGGCCTCTCCTTTAGGTGGAGGATAAAAGGTTGTGTTGTAGGCAGCAGGACACACACAGATGCCTTGATGGCCGGTGTGTGAGAGCTGTGATAACAAAGTGGTTAGCACTAACAATGTTTTGGTTCCCATCAGTTCTTATTGGAAGATTGAGATGGTCAGGCCTTGTTCCGCTCCCGTGTTTTTAATGGTGCTGAGAAAACAGCATTAGTGACCAGAGCGGTCTTGAATTACTGTTTTTGTCTCCTTCCCACGTCTGTTTTTATTTCTTCCTACACTCTCTCACTCTTTGCTCCCTCTCACTATAGCCTGTGCTCGCTGCCTCTGGTGTCTGTTGCCTTTGGTGTAAAAGAACCGGCAGATACAACTGTAAAGTCAGTGTGGCTGCAATAAGCTGGATTTTAATAATATCCAGGGCTGAAGGCCAAGAATACGTTTCGGAGGTGTGGTAGTGGGAGTATTTAGGAGGTGAGAGTGCTGGCAATGAAAAAGGCCTTTTAGCATTTGGATAGGAGTGAGCTTGTGTGATGATGGCGAGCATTAGCATTTTACAATCCTGCTGTGTGTTGGTATAATGAGCGGTCGTCTGCTGCTAGATGCTCCAATCTGTGAGGCTTTTTCTGTATGTTGGCTGCGGTGCAGATGGAGTGCTTTGCAGTGGCCTGGATCCTGTGTGATTAATGAAACGCAAATCTGTTGTAGAGGCGCTTTCTCCTTGTTACATGCTGAAACGCCTTCTCGTTTTGTCATGCCAGTCACTCAGAAATGTTGCAGCATGAGTACGGGGATATACAGGCTTCAGTCTTGGCTGTTTGGTAACATTTTGATGCCAGTAATTGATTTTCCCGACGCTTGATAGCCCACAGTGCCCCGCTAAGTGTCCAGCAGCAAGTGATATCACAGCGTATCTGGTTCCAAGGAGTTTAATGGAGGAGTAGAGTTACATAAATCACCAGCTCTGTAATGCACCTTTTAATATTTTTGATTTGGGTAGAAATCTGTTGCTTTGAAGGAAAAGTCTTAAAGGAATAGTTCACCTTTAAACAGTATGAGCTGGACACAGTACTCACCTCCTGAAGCTCTACATGGTCCTTGATAAAGTTAGGCAGTAAGGAGAGAGAAGCTGCCAAAAATACTCTGACAAACGCCAGATGAGAGACAGCAAAAACACCTGAAAAACCCTCTGGAAATTCCTGTGCAGCATTATCCAAGTGTCTTGTATCCGTTTGTGGGCTCATGGAAATTCAAACACTACTCGTGCTTGGAAGTGATGACCTGCCAATAAGTAAACACACACAGGTGTGCACAACAAAATCCTGGATACGTGAAGCACAGCTGAAAGACAATGTAACATGTGGTTAATGTTTAAGCAACAACACTACTTGGTTAGGGTTACAGAAAAGAAATGGCTTGGTTTAAAATCAGTCTCACGTATGACATCAGTGTGCAACAACATATAAATTGCCTAACGTTGTGTAACGTGATGGTTGGATGTGTGGTGGTTGGGTCACTCTTATTGAGAGTACACAGCAGGATGGAGATGGATACTGTCTTAGGCAGCTGCACAACAGCTGCATTTCCAGGTTACACTTCCTTGTTATGGGTCACATGTCTCTTAAATAACCAATGAGAGAAGGACTTAGACTGAGGTCAATGTGTGTGAGAATTACTGAGGCAGATCCAGCAAATTATTTAACTGTTCTCGATAATGCTGGTGGGAATATTGTAAATACTACTTGTGAACATAAATATGTAAATACTTCACTGTACAAACACTGGAAATGCATTTTTAGTAAATAACTAAAACTCATATTTAACTTAACTTGTAAACCTTACAGTTGCATTAGAATAACATCGCCTTTGGTTTCAAACAGTACACCACTGTGGCCTCTTGGGTCAAAGTCATGTTTTGTTTGACTCATCCATTTCTCCTCCCTTCCACCGTGCGCAAACTTTCTCGCTCTTTATACCATGTCAGTTGTTCTCAGCGTTAAGTACTGCAGCGTACGGGTTTACGTTAGCGTTAGCTGAAAGTCTGGTGTGTTTAATAAAGAAGTTGAAGGGTGCCTCTGTCGTCGATACGACACACCAAGGGTGCGTGACATGCAGCTGTATTTGATGCCCTGAGAATGAGACCAGGCTGGTAGATTTTGGAAAGTTGAAACGCAGGACCCACCGTAGCAATGTTGTTAGGTTGAACAGACAGCGATCCACAACCTCACAGGTAAAAAAAAACAAACTTGAATGCAGCTAGCATGGTTAGCCAAATAAAAAAATTCTAAGATGAAATAAATCATGGAGTCATAAAATCATGACATCATAGAATTGCAGTGCGGAATTTCGCGTTGTTGTGTTCCAATTCCGCGCAGTGTGAACAGGTGTGGGTGAACGTGGACGAGAGTAGCAGCAGCAGCGAGCTAGCAAGCTAACGTTTAACAAGCATTCAACTTTCTTTAGCACTTAGCACTCTCACCGCAGCCACCAAGCTGGACAATGGGCTGCCAGACGTTGTCCTGTAATTCATTGTTCATAAAATCATCCCATCTTTTATCAAAAAGGACGGGGTGCTATCATCAATCTTTCTCTCATACTGTCCTGCCTGGCTGGATTTCGGACTCTCCCGGGTCTGTGCGACGCCAGCAAATTCCGCAGGGGTCAAAGTCTGGGCAGAAACTTTTTTCACCGCACGAAAGTTCCGTCGCGGTGTGCAAACTTCCACAACAACCCATGAAATCAGCTTTTATATTTTTCTGCGAGAATAATCCGCGTCAATATTCACCCTCAGTGAAAATGGACTTTAAAAATGAGGAAAGCCAGAGCTTCTTATAGGCTAAAGTGAACAGATACGTTTTTAGCTTTCTTTTAAAAATATTTAGCGAGCAGCTTCTCTGATATCTACAGGTCGTGTGTTCCACAGCTTTGAGGCGTCACTGACGGCGGCTGCGTCCCTGATCTTCTTCAATAAACCAGCAGCAGATGATCGCAGTGTTCTTGGAGGCAAATAGTTACCAAGGGAGTTAGCGATGTAGCTCGGTCCAAACCCATGTAGGGCTTTGTATACAAGGAGGCGGAGCTTAATTCTAAACGTAACAGGAAGTCAGTGCAGAGCAGCTCAGATTGGCCTGATGTGCTCTCTCTTGGTTCTGGTTCATAGCCGAGCTGCAGAGTTTTGAACAAGCTGAAGTCTCAGTAAAAAGTCCGTTACAGTCGTCAAGTCGGCTTTAAATAAAGGCATCCATCAGATTGAATTTAAATTAAATTAAAATTGTAAATTAGTGGTTCAACCAGTAATCATTTATTCTATATAAACGTCAGAAAGTGCCTATCATTCCCAAAACCTGTAAGGCTCTCAAATGTTTTGTGCAACCAACAGTCTAAAACCCAAAGATACTGAACTTAGAATAGTCTCAAACAGGAATTTGAGAAGCTAAAACCAGAAACAGTTTCTTAATTAATGACTGAAACAGTTGATTGGTTATCAATATTGTTATTGGCTGACTCTCTGTAGCTTCACCTGATCATTTTACCACCAGTCAAAATGGCTTCAGTGTATTTCTGACCAGACATAAGTGGAGACAGACAGTTGTGAGTGAAGGCCAGACTGGGAGAAAGAGGAGATCCTATCTTCATCCTCCACTTGTCACACCGAGGAGTTTATTTTTAAAACCCCGTCGATCAATGAGTGCCATTGTTTGTCTCTGCAGGACTCTCAAGTTCACCCACAAAGGTCGGCGCTGACCGACAGAGGAGGAAATCAACATAATCTTTTAATTTGATTGTCCTTAACGTTATTTGTCTGAAATAGACCAGCGGTCAGGATGTTGTTGTGTTTCACGCCAGCTGCTGAAAGCCTCCCTGCTTTGAAAAAAACTCTCATCTGCCTCATCTGCCTCGGGAGTGCTGACACTGCTGTTTGGTAAAAGCTGGCTTGGTGGTGCTTGGTGCAGACTGCAGAGATGTGCTGATCGCTGCCTGTCATCTTCACCTGTTTCATCTCATACACTCACACACACACACACACACACACACACACAGGGAAACTGTTGACTTTAGTGCTTTGTTGAGCCAGACCGTGAGTGATGAATCCCCTGTCAGAGGTGCGTCATTGTCAGACATCTCCAAACTCTTCAAGGTATTAATATAAGTAAACATAAGCTGCTTTAGCTGTGAGCCTGCCTGATCCATTCTCTGTCTTCTTAGAGGACCTGACTGGCTGATGTAATTTCCGACTCTGAGCCCATTTAAAAACTTCTCAGCTCACTGAAACTTTGATTTGAGGGTCTGTTGTGTTTCTGAAGGCTGTTTCGGATGAGAGGAGGAGGAGACAGTTATAGTTGTGAGGTCCATAGTTTATCACAGGGTGTAAATCTGAGGGGGACCTGGTATCTCATGGTCAGTCACCCTGATGTTAGACAGCACAGAGATAGATGCACAGATAAACAGGGACTGATTGATATTGATATTGAATTTCGCAAAGTCGGACCAAGGCACCCAGATAATAGCCTTTTTTAAATAGGAGTTGTGCAAATCTGCAGGAAAGCCCAATCAGTCTTCTTTCAGCATTGGCAGTATAAAAACAAAATCGGGGAGTGCAGCAAAATGCCACCTACCTACTTTTGTTTATACAGAATGTGCCTTTTTCGGGGCAATGGGGGGCGTGAGCAAGTAACAAAACGTGTAGCTCAGCGTGTGACGTAAACAGTGACGTGGGAGGGAAGCCGCGGCTGGTCAGTCCTTCGGCGATTCTCTCATAAGTCGGCCCGTTCTTCACCGTCCCCGTCATCTGACGGTTAATGGCCTCTTCGTTTGCGAGGACAAGGAGGGCGCGCAATTCCTTGTCTCCCCAGTTGCTCATCTTTACAGTGTCTGTCAGGTTTGTGTTTCCCTCTTGCTACTAGCTGCTCGCTAATTCCTGCTATCAGCTGTTTCCTGTTTATCCACCGCCAGTGGCTCGCACGTGCAGCGTCATCAACAGCTCCTCCCACAAGTCCTCAACAGCCCCTCCCGTTGCAGAAGGCCGCCTCGGTCTGTTTAAACTAAAAGGGTTCTGCCAATATGTCTACCCTACGAGGCAGAAAATTGGGCACCTCGGATCAACTCGCCAATCCGGCTCTGTGTGTCTAAACGCTCGCAGCTTGCCGGCAAAACGGCCCAACATTCGCCGAAAATCTGGCAGTGTAAAAGGGGCTACTGTGACTGGGAGTTGAATTCCTCCTGCATGTATACAGTCAATCGGACCCAAACTGGCCGAGGCGCTC
This sequence comes from Epinephelus moara, assembly GCF_006386435.1. Classification (NCBI taxonomy): domain Eukaryota; kingdom Metazoa; phylum Chordata; class Actinopteri; order Perciformes; family Serranidae; genus Epinephelus; species Epinephelus moara. Next base: position 850,312 of record NC_065518.1, on the reverse strand, counting down.
TGAGCATGCTCCACAGTTTCCGCCCCGGGCTTCGACCCGGAAGTCGAATAGCATTAAATGCGTAACAGAAGAAGAAGCCGGTCACAACATGAAGAATCTATATCTAGAGCAGTGACTTTTTGGACGTACGAGGAAATTTTAAAATACATTAACGGGAAGAAAACACAAAATGGCGACCTGTTGAAAAAAAAATGGTAGAACAGCTGGACGACGCTCGATTGTTTGGTCTGTGACGTAATAGGTCAACAGGAAAAAGGTCCAATACTAACAAGCTGAAAGGGGGCATATCTCCACCTATCGTAGAGGAGTCGCACATACTTGGCTCAATAAATGGATTCCCCTCCCATGCTTGTATACTGGGACAAGGACAGTAGGCCAGTTAAATGTCCTCGTCCAGCTGGGACTGTAGCTCCACTCAAGTGTGTAGCTATGTAAACACACTGACCGACTATCTATTGATTAAGGATGTTAGTTTTGGTTCATTTTGCTTGCAATAGCCTGACATTAGCTAACGTTAGCTTACATTAGCTTAATTAGCTCATTAGCCGCAGCTAGAAAAATCTGCCAGTGACGCTTATAATTTGTCCTTTTGTTTAATTCTGTCTCAAATCAAGGACACATTTGAAAATGGCTATTTATAAACTGCAACATACTGTAGAAAATCCATGTGAACAGCTTTTATGGCAATACGATAGATCCTTCATCCAAAATAAACAAGATCTAATAGAAAGACATTCTGATTTATTCTTGAAAGTTTGTCGGACATGACAGTGTGTAACATGATGTCTCCTCAGATAGATATTTATAGTTCTTTCCTTGTACCTGTTAATAGTGGAGGTGGTGACCTTCAGCCACGTCACAGTAAACAGGGAAACATTTTACATTTTACTGTCTGCAGAATCTCAGAGGGGATGTGGAGCTCAAAATGTCTTTATTGTAGCTATGTTTAGTAAGTTAAGACAATAGTAGAGGTGTATTTCTTCACCCAGCGTCATGACTTCTGCTTGGATTTGCTCATAAACACAACATTGTGTGTATAACACGTCAGTAAATCAGGGGTTGGAGGAAGTTTTATAGAGTGTGGATGTGAGGTCAAACGCAGCCTCGGTTCATATGTAGAGGAAATGGAAAACTTTTTTCTTCCTCCCATACTTCTCTTTAATATTTCAGTGGAGTGAGAGTGAGCTGCTCCTTTTTCTGACGTGTTCAGACTCTGAGAGGTTTCTGATAAAATCACAGCTCACATATGTAGCTCTTTTTTATTTTCTGTCTCGCGTAAAGAAAAACCTTTTTACTGAATATCTGTCATATAGAATAATCATCAAATATATTTAGTCCAGCAGCGTTAGGAGGAACTCTGATGTTACGCCATATGTTCTATTGAATTATTTAAAACCTGACACAAAACATCATGAAGCAAAAAAACAGTGACATAACTGTATGTAGCCTGCTAAGTATAGACATTACAGAACATGGACAAACGTTTGTGGACAGTTGCCGAACCATTAAAAAAAAAGCAGCCCCAGACTAAAAGTACACAAAGTACTAATAGTGTAAGTGTCCATTTACTTTTGGCCACATAGTGTAGTTCAGATTTAGTTTTAAACGGCGAAGTCTTTAGTTGTGTTGTTCCGTTTTTAATTAAACAGTTTATTTGTTGGACAACTTCATTGTCCAGATAATACACGATTGTCTTTGGCTTCAGTACAGCCAAAGCACCACAAAAGAATTAATGAAGAAAGACACTGAAACATGTCATCTGCAAACAACCTACCTGCAGGGCGTCAAATACTGATGTTTTGTCACAGCCCTTGGCATGTGATAACAGTTAGGGTTGCAACAGTATGAGATTTTCACAGTATGATAATCATCTCAGAAAATATCATGGTATCACAGTATTAAAGAATTTATCTTATCATCAATAAGAATGACCCTGAAGGAACGAAAACAGAAGAGTCATTGTTGGTCGAACAAACGTTTTATTTCTATAATTGAAACTTGAAAAATATATACAATATTGTATATAAGCAAATGTACATGGTATGTTAACTGTCAACTTATATATCACGGTATACCTTGATATCGGTGTAACGCCACAACCCTAATATCAATGCCAAAGGCAGCCTTTGGCGTGTTTATATAATTTTTAATGTTAATGCAATCAATCAACAAAATAAAAATAGTGCACAATATGAATAGCTTAAACAAATCTGGACTTTCATCCAGGAGTCCACTGTTCATGTCCTGCATGAAACCAACAGTCATTGTTGTTTGTAACGTTTTTGTAATTGTGTAACGTTACATAATTTAGTTGTCGCACACTGGCTGCGGTTACATGATGGCTTCTCATTCAGAATGAAATAAATCTGAATGAATGAGAAATATGAGAAATATTCATTCCCAATGAGGGTTTACACAGAGATCAGTTTAATCGCCTTTTAATCGCCTGTATTTGGGTCTGCACAAGGTTTGGGGCAGGGAAGGTTTCTGATTGGATAGGGGGCGGGGCGGATGTTACGTGTTTACGTTTACCGGAAGAAAACACTGTAGTCCTCGCTCCGGATAACAAGATGCTTGACGACGCCGTTCTTAGTGCCTTTTTCGGGCTTGTTTTGCTTATATTCTTGAAGCAGCAGTACGACAACAACCTTGTTCTGCTAATGCTTCGTCTGTTGAGGAGGAGAAGGGAGGTAGAAGGTCGAAGAAGGGAGATAGAAGACCGTGCTGTGGCGAATGGAAACCGGTGAGTGCAACGAGTCCGACTGCTCTATCTCAGCCCGTTGCTATGCGCGCTATATACGTCATGGCGCCAGAAGGGCGAGGAAACAAGCATGCGCAGAAAGACCGGAATGAACTTAAAGAGGAGTGAGTGTATACAAGTGTGAGAAATTCTTTCATTGGGAATTAGAAACGGAATATTCCAGCCCCTTACATCGGATTGAATTTTCAATCGCATTGGCCATTTTCATTCTGAATTAGGTGTTTACAAGATCACTTTTAATAGGAATGAACTTTCATTCAGAATAAAAAGGGAATTAAACTGTCCATGTAAACACACTCATTGACATTACTCTCGTGACATATGTACGAATTGTTACTTTTTTTGTAAACCAAAACATAATTTTTTTTGTGGTTTTGTTGTCTAAACCTAATCACGTCACAAAGAGACACTTAAGGGTGTCGTGTGCATCGCCATCAGACAGCGAAGGGTCTGACAAAGTGTCGGTATCAACGATCTGGGAATAAGAATGGACTGCAACCAAGAAGCAACATCCAAGGCTGAAAAATTACACCAGTGCGGTAGAGTCAGTCTGTGGTGGCAACAAAATGAGTTTTAAATATATCGATACAGATGTACAGGAAAAAAGAGAATGATAGTTCTACCATGTGGCAGTTATAAAGAAACTAAAACCAGATTTTGTACGACTGATTATGATCCGTAATCTCAAGAAGCTTGACAAACGAGAAAATTAAAATGTAAATCTAAAAAGATCAATAGAAAGATGTTATGCTTTATCTATTGACTTGCCTTTGTATTTCCAAGACACTTGAGCCACCCAAAGCTGAAGCAAAACCTTTAACCTTAAACCTTTCTAGTGATCTTTGTAAATGTAATTGTGATTTTCAGTCTCTATATTTTCTGTTATTCTCTTCAACACAGAAAAAGCAAATGTGAAGAGTATGTGAAATATATAGATATATATGAAACACATTACATGGACATCACATTTTAGGTTTACTTGACCTTATACTTCATTCTCATCAACTCTGACCTGTTGTCCTCGTTTGTGGACATGTTTTTGTGCCATCTAGTGATGGTAGGAGCACACTACACTGATCCATGTTAAAAACAAGATGGCAGCCATCTCTGCCGAGTCAGTCTGCAGCCAACTCCGACGCAAAAGTGGACAAAACATTATCACATTTTATTATTGGAACTTTTTTTATTCATAATTAAAACTTTTTATAGTTTGACACACATGTGACCAGTTTTAGCAACAGTCACAAGCTGAGACGCTGATGAGGAAGTGCTCGTTTGAGGACATTGGGACCTAATTATCATTCACATGTTTAGTTTTTATACTTATCGAGTCCTACTGATCCCAAATAGTTCGGAGAAATTAAAAATGTATACCAAACAAAAGTCGGGGTCTCAGGAAGACATATCGATATAAGACTAGATACCATCTTTAATTTTTGACATCGTTATATTGTAAGTGTCTTTTCCTGGTTTTAAAGGTTGCGTTACAGTAAAGTGTTGAAATATTCTGGACATACGAGACTGTTTCAGCTGGTTTATTATTGCATTTAACTACTTAGTCACTAGATCCACATTACTGATCATTATTTATCAATGATAAATATTTTGTGAACGCAGCATTAGTCAACCCTACAATACTGTTACAGTATTGGTACTGAGGTATTTGGTTTAAAAAAGGTGAATCTATTGCATGAAAAATTCCTTTAACGATGTTTATGTGCAAATGTTTTGTCGGGGGTGTTTATTTTTATCTTGTCTTCTCTGACTGAAGTGTTTGGGAGGAGGGGTTCACACATGCTTGAGACGTTGTCGCCCTGCAGATCATCAGACCACATGTCCAGTTTTCATACATCTGCCTCTCTCATTTTGAGCTGTATCCCACATGGGGGGGGGTCCAGTTTGTGCCTTTCAACACTTCACATCCAGCGCGTCCCCTCAGTGCAGCACCTCCCCGTGCCCGCACTAACTACTCCACACTGACTCAGCACGTATGTGAGAGGCAGAGGGGAAGGGAAGGGGGCAGGGCTGGGTGATGTGAGCCTGCTAATTGGCTGAGTGTGAGCGTCGCTGCCGGGGAGGGAGGGATGGTGGCTGTGCTGGTGGGACAGGTCTGCACTGCTCTGCTGGAGAGAGGGAAGGAAGGAAGGCAGGAGGGAAGATGGGAGGGAAGGAAGAAGGAACAGCAGAGAGGATGAGACAAGATAAACCATGTGGGAGGTGTAAATCCTGTAGAGGGTGAAGCGGCAGTGAGAGGAGGAGAGGTGAGTGTGAGATTGAAGATATTGTGTGTCTGTAGTAGAAATGTAGCTGTTAGTGTCTCTGGTTTACTGCCGCCAGCTCGGGGTCGATCAGGATAAACAACCAGTGAGGTGGCCAACAGCTTTGCACCACCGTGCACATGATACAGATGTGCATGTCATGCTGTGAGACTTATGGACCTGATGACTAATGGGCATATAAAGTGGGGCTCTGCAGTGTATTGTGTGTTTGCGTGGGTGAGAGTGTGAAGGCATGAATGAGGGAACATGTGTGAAACGAGGGACTGCATATTTTTGTATAACTGAGCCTGTGAGCATGTCAATACACGCAGTAATGTCACCAGTGTTTGAGACGCAACGCTTGTGATCAACAATGTCACTCATACCAACACTGAGCAGCTGTACGCTCCCAGAGCAGAGAGAAAGTGATGATCTGATCTGTGCTGCAAACCAATAACTCTAACCAAACTGTCAGAACTAAAGTCATTAATGGTTCTGTTTGCACATTTTAGAAGTTTGTAATGCACGACAGAGGAGCACAATTTATTGTTTTGATTTCATATGTGATTTTGCATTTATTTGCAATATAATATAAACTGATGTCAATGTACCCTCTGTGTTTTGTAGAAAAGTCTGAAATCAGTTGACATGTCTCCGTCAAAACTTTAAGGAACATATAAAATAGTTTGAAGCTTCTTTCACATCATCGACTTTCGAATTCTAAACATTTGATTATTTAAACAACACAATCTCATTCCCAATTTGTCGAATAGCGACACTTGGTCAGTGACCCTACACATCAAAATATGATGTGTAGGGTTCCCTCCAGCATCAGTTTTGGATGTTCAGTGACAGTGTGTCAATGAACACTCGTTACATGCATTGTCTTAATAACTTCCTTAGGTGTAGGCAACCAACGCACATGATTAGGCCAAGAACCTGGGTCTGCAACAGAGGGTGCACGACCACTATGTGTATCTCAGAGTGACTGCAGGGGGGCTGCTAAAGTATTGTTTTTTTCCCAGAAATAAAAACATATCTCAAAATTCACATCAACATAAAGCCATGGATGTATAAAGAGACCTGGATACAGCACTGCAGGCAGGACCCCATTCATTCCTTTGAAAGCAGCTCAGTGGCACATGAAGCTAAAGAAGTCCCCCCATGATCAGCGCTCCGCATCATTTGGCCCAGAGCAAAGCACGAGCAGCCAACTTCTGCTGGCCAGGCGGCTGACCTCCAGTTTAGCACTCTGCTAAATTCAGCAGGGATAAAATAATTCAATCTCGCGGCTCTTTTAGGGGTCGTACACATGCCGTGTTTTTTTGCGCCTTCAGATTTGTTGTTTTCAATGTCGAAGTGCGACAGGTGCGCTCAAACACCAGAGTGACATCTTCGTGGTGCACATGCATTCCCAAGCGCCCATTTTTCAGGGCACGATGACTGCGCTTTGAGATAAACGGAGTTCAACTTTCAAAAGGTTATTGGACTGGATGGATTATATCCTTATAGTGGAACCAGTCATCTTGCGGGGTGTGTGAAGCTAAGAAAAAAAAAGTATAGCTGTCTCTTTCCCGATGTAAGTCTATGAAAAAAAAGTCTTTCTGGGCCCAATGGCATCATGTAACAGACACCAGAGATTGCAGTACCTCTGTTTGGCCACTATGAAAATTGGTTTCTAAGCCCAGCTCACTTCCTGGGGGGGGGGGGTAAAACCAACATTACCAACGATAAATCGGCCTTTTCTTATTAAAAAACCCCACTAGATTTACAGTGCACAACATTAATGATAAGCTAACTGTTACTAAAGAATCCTTGTGCAATCTTGTGAGCTAGCTAAAGCTAAATCACTGTGCGGCACTTATCCATAATGATGAGGTGAACTAGTCAGCTAACAGGTACGTAGTACTGAAACATGTTGTATTTTATTATTTCAACTGTACGAACATTCCTGTGAGACACTGTGGATTTTTTTGCAACTTTTCAAGCAAGAGACTCGGACACACTGTCCACCTCAGAAACCACCAGCGAAAGTGCAGAGTGTGAAGCTAACACACTTAGCCATGCTGCAACTGCTGCTGACTTAGCAGCTACTATAGACTGTAGAAATAATGGACATAGTTCCTGTGACGGCCAAAAAGATGGCTGGCGAGTCACAGCTCTGGAGATCGGCTCTTCTGGTGAACAATCAGCTTTAATCAGGAGCTCTCTGCACATGATTTGAAGCTAACGCAGAGGTGGAAGTAGTAGCCTACAGAGATTTCAGTAAAAGTAGTAAAAACTTTGCATGGTCGTCTGTTGACGAGCTGCAGCACGACTCGTCCAGCGTGTGCTTGGGGTAGCACTTGACACGCGTCACATGACACGCCATGCGGCGGCAGCACTGGTGTGTTTTCAAGTTTCGTCTCTAAGCTCCTCTTTGAATCATGCACATGACAGCTTACTGTACAGACGAGTGCAACCAGCAACAAGATGAGCACCAGCGGAGAAAGTCTAATAACATAAACAGCATATTTTTTCACTTCAAATATTCCAAAACCAACTAAAAATAGGCTCCATGGAAAAAGGGTGACACTGTTCAGTAGTTGGAGTGATGCTGTGTGTTATCTGGACACATTGTGCCGAGTTAACGCTGGTTTTGATGCTGCATGACATGTGAGCTTTGTGCTTGTAAATCCGAGCTCTGTTTGGGCGGGCCTGCAGGGTAGTGAGCAGAGGAGTTGTACAGGCAGCAAGGTCACGGCCAATGTGGTGTCTCTCCCCTTCTTCTCTCCACCAATAAGCCTCTCTGCGTCGCTCCTCTCACACACTTTCTGTGGCGCTGCATGAGTCAGAGGACCCGTCTCTTTTGTCTGAATGTGTCTTTGAAGGCAGCAGCAGCAAAAAAGAAAGAGCCGGTGAGAGAGAGAGAGCCTCGCATCAAACGCAAACAAAGTCATCTCTCCACAAACGGCTCCGACATACGTCCCTTTAGTTTCAGCTCGTCCTGTTCAGTCGCTGCTCGGCTAATTATGATTCAGTGGAAGTTCATGGAGTATTTTAGGTGTGACAGTGAACCCTCTGCCATTTCTTGGGAATCCGCATGTGTAGGCAGCTGAGCCAAATACAGTATGATGTAACCTTATATGTGGAGAAATCAATAGTGGTGAGTGGATGATTAGGGGTCTGATGTTGCCTTGTGGACGTCCCTCGTCACCCATTAGTCTAATACAAACCCTCTGAGTCCCCCCCCCCCCCAGGCTTTAATGTGTTACTACCTAAAACTGCACAACCTGTCATGTTGCTGAAGTCATAGCTGCTGGTGCACCACCGTGCCAGCAACAAGCAAGCTGAGAGCTAATATTAGCATGAGCCCCCACCAGCACCACCTGCACCACCAGCACCACCTGCACCCGGCATATCCAGGGAGCTAATATTAGAGCCACACATGCTGCCTGGGGTTTAATTACCTGTGTGATTTGACTCATAAATGCCCGACCACAGACCCGATGGAGTTTGTCCATGTGAGTGCGTGTGTGTATGTGTGTGTGTGTGTGTGTGTGTGTGTGTGTGTGTGTGTGTTTGTGTGTGTAAGTGTGTGTGTGTGTGTCCTTGTGTTGGTATTGTGACCCAGGAGGACAACAAGAGGATGAGTCATCGATATCAAGCAGCTGTGGCTCTTTTTTTGTGGTTATGGAGGTGTGTCAGGTGGAGCTGCTCCAGCCTGTCAACATTGTGCATCTTGTCCTTCAGTTGCAGATCTCACATGTTAGTTACTGTGTTGTAAATGCTAAGCTAAGCTAACAGGCTGCTGGCTGTAGCCTCTGATTTGTTTTACATACAGTGATGTGAATATTGTTTTGAGACAGACTTAAGAAATGTGAACTTTTCCTTTTAAAGGAGCAGCAATGTGTAGAAGTCATAGGATTCAGTGGTACCGGAGGCCTGCAGTTTGCAGCCATCTGAAGCTTCTGTGTGCCAAGCGTGAACTCCTGATCAGGATTCCTTCAGTGTTCATTCCTCAAGAGGTTTTTACAAAGGGCTGTAGTCAACCAAAGAAAATCTTGGTCGACTAAAGTTGCACATAATCTTCAACTAATCGATTAGTCGTGGGGAAAAAAAATCTGCACATTATTTTTACTTCTGCGGTGGTGTGTCTGTGTCACTCTGCAGTTACACCTCCAAAACACTAGTCGGCGGTGGAGGACTGTGTTAAGTGCTGTAAAGTTTAGTTCAAATCAAACTTTATTTATATAGTTGATTCAAAACACACATTAAACACACATTAAACATGGATTAATAGAGTGTGCCAGGGCTGACGTCAAAACCCGGAAGTTTAGCATCGCACTGGTTCCCGGAAGAGAAAGTGAATGTGATTTTTGCATTGCCTTTTGGATTATGTCAGAAAATAAGCTCTGTGGCTAACACAAGTTTATGATACTTACAGGTTTTGTTCAGCGAGATAATCTTCACATATGAACACCTTTCATACTGCGTTTGAAGCTTAAATGTGATCGCCAGAAGTAAAAAGCTAACGTTAGGCTTTAACAGACTACATGACTACTCCACGGTCGCATGACTCTTGACGTCACCGCCACTAAGCTTTCAACTGATTTCGGCCGCTTTATTTTAAAAACATTGTATAATGGGGAAATCGGCCTGTTTAAGCTAAATAAGAAGCTGTAATGGCGGACTGCCAGCACTCTCGCGTGTTCGGGGGTGATGACGTTTAATGTCCCCGATAGGGTTTGTAGTCGTATTGAGCAACTTGTTAGCAACAGCCTTTTTTACGACACGTAAAAGCTTATAAATTCACAAGTAGGGTATTTACTGACGTGTTCTATGTCGTAGAACAAAACCTGAAACTCGCTTAAACTTTTGTTAACCACAGACCTTATTTGAGGCATTTTACCAAAATCCCATTCAAAAAACGTATTGACTTTAGACGAGAGAACCGGAAGTGCTAAAAGCGCTAACGGAGTTCCGGGTTTACTGGCGCACTCTATAGAGACAGTGTCAAACACAAGTACACAAATCAGCTTCACTATAAATTGCAGAAGTGACAAACACTTGTCTGTTATACTAAACTCGTTTTCCAAGCAAATACAACATGCTAACATTATTAGCGCCAGCCTATGGCATTTTACATTGTATACATTAGCCTAGCGCCTAGCGATCTTTTCCTCTTCTCATATAAAACCAGGGACAACAGCAACATGTAACAAAGGTAACGGCACATAATTTGGCTCCATTACAACTCACAACATTCACTGACAAAACAACTGTCTGATACTAAACACGTTTTCCAAGCAAATACAACATGCTAA
>NC_065518.1:826934-837771 GCF_006386435.1 Epinephelus moara | reverse complement strand
TACAACTGTGTATCATCCGCATAACAATGGAAATTTATAGAGTGATTTCTAATGATGTTACCTAAAGGAAGCATATATAGAGTAAATAGGATTGGTCCGAGCACAGAACCTTGCGGAACTCCAAAACAAACTTTGGTACGTAAGGATGATTCATTATGAACGTCAACAAACTGAAAACGATCAGATAAATAAGATTTAAACCAGCTTAGTGCAGAACCTTTTAGGCCCTAGTTTTTACCTGCAGCTGAATTATCCACAGAGGTCTCTTCCTCTCCAAAACAAAAGAACCAGGTGATTAAAATCAGTAAAACACTGAATAAAACAGCTTCATGTTACAGATCAGTGTTTCTCTGATGCAGTTTGGCTGGTCNTCAACAAACTGAAAACGATCAGATAAATAAGATTTAAACCAGCTTAGTGCAGAACCTTTTAGGCCCTAGTTTTTACCTGCAGCTGAATTATCCACAGAGGTCTCTTCCTCTCCAAAACAAAAGAACCAGGTGATTAAAATCAGTAAAACACTGAATAAAACAGCTTCATGTTACAGATCAGTGTTTCTCTGATGCAGTTTGGCTGGTCGCAGACTTGCTGCCAGCCCAGCACCTGCTAATGTGTGTTCACCTCTTCTCTCTGATAACTTAAGATCCAGATGTTCAAGAGGTTTTTACCAGAGGCTGAATTATCCACAGAGGCTCCTCGTCTCCAAAACAAAACAAAACAAACACACCAGGTGATTTAAACAGGTAAAAACACTGATTAGAGCAGCTTCACAATAAAAAAGCTGTGTTTTCCAACACTGCTCATCACAGTGCGGCTACTAACGATGGCGACCGACACTGTAGGAACATGGTGCTGCAGCATGGCGATTTCCATGCACAATTAATCAAACAGTTGATTCTATTTATAAAGCCCAATATCACATTTGCCTCAGAGGCTTTACAGCATACAACATCCCTCTGTCCTTAGGACCCTCACAGCTGATCAGGAAAGCTGTGCCTTTGAACACTATGCTAATGGGCACCCATGTTATATCTTAATCTGCAGCGTGTCCAGTTACTGTATATCCATCTGTAGCAGAGTAAAATAAGTTACATAAAGAAGCAGAAAATGGTCCAACTCAAAGTACAATCTGAATATGAGCTTGCTATAATAGATAAATATTCTGTGCTCAGGCTCAGGCTCAGCTAATTCATAATGATTGAAGTGTAGTTCTGTAAATCAAGCCGAGCGTCGTGGCAGGTGGCGAGTGGTAATGGTCTGTTTCTATTGTAACTTCTGGCACAGCAGCGACGGTCCCACCAGGACCGCTGCCAAGCTGGACGGCCGTCAGAGGACTGGGCACTGAGGGGTTAACACTGCAGCACCCGGGAGTTCAGATTATAATATGAATATATATAATATATATTTCTCCAAGACGAGAAAAGGACAATACAACAGCTGCTGCATCGCATCCCAGTTTTCACCTCATACTTACTCTCAAAGAGTCACTTTGTTCCAGTGTCTCCGTTATACCAACAATCAGCATTTAACAAATTAGGATGAGAAATAAAAAATGTTTTGTGTCCTGATCATGTTCAGACCTGATATTTTCTGATTTATGATGTAAGTTGTAAGAGATGTGAGATTTACAGTCTTGTTTTAATAGTTCATCAAATTAAACTTTATTGATACAGTGTTCTCTACAGGTTTTAACCAGGAACAAAAACATGCACTGTGCAATCAAATCAAATCGGGCAGTTACTACAATGTAAAATTGGCTGTCTGCATTTTAACACGGGGGTCTGTGTGGATTGTCTTGCCCCTGGAGTCAGCCCCAAGTGGTTGTTCAAAGAACTGCAGCTTTTAGAACGTCAGTGTTGGCTTCATTTTTCAGCCTTGGTCCTGAGTGTTTCTGCCGTAGAAGTAGAATAACTTTCATTTTATTTCTATGGTAGAAACACTGTGTCTGGGACGGCTTATGACGCTCTGACAGAAAGTCCAGCATGTTTGATTTTCTTTATGGCGCGCAGCTTCTCCCGTCACAGAGCAATCTGCTGCCATGGACAACTGTACGGCAACAACACCCCAGCCTTTTTGGTATTTCCATTAGGGATATCACCACACAGAGTAGAAACAGAAGCCTCTTTTACACTGCCAGATTTTACGCGAATGTTGGGCCGTTTTGCCGGCAAGCTGCGAGCGTTTAGACACACAGAGCCAGATTCGCGAGTTGATCCGAGGTGCCCAATTTTCTTTTTTAGACATATTGGTGGAACCCTTTTAGTTTAAACAGACCGAGGCGGCCTTCCGCCACGGGAGGGGCTGTTGATGACTTGTGGGAGGAGCTGTTGATGACGCCGCAAGTGCGACCCACTGGCGGTGGATAAACAGGAAACAGCTGATAGCAGGAATTAGTGAGCAGCTAATAGCAAGAGGGAAACACAAACCTGACAGACACTGTAAAGATGAGCAACTGGGGAGACAAGGAATTGCGCGCCCTCCTTGTCCTCGCAAACGAAGAGGCCATTAACCGTCAAAGGACTGACCAGCCGCGGCTTCCCTCCCACGTCACTGTTTACGTCACACGCTGAGCTACACGTTTTCTAGTCTCTCTATACAGACTCCACATTCAGTGAATGTAGAGTCTGTAGGCAAACCCCGGAGATCTTGCCTCCGGAAGAAGAGCGGAAGAGCCCTGGTTTCTGGTTGTAGGCTGTTTGTAGTCTGCGTGATATTGACCAATCACGTTTGAGCCGGCTGCAGTTGTTGCCAGGTTAAACGGTCTGTGCGATGAACTAACGAGGCGGAACATAATTGGCGTCACTGCAAACTCTGAATCCATCGCAATGGTTCAGCATATTTACTCATATATAAACGGAAGTCGGAAATGGAAATTCGCCTCCTCCGCCCAAATCAAACCGGAATGCCAAAAAGTCGGGGGTCTGCCGATGGGTTCCGAGAATGCATGTTTTGTTACTTGCTCACGCCCCCCATTGCCCCGAAAAAGGCACATTCTGTATAAACAAAAGTAGGTAGGCGGCATTTTGCTGCACTCCCCGATTTTGTTTTTATACTGCCAATGCTGAAAAAAGACTGATTGGGCTTTCCTGCAAATTTGCACAATTCCTATCTAAAAAGGGCTAGAGAAGATAAAATTGAGGATTCAGTGACTTACATAGTTTCTATGCGGTATTCAAATGTAGCTTCTGACATCTGGTGATGCTTTTTACGTCACTACAATAACATTTCGGCTGCGACATGAACAGACACAGTGACTGATATAATAGTCATAATAAAAAATATAGGAGAAGAATAACCTGATGACATCACACACGTTGTGAAAGACAGCCAGCGATGGTTGGTCATGAATCGTCATGTCTGTCGGCCAAGTCACGGCACGATTTTATGACTCCATAATCGCTTAATGTGACACAGTGACTGTTGGACAAACAGACAGAAATTATGTGTAGTATGAACGCAGCATAGCACAGTGCATCATTGAGTGATTTGGTCCATCCTGGGTGTCCATAAATTTACTTCAGTTTTGGCCATTAGTGGAGATATGGGACGGGACCCTCAAAACATCAGACATACATGTCAAATGCTTGTTGAGATGTCGGATCAGAGACTCAGTAAAAAGATATTGAATTGGGTGATATCCCATTATCATCCCTTGGCTAATGAGCTTTGTATTTGAACAACTTGTCATTTATTTTCCAGAACAGATTAACCTGTGTGAGATAGGGTATAAACCAAAACTACAAACTTACTGTGTCATTAAGAATAGCTGCAGTGTGAAGGATAATAAAAATGGGGAATGGGGTTCATTTCTTGTTTTACTGTCCTGTATATGAAGACATAAGCGATGTCCTCTATCTGTGTTGATTTCTTGTGTTTCTTGTTTACTGCAACATCATTGTAATGGCGACACCAATGAGGGTCGGACACATGTTTGTGTGCATGACACAAAAGAAAAAACAATCAATCTGTCATGTATTATGAATAATTGTACACACATTTCTAAAACAATCCCTGATATTTGGTATTTTTGGGAACTATCTGCATGCTACCATCAGACTGGGGTTAAGCAGGACAATGCGTTCCTTTGTGATTGAGGTGAACTGGTCCTTTAAACAGTCTCTTTACATGATGTCACTGCAGAGGAAGAGGGTTGTGTGTTTCTAACATGGACCTTCCTGTAACTCTACACCATCATCCCCGTGGCTGGCTGCCAGCTCAGCTCTCTCCTTCACGTACATGCCTCCCTCGTCCTGCTCCACCGTCTCTCTTGATGCTTCCTGCTCTCCATCCATCTCTCCCGTGCTCTTTCTCTCACTCGTCTTTATCTCCTTTGCTTCCATCAACATCTGTCTCACATGATGAATTAATGGATCAAATGAAGTTCAGGCCCATCAGCTCTGTCTCGGGATCGATACCAGCTGACGTCGTCTCTACAGACTTCCTCTGTTTATGACGACAGAGATGACAAATCATATGTAATGATGATCCCGGTGGATCTATCCCTCCACCAGCTCTGTCACATTTATGATGAAGCCAACAGCTCGCCCATGTGAAGCTGAAAACACCATGTGCTACATCTATCGTATTGATTTCAAGAGAGCAGGACTGAAACAGGTCAATTCTTCTTCTCTTCATTTATTTCTGTCCTGCAGACTAAAAGCAGACCTCACTGCAGTCTGTGGACTTTATGTGCTCGTGCTCACAAGAGGCTTGTGGTGGACACTTGTTTCTGCACTGTGGTGTGTTTGTGTGCTGCTGTGTACATGTGAGTGTCCCACAGGGATAAATGAAATATCTATCAGTCCACCCAACAACACTGTACATCACAGTGAACATACTGAAGGACACTGCTGAGTCTCAGCTGGTTCAACCTGCTGCTCTTTGTGTTTCCATGCAGCCAAGCTCAGGATGTAGTTCTACTCAATCAATCAATAATTTATTTGTAACATGGAATTATACAAGGCACAACTCAAAATGTGATCCCATCAACTTCTTTAACTTGTGCTCTGTAGTTTAGTCGTTTTTGGCTGCTGCTTTGTAACTGTCCATGTGTCCTGATGATTCTGGTAATCCATGAGCCTGGAACTCCAGACTCAAATCCAGAAAGATTTTGAGTCTGGCCCTCACCGATACACCCTTCCTACCCAAGGGGCGGCACTAACTGAAGCATATTAAATGCCGCCACACACAATTGGATAGCACGATGGCCAATCAGAGCAAAAAACAAGGTGACGTATTCATTGCACTAAACCCCATGTGTTTGCCGACCAGTGGGGCTAACTGATATATTATGCTTTTGCCATATCCCGTCGGCAAAACGGCTAAAACATCCTTCCTGGAAGCGAAGGCTTCTAGGGCAGTCTTCTGTTCCTCTCTCAAGGAGAAAGATAAGTGTAGTTGGCTTAGTGTTTCTTCCAAAGCTAAACTGAATGGACGCGGTCCTTCAGCAGCTGCCATCTTGGCTGTTTACTTTTCGACTCCTACGGCACAGCGCTGTCCTCATCATGTTACGCCCGCCCAGAGCCCGCCTCTTCAGATAGACTGATCTGATTGGTCCGATGGCGATTCAGCGGGCTCTGCTTGTCGAGGCCAGATCCCCGTGCAGAGCAAATTTGAATTTGCTAGGGGCGGGGCATCTGGATTTCCAGGTTAGTAATCCATGGTATCTGGTTGGGGCATGAGTGAACTGTCTACACATCCCGGCCTCAACAAGACAGCCACAGGGTCGCTCCTCCTGAACATGGGCAGCACTACTCTGCAGCCGCCTCTGAACAGCGTATAACAGTGATCTACGGCAGGAGCAGGACAGCAGCTCACATTCCCACATCACACCAGTACTTCTTCACCGTAAAGCACATCTCCTCTCCTTCTCAGAGTCTTCTGTTCTGTCAGATTGACTACTAGAGGAAGAGTCACCTGGTTGAATGGCGCTGGCCAGGTGAATCGAATCATATTACACTTTCTGATTGCCTGTTGGACAATGATGCGCTACGAAGGTCATCCAATTTATTTTCCAACGCCTGCACAATGGCTAGCAGGATGCTAGTTCAGCTAGTGCTTCTTCATCTCCTTCTTTTCCTCGATGTTTACTGATGTTTACATTTGAAAATATTGACCTGGCTATAGCAGAAGTCAACAGGAGGAGAGTTTACAGACTGATGAGATGATGTCCTCATCCTGATGAGCGACTTGCAGCCACACGTCACCCACGTCCAAAGCCAACCACAAAAAGCACCACCAACACTTGCAAAATAGATATAAGAGCCTAAATGTAGAACAGTTTAGCTGAGCTGACAGAGAGGCGATTGAAAACGTCCAAAGAGTTATAAAATCCTTCTTCATAATGTTATAAACGTCTGTGCAGAGGTTTATACTAGCATCTGAAAAGCCTTCAGAATCATGGATCTCTTAAGTCCCTTTTCCACTGCTCAAAAACCCGCTAACATCTGACATCACTGCAGTATACCCAGGTATTTATCGCCTCCTGTCCGGGACTTCGAATGTGACACCCAAAAAAAAACACCCACACAGAAAGGCTGCAGAGCTGCTCACGTCTCCTGGCAATGGGAAAGGAGTCTCTAGCTTATTCTTAGCAGGTTTACATTGTTTAACTATCTCTGCCACATTCATGATGCAGCCGAGGAGCCACGTCGTCTTCCTCACACCTTCAGAGACAATAGGACCCTGTGGAGCCACCAGCAGGTGGACAAAGGCCTTGTTTTGTGAATGGTGTAGTTGGAACAGTAGCTGCGAGGTGTGAAAACAACAGACAGATAAGAGTGTGACAAATAGAGAGGCGGTAGAAGTTGTTAGAGACACAGAAAGAGACTTTGTTTATCCACAGTGAATAAAAAAAAGGTCAATCAGACGGCCAGTAGTGAACGTGAGGGTTGAAGCAGTCTAACAAATGCTGCTGCTGCGACTGCACGCAGAGAGGCCGGCTGAAATCATTAAGAATTTGTGAGGCTGAAAAGGTTGTTGGGATTGTTTGGTCTCTTTGAAGACGAGGGCAGAAACATCAGTTGGGGTCAAGGAGGGAAAGTCGCTCGCCTCTCATGCCAAATCTCTCACAAGTTCTCTTTGTTCTGTCAACTTCCATTTTCAACACACACATTCTCTCCCACTGCTACCATACGGCAACTCCAATCTGTCGCTGCTGGCACCGTCCTCCTCTGAGTGACTTTTTTTTTTTTTAAACAAGAGTTCTGTTGTCTGTGGCTTTATTGGCATGGAGAGTCGTTCTGCATGAACGCTAAATAGATCGGCGGCAATTGGAAAGATTTCAGCTGAGTGAGTGAGTGAGTGAGTGAGTGCCGAGAGGTTTAGCTCAACAAAGAGAAAAAGGGTTCAAGCACAGAATGACAAAGACGTGTGAGATGAGAGTTTGGTGTTTGATGTGGTTGTGCTGGACCTGATGTTTGACTCATCAGCAGTGGAGGAGGAAGTATTTAGATCCTTTACTGAAGTAAATGTACCAATACCACACTGTGAAAATACTCTTTTAATAGTAAAAGTCCTGAATTGAAAATGTGACTTACAGGAGAAATTCAGTATTTTTTTTAAACTGGACCTAATTTTGTCATATTTTTGTGTCAAAGTGACAAATGGGAACAACAATTTTTGAAATTGGTCCAGTATTGAGCGAGAGCACTGCAGTCGGCAGCGGTGAAACATTTAATTGACATTCCCTAAAAAGTGTTTGTTTTTGTCACTGACAGGCTCAGATTGTTAGAAGTGTCTGACAACATTTTGGAAATGATCCCTACAGAGATAGAGCTTTGTGTTAGAGAGTAAGATCCTTTTTGTTTAACCAGCCCCAAAATCACTTGCGTCAAACCCACCAGACTCCATTCAAATAAACAGTGACTTTATCAGTGTAAAACACACTTTATTCAAGAAACAAAGTAAAACTCACAAAAACCATCTTTGTGCATCCTTCTACTATTTCAACAATCACCAGCTCTGGTTTGGTTGAAATAAACCTGTAATTCAGACAGTTAGATGAGAGCGATGTGAGCACACAGTTTGAGCAGAAACAGAGTAGATCTAAGCGCAAGCAAAGGCTATTTGAGTGCAAGGGCAGGGTTTGAGGGACAATATTACAACATCTGAACATGAAAACGATAAATAATGCTCTCAAACTGATAGACCACTCTCTTGAATAAAGATAGGGATAAAGCCATAACTAGGCCACAAGCAGTTGAGAATGGAGCGCTCCTATGCGAAGTTCAAAAGTTCCTCCGCAGATCTCTTTATACAAGTACCTCGAGCCTCCTTTTTTTATTTATTTTTTGCCTTTATTCACTGATGTAACGTTTTTGTCCCGATATTTTGTGTGATATCTTTGTATATTTCTTCAGTGATAATAATAATAATAATAATAATAATAATAATAATAATAAAAAAGAAAAGAAAAAAAACCTTGGCTTCCGGGTCACGCAATGTGCGAGAGATGAAAATATTTAAAGTGTATGAAAGGCCCAAATCCGGCCTGTTATCCGTTTTTTCCATTTTCATTTAAACAGAAAATCGGAAATTGAAAAACAAGTCGTTATCATATAAATCTTATAAATATTAAAAAAACAAGTCATTATTGTGTTTTTTCATATTTGGTTTTATTTTGAAAAACAAATGAATGAATGATGCACGGATTCTGGTGTGTCGTGGGATTTTGTGATAACCACACATTATTATTGCAACATTGAACTGGGCCTGTACGAAAAGTTCTGAATGAGTCTTTAACTGACTGTGTGCACCCATTTCCTAATAAAGATGCAAACTCTAGCTAACAAATGTAATTTAATTTAAAGTCATTTAGAAAACCTTCACGGGGAACCTATTTGTTGTCTTTTGTGCATGGGAATTTTAAGTGTGTGACACATCAAAGCCCTGATTGGCAGCCAGTGTGAGGGATGATAACAGTTAAAAGGAGAAAACCGTGAGCGGGACGATGGATCAATTTATTGTGCAGAACAAATTACAACAAACACCAGCGAAGACGACCGACCACTGAAAGAAAATACAAAGAAAAAACTGACAGTAGACAGTATGATGAAGCTACCTGTCTTATTTTTAATATTGTTTTTATTGTCTTATGTCGTGATAACACACGTTATAGAAGCTGTTGTTCACAGATATGAAGATAGGTGTGCCCTGGGCACAACAAGTTTGAAAACCACTGGACTAATGGTTTCAGCTGTACATGTATAAAGTGTGTGGTAGTTTAATTTATAATAAAATATCATATTCTATAAACTCTTCATATTTTGTGTGCAAAAATCTTAGCAATCTTAGTGAAGTCACTGAAGCTTACAGATGAATGTAGTAAAAAGTACAATATTTTCCTCTTGCAGTGGAGTAGCAGTATAAAGTAGCATAACATGGAAATACTTAAATAAAGTACCTTAAAATTTGTGCTTATGTTCAGTTACATGAATGAATGGACCTTTCCTCTGGACATGGTCGAGACAGACAGACAGACAGACAGACAGACAGACAGGCGATGAGCTCAATAAGCTGTTACTCATCTTAACATATTTTCCTCTGCATCAATGTCACAATGTTTCCCAAAATAAAATCTAATCAGATAATCAGATTTTCCGTGATTTCTTTGAGCCTCTCACAATCAGACAGTCGATCCCTTTAATAGATTCATTTGTGACTGAACCCAGAGCGCTGAATTGTGTCATTCAGAGTTGAGATAAAGCTGCTGTCACCAGGTCTTATCAGTCAGACAGGAGGGGAGGAAGTGAGGGATAATGTCCTGCTTCCTGTCCCTGCAGGATGAGCTCATGTTCTCACCTCACTAATGTCGACATCGTATCCTACAGAACGTGATGTGCACCAGAGTTTCAAGGCTCAATACAGATCCTAAAGGACGGACGAAAAAAGATCCACAGACTAAATTTTATCCAGACCAAATTATATTTCTATAGTCGGGCTGATGCACCCAGAGTTGGAATTAAATGCACATTTACACAAGTACTGAACTTAAGTGCAATATTTATGAGTATTTTCATTTTATGCAACTTTATACTTCTCCACCACATCTCAGAGGTAAATATTGTTGCACTACATTTGTCTAAGAGCTTCAGTTACTTTGCACACTACAGATTCTTTTCATCCCCCAGGGCCAGTTTTTTCTGACGTGAGGCAACACAGCAGTCGGCCTTCATCGCCACTACTTCTTTGATGTCTGTTTGTTGTGTCTGGTCCTTGAGAGAGAGAGAGACCGCCACTAAAGGCGGATTTATACTTGTGTGTCAGCTCTATGCAGAGACTACACCTCTGTGAGCATTTATACTTTAATACTGCAGTTACACCTCCAAAACACTAGTCGGCGGTGGAGGACTGTGTTAAGTGCTGTAAAGTTTAGTTGATTCAAAACCCACATTAAACACACGTTAAACACACATTAAACACACATTACACATGGCTTAATAGAGATAGTCTCAAACACAACTCAGCTTCACTATAACTCGCAGCATTCACAGACAAACACTTTCCCCACAAATACAACATGCTAACATTATTAGCACAAGCCTATGGCATTTTACATTGTATAAATTAGCCTAGCAGCTAGCAGAGATTTCCTCTACTCATATAAAACCAGGGACAACAGCAACATTTAACAAAGGTAACGTTACATAATTCAGCTCTATTACAGCTCACAAGGTTCACTGACAAAACAACTGTCTGATACTAAACACGTTTTACAAACAAATACAACATGCTAATGTTATTAGCACAAGCCTATGGCATTTTCAATCAATCAATCAATCAATCAATTTTATTTATAAAGCCCAATATCACAAATCACAATTTGCCTCACAGGGCT
>NC_065518.1:791172-824485 GCF_006386435.1 Epinephelus moara | reverse complement strand
ATACCAAGGAGCGAACTTTCTTTGCTTTTTTAACTTCTTTTTAAGAGGAGCTACAGAGTCAAGTGTTTTACATTGTATAAATTAGCCTAGCAGCTAGCAGAGATTTCCTCTCCACGTGGAGGCTTTATTGTCTTCACAATTTATTGTTTCTTATCTGTGAAGTAAATCAAAGCTTTGTTTCCACTGAGGGAAATGGTTTCAGCTTGTGTCACTGTGACGTGGAGTTACATTTCTGAAATATAAATCCCGCATGTTAACATGTTCTAGTAGAAAGACAACATACAAGTATAAACCTGAAACTGAGCATAATTGGTCCTCTTCAAGGTTTCAGTGCAGGACTTGTAGTGAAATGCTTTTACTCAGGTGAAGGATCTGAACACTTCTGCTGTGACTGTATGCTTGTAACCTGTTTTTAAATGTATGAACAAGCTCAGGGCTGAGTGTTGCAGACAGGTTGGGAAGCTGGACAGTATCGAGAGACCGACTGAGACATTGTTGGTTTTGGTCTTTTCGTGGGATTTATTAACAATAAGAATAAAACGCAGTGTACCAGCAGCCTTACCCTTTAGTGTTGGCACGGTTCCATTTACTGCACAAAGAGTGTATTAAGAGAAACTGGCAGCAGCACTAATGAGCTACATGCCTGCATCACAAATATCCTGTGTGTAAAGTGTCACTTGAGGACACAAAAGATAACACCTCCTCTTTTCTTTCATTCACAGGTATGAAGAATAGGGAGGTGTTGGAGGTGTCCCACGGGCATGTTTGTCCTCTGGCCGTTCAGCCTGTGTGTCTCTGCTCTGCACACAGACATTCTGGGAGGCAGAAGAAAGACCGTCTAAAAATACACTGACACGCACCACCAGCAGAAAAACAAACTGACGGATAGAAGAAGAAGAGGACAAAGAAGATCTCCCCTTTTGTTTTTGTCTCTTTCACCCCGTCTGTCCCTCCCTCTCTCTCTGCTCCATTTCTGTGTGTCTGTCCTCATTACGGCCTGAGAGGAGGTCATGTCCCAGTCTGGAAAAGTCCTTCATTTGTATGTAGAAGTGAGGTCTGCCCCAGATCAGAGTGGAGGGAAGGAAGGGATAGCTCAGGGGCATTCGGTTCAGGACAGCCCAGCGGAGCTCCTGTCTCAGCTAGCGAGCCAGACGGCAGTCACCAAGACCTCCACGGCTCACCGTCTGGTTCAGGACTGCACACAGTCTCCTTCTAGAAACAGCTTTCAGCCCCAGCAAGCCAGCAGCTCCCCTAAAGTCGCAAAGCATCGGAGTGCACCGTGTGATGGAGTGTCGGCCATCCACTCGCCACCAATGATGCCCTCTTCTGGAAAGGTCACGCACACGCCTCCCAACTGCAGGAGGTTTAAGGAGGAGGAGGTCAGCGATGGTACGCGGTCTGTCGTCACCTTCAGCTACATCGAGAAGTCAAATGTGAAGACCGTGGACAGTCCGCGCAACTCTGTGTGCGAGAGACGGACCAGAGAGGAGAGATCCACCCCCTCTCACTTTCGTAAAAGACTCAGCGACCCAGTTTGGTTTGGGAGTCCCGATTCATCGTGCAGCTCCAGTCCCAAGCTGACTTTCCGATCTCCAGGAAGTCACCAGCAGACGTTCTCTCCCGGCCTTCGCCAACCAGCCTTGGACCCCATCGGCAGGGCAGCTACCCAGAGGGCTGTGGAGGAGTTTGGCTCCCCTCTGCTGAGGATCAAACTAGCCCATGCGCTCGAGCAAGCCTCATCCTCACGCTACAGCCGACAGCCGCGCTGTCAGTCCTGGGCTGGGTCTCCGGTTCAGCGTCCGAACAAAAACCTCAAAGACCATGTCGCAGATAGGAGCCAGGCTGTTTGTGGGCTGCCTCGGAGCCCCGCGTCAGACCAGCTGTCCTCCCAGTCCAGGCAGACTCCTCACTCGAAGCCCTGTGTCGAGATCCAGAGTCCTCTTCACTGGTCAGGAGAGGACAGAGCTGTGACAGGAAGTCCAGCTGCAAAAAGACACGTTCACATGTCCAGCAACAGGAGCACTTCACCGCAGGGAGCAATCCTTCAACTTGGCAATAATGTAGTTGAGGGCTTGAACCAGTTAAGTGACAGTAAATCCTCCTCTCCAGCTCACAGCCCTGAGGTTGCCCGCAGGCTAGCAGAGGAGGCAACCAAAGTATCTTCTATTTTCACAGAGGCGAGACGGTCCTCACTGCACAATGCTTTAGGTGAGCCTGCTGGAGAATTCCACAGTCCAGCTCCAAACGCACAACAGTCTAAGCAAACGCTTAAGATGAACATCCCTTTAAACGACCAACTCACGCCAGCAACTGACAACACAGACTCTCACCAGCCTGAAAACTCCGTCATGCAGTCACATGAAACAAACTCTAACTATCAGACACACCGGGAGGACTGCGTTCAGAAGTCCAGCTCAATTTTATCAGCAGCTCCGAGTTCCCCCGCCATTCCTTCACGCGTCCTCCGTCCCTCGCATCCTCCCACTGAGCTCAGCTCTCCCATGAGGGACCCCAGACTATTCCAAGCTGAGCTGCGAGCACCGGATACCCCCACCCTGCATCGCCGTCAGCTCCCACAGTATGCCAGAGAGTCCTGGTCCCCGTGCCTGGACAAGAGAGGAGACCTGAGCTGTTTCGAGAGAGGGGACTGCACTGAGCTCGCTCGCAGGCTCTTCATCAATCAGAGCGTTGAGGAGGCTCCAGTCAGTTGGACGTCCAGGCAGCAGTGGGGGAATCAGGTGGAGAGCAGCCCGAGGCCGAGGCCGAGCCCTGAGCCTGGATTTGGGTCTATAAATGATCAAACGTCTGATCGTCAGTCGAGTCGCCATCACAGGCCGCTCAGTCCCACGGCCCAGCAGAAACGGGCTGAGCAGAGGAGGAGAGAGATCCTGCTGCTGGGACCGGTGGCGCTGGACTCTGCAGAGGAGGACGAGGGTTGTGATGAGGAGGGACAGGGCAACGAGATGGAGAGATATGAGGCAGAGCAGCAGAGGGTGGAGGAGCCTGCAGAGGCGGAGCAGAACGGAGCGATGGGAGGGTCGTCCTCGCGGAGCTCCAGTGGGGTGACGGGCAGCTTGGGGGACAGGGACTGTGTGTCCCCCGAGTCCAGTCAGTCCAGTCACCAGAGCAACGAGACCGGAGCCGCCACCTCAGGAATACAGGTGAATCGCAAAACCACAAATTACACTTTCTGTTTCGATGCTAACGAGCAGCCTCCTGGCTCCAGCTCCAGACTCTCAGACATGAGAGCGATATTAGTCTCATCTAAATCTCTGCAACACAGTGACTAAGTGTGTTTTCCAAATTGTTGGACTCTTCCTTTAATGCTGCACTGCAGAGCTGCTAAGCGTGTCTTTGTGTGTGTTTCAGACGGACAGTGGCTGTGCAGTCCCCGTGCCCTCGCTCCACTGTCAGAGGATCGCTCGTGCCAAGTGGGAGTTTTTATTTGGGACCCCTGCTGAGGAGGCTGCTGGCAGGGGGGAGAAAAGTGAGAGTGTTTCCTCCCTTATTCCATCTACTTACTGCAGTTTCATGATTAAAATAGGCACCAACAAATGCACTGTTTTTTCCACTTTGAGCAACATTTGCTATCAAATACAGTAACTGACTGTTTCAGGAAATTACTGAGACTTCCTTTAAACATGACGGTCCACGCTTGTGACCTGTTTTTATAGTTTTATGTCGTACGGGGGAATGAAAGCACAAAATAAAAGACGATAGAAACTGAATAAGTGTTTTTAAAAAACAAAAAATGCAGGTCCTTTAAGATACATATTAAGGTGTAGGTACCTGTGATGCTATTTTGTACTCTTAAAGGGGTTTTGTACGTCTTATACTTATTACTTATACCATTTTTGATTAACTTCTTTCATCACAGCCGTCACTTGGACCAATAGAAAGACAGAGTGATCTGCTGCTGTAGACAACTGTACGACAACAACAGCCCAGCCTTATCGATGTTTCCTGTAGGGATTTCAAACTCAACACTTCCTGTATCTGTTTCAAATTAAAAGCCCGTTATAACTTCGGTTGAGAGAATCCCTTTATTTTCTGAAAAGGCTTTTATTGTGAAACATGTGCAGGAACTTGTTGTGGAGGATTCAGTGACTTGCACAGTTTGCATGTGGTACTTCAGATGTAGCTCCGACCATTTGGTGGCGCTTTTTACATTCGGCTAGAACATGAACAGACACAGTGACTGAAATAATAGTAGGACAAGAATAACCCGATAATATCATGTATAATTTTGACGTTAAAGGACAGTTTCATTCATCAGTGACTGACACCACAAGCCAAGTGCCGGATTTCTACAACTTTGGAGGGAGACCAAGTTGCAGAGTCAGTGGCGTAAGGTAGTTACGACGGGCCCCAGTGCACGCTATGTTGCACATATCGTCTCGTCACATGATGAGAGACTTGACACTGGATAACATCAACGTACATATTACCCAAAAATCATTAATGCATATCTGTGTGTGACAAAAAACACCAAAGAAAATAAGACATGGGTGGTTTGGCGGGGTGTCTGCAGTGATGCGGACGCTGTGCCGGACCGTCATGGTTCAGAGGGAGCTGAGCCAGAAGGCAAAGCTTTTGATTTCCTGGTCCATCTGTGTCCCAACCCTCACCTATGGTCATGAGCTCTGGGTAGTGACTGAAAGAATGAGATCACAGATACAAGCGTCTGAAATGAGTTTCCTCTGTAGGGTGTCTGGGCTCAGCCTTAGAGATAGGGGGACGAGTCAGACATCTGGAGGGAGCTCGGAGTAGAGCCGCTGCTCCTTCATGTTGAGGTGGTTCAACATCTGATCAGGATCCTCCTGGGCGCCTCCTGTTAGAGGTGTTCCAGGCACGTCCCACTGGTAGGAGGCCCCGGGGCAGACCCAGAACACACTGGAGGGATTATATATCTCATCTGGCCTGGGAACGTTGTGGGGTCTCCCAGGAGGAGCTGGAAGGCGCTGCCGAGGAGAGGGATGTCTGGGGTGCTTTTCTTGGTCTGCTGCCCCCGCGACCTGGCCCCGGATAAGCGGATGAAAAAGGATGGATGTTTTAACAGTTGATTTATAGTTATAGAATAAATATAAAATATTGTTATAGATACCACTGACTAATACAAAGTAAACATGATGGAGATGGGTTTCCCTTTTACAGTGATAATGAGTGTTGATACTCAGACTGTAATTATGGTTCTGGACCAAGTGGAGCAGGCAGTGATCTAGATCTGTGTTCTGTGCAGTTGCAGCAGGGAGTTAGTAAATATAGCCGATCACGCTGATGTTGATGTTTAACTCTTTCCATCTGCAGATTCTCTGGAGACCTCCACAGCTCCTCCCAGCGGTAACTCCAGCGAGTCTCCCACCCCGACTCCCCCTTCCTCCCTCCCTCTGCTTTCTGCCAATCACGAGGTGCAGCACGTGGAGGTCGAGCTGGTGACCCCACCTCCCGCCGTTATCGGGACGTCACCCAAAACCGGCATCATTCGCCGGACGTTAAAGTACTCAGAAACGGACCTGGACGCCGTCCCACTGCGCTGCTACAGAGAGACAGACATAGACGAGGTGCTGCTGGCTGAGCAGGAGGACGCCGATTCAGCGTTCGGGAGTAACCGCAGCGTGCAGGGCACCTCGGGGACAGGCAGCAGCCCGCTGGGGGGGCTGGCTTATGGGAGGACAGATGGGGAGGAGGGAGAGGAGAGAAGAGGAGGAAGGGAGGATGGGGAGGAGGAGGAAGATGAAGAAGAGGAGGAGGAAGAGGAAGAGATGGTGAGCTGGGCCAGTGTGAGGATGCAGGGAGACAGCAGGAAGCAGCAGTATGCAGCTCAGGAGGAGCCAGAGGTGTTTGGACACCTTCTGAAGAGGTGAACCTCAAACACACACACACACACACACACACACACACACACACACACACACACACACACTGTGGTGCAGCAGGATTTTCCCCTGACCTATATTTTCATCTGAGTTTGGATCTCACTCGTAACCTAATTTTCAAGCAGATTGTAAACAAGTTTGTTTGCGTCCGTCACAGTGCAGCACATTGATATGATGACATGATACAAACACAGTTGGAGTCCAGATGTTTTTCACACTTAATGTTGTTGCAGTGTTTCTTAATCCTCCGTCTCTGTCCAGACCCATGGAGACATTTTTTGACAACCACCACCCGGCCCTGAAATCCCCCATCCTGGTCTCCGGTCCTCGCTGTGCCGCGGAGGACACCTTCAGCCGCCACTTTGAGAGCATCATGGAGTCCCACAGAGCCAAAGGCACGTCGTACAACAGCCTGGACAGCGAGGAGCTGCTGACCTCGAGCACGCAAACCGTCCTGACCTTTGACCTGCCCACATTGACCCCTGCCATCCACGGGCCGGTTTGCCAGAGCGCCAGGCAGATCGTCCAGCTCAGCTTCGCCCCGCTGGCACACGACGAGAGGCCCAGTCTGTCTGATTCCATCTTCACCATGACGGGGGACTCGGACGCCACCCGAGCCCCCTCCAGCGAGAGGCTGAGCAGCGGGTCAGAAGACACGCCACCCAGAGGACGACAGTGTTCACAGCTGGGGAGCAGCTGGTACAGCAACCTGTCTTTCTCATTACCAAGGTGGGTGAGCAGCACGTCAAGGGTTTGGGATACATGTGGGAAGTTCACACCTGCAGTGTGTCCTCACACAGCTTCGTACGATATGTTGTATGACATCACATGAATTAGCGCCCCAGTCATGGTTTAACATCTTCATGTTTCTTACTTAACGTAAGGTGCTGACGCCAGACGTTACAGCATGACTTGAAATAACTTAACGTTTACTTTTGGTTTCACTTGGGACACGCAGGGTGCATGCAGATCCTTTATAAGTGTAAATAGTCTTAAATCTGAATTTGTGAGGTTTTAATTAAACATTTTATCTGATGTCATTTATTCATCTTTTAATTTATTTTTGTCAAATTATTTAAACTCTTCTGTGTGAAAGTCCAAATCTTTGATGATACAAATCAGTGAACCTTGGCTGACTCACTTTAATGACTGTATTCCTGCATCAAACCGACCTCTGCACGAACTAGATATATATACGACTCACCATTATAAGAAAAAGGTGATTTTCCAAAAAGCAGTGTTGATTTTTTTGGGTTAAAAATCAGCTTGTGTGAAGGCGCTTCTGCAGCGTAGTGGATCGTCAGAGGTGATGCCTCGCTGCAGAGGTCACGGGCTCAACTCCGGCTTGCAACCCTTTGCTGCATGTCATCCCTCAACTCTCTCTCTCTCACCCCATTTCACACTATCCATTTAAAGGCAAAAATAAGCCCCCAAAAATTAGCTTGAAAGTGTCTGAAAAAAGCATCAGTTTATGTGTCTGATAACTGTCGACACCCTGACACGATCCTGTCCTCCTTGGCTGAGCTGTAACGTTAGCTAGCTCAGTGGTGCTAGGTGAGCTAGCATTAGATGGACGCTTCCCTCTGTGCAGTGGGTTTAATGACACCACTACTCTTATCAATACTGCTTATTGATCCATCACTTTAACTCTACTCCTGTCAGTTCTTTGGGGGTTTTAAGAGATAACATTTAAACAAATTAAGAACAGAATGATCAATTCTTCATTTTCTATGTGTCTAAGTACAGTATATAAATTAACACTCACACAGCATTGTTTTAAATTTAATTTCAATTTTCAATGTTTTTTGTAAAGCCCAATATCAGCCTCAAGGGGGCGTTACAGCATTCGACATCCCTCTGTCCCTGGCCCGTCAGAGCTGATGAGAAAAAACTCCCAAAAAACCCGTAAACAAGGAAACAATGACAAAAACTTCAGGAAGCTGAATAAATTATTGATATAGACTATAACATACCTGAGATGGATGGATCAATGGGAGATGAAGTACGAGCTAGGCGGTCAAAAATGGTGCATCTCTCCGC
This sequence comes from Epinephelus moara, assembly GCF_006386435.1. Classification (NCBI taxonomy): domain Eukaryota; kingdom Metazoa; phylum Chordata; class Actinopteri; order Perciformes; family Serranidae; genus Epinephelus; species Epinephelus moara. The sequence continues at coordinate 816,569 of NC_065518.1, read as the reverse complement.
CTGTATGTACCAGATGTTTTAAAGATTGCTTGTGTTTCCGCCCTCACGTGCACAGGAGATGTTGAGCTTGTGGCAATAAGCAGTGTCGGCATCAACTCTTATGAAGTGTAACCAGACTTTGGAGCGTTTTGCACTCATGCCATTGGCCCTGGGGGCTCATTTAATACCGGGATTCAGCACCCATCCTTGTGGCAGGTATAGTTAGGTACAAAGGAAATAGTTCCTGTTTGAAGCTCTTCACAACCAGGTCATGATTCCTGGAAAGAGACATTGTCGTTGAGTTGTTATTTCTTTGGCGCTCCACAATCTGAGTGTCATCTAGTCCCATTATACTGGAGAGACGTCTGTACGGCCGATATCTCCAACACTCTGCAGCTCACACCAAAACTATCTAGACTGATAAATATCACGACAGCTCAGAAGAAAAACATGTATTTTTGATTTGGGGGTGAACTGTCCCTTTACACTGTTGTGTGCAGTCGCAGGGAGCTGACATGTTGACAGTTGAGATGCAGGTGACCTGCTCTTCAGTCATTCTCTAAGAATCTGTGTGATGCTGAATCTGGGTCATGTTTGCTGCTGCACATCATTCTGTTTTCAATCTACCTCCACTCTGCACTGAAATAGGACAACAGCCACATGTTACTGTGCAGTATAAGCGGGCACAGTGTCAGTGAGGTCATCATGTAACTGTATGTTGTCTGCTGTCATGTTTAGAATATGCACAGACACAAGCTGCACCTGGTCTCATGTCAGCCAGTGTGTTCAGAAACTCTTGCACAGAGCGTCATAAACAGTTGAGTTTTTGATGTTAATTCAGTATTAATGCCATTCTTACTGCCTCTATCTGAGGTCATGCCCCCGTTAATGGACGTCTGTCGGCCTCCAGATGAACCAGTGTCTCAGTCTGTGTCGTTCTCCTTGTGCAGCGCCGTGCTGCAGTGCTATTCTGGAGCCCAGTGGCTTCAGAGTGAAGGTCGCTCGAAGGCTGCCTGTGGTCCCTCTGCTGTCTGCCAGGCAGGCGAGTGTGTGTGTGTATGAGAGAGAGAGAGAGAGAGAGAGAGAGAGAGAGAGAGAGAGAGAGAGAGAGAGAGAGAGAGAGAGAGAGGCATATGTGTGTGGTATGTGAATCCATCTGTGTTCGTGTTTCTGTGTGTGTTTGAGTGTGTGCATGCATGTGTATCTTGGATGGTTGTATACTTGAAGTGCATGCTTTGTGTGTGTGTGTGTGTGTGTGTGTGTGACAGAGGCAGATGGCTGCTGCAGCAGTGAGGGACTCACCTTGACTGTCAGAGTCCCAAAGACTTTAGTTTTAACTCTCTGCACACTCCCACCTGCGATTCACATCCAGAACTCTTTGTCTTCATGTTGCACTCAGAATATTCTCTCACAGCTAAACAGAACGATCAGAATAAGATTTACGATCATGTAGTGTTTGGTGCACACAGTCTACATGTTCAGAGGGAATAAAAACAAAGCAGTGCAACAGTAGATTTGTCTTGATGCATCTTCCACCCTCCGTCCTGTGAGATCTCTGTGATGACAGCTGGTTATTGTGAGGAAGTGACGGCCATGCTGTGTGACGATGAGGTAGACCACTTTGTGAATGTCATCCTAACTAACTGTGACAGCACTGCAGAGGTAGTGACTGCACCGGGGTCACCTTGTTGATGTGGCCACTAGATGGAGTAAGAGGATAGCAACCAGGCTGCCAAGGGCCTTTTGTTTGGTAAGAGTAATGCAGGTAGGTAAGTGAGCAGCAGGGACAGAAGTGTATTTATCTGTGTGTGTGTGTGTGTGTGTGTGTGTGTGTGTGTGTGTGTGTGTGTGTGTGTGTGTGTGTGTGTGTGTGTTCAAGGAGAGACACTGCAGGTGAGAAGTTTTTCATGCACTGGTCAATAGTGAGATTTGAGGCTGTTTCTCTTCCACGTCCTCTTTCGGAGTTCATTTCAATTCAGTTTCTATAGTCACCTACTTCACACGAGCGAACATACTTCGAAAAATATAAAAGACATAAACAACGACTGCAGCCAAAGCTGGACTGTGTCAGGAAGGTTTGTGGGTTGATGGTGTTTGACAGGCAGGTAGGAGGCTCAGTTATCTGTGAGTGTAGCTGTGCTCTAAATAAACAGGCTGAACTCAGATCAGTTTTCTCTGACAGAGATCAAAGTTTAGTTTGAATCACCAACAAAGTTGTCGAGAGCATCAACAGAGAGATGTTGAGCTTTTCAAATGATGGTCAGTGAGTGTGTGCTCGTAAATCAGCCCCTAAACCTGTCACCACCCAGACAATGTAACTGTGAAATGTTCATTTGCTTTTGACCTTGAAAAAGATAAAGTTCCACGAAATCCAGAAAGGGAAACTTTCAAACTGTGATGCAGGAGGATGTTAGGACTGATACAAACTATGAAGCATTACTTTTGCAGTTTCTCCTGGGTTGGGCCCATTTTCCAGACTATAAAAGTAATGACTAAAATGTCATGAATTTTCGTCGACTGTAACAATTAAGGATAAAAATGACTAAAATGTGACTAACGGCCCGTCCCAATACCCCCCCCCCCCCCCCTTAGCCCTGCCCCTACATTTGTGCGTTCCCGCGAGGGGTAGTTGCTTCCCAATTCCTTTTTGTGTGTAGGGGTAGGGGGCATAACGAGAGGTAGTCGGTATGAAACTAGCCCTTCGGAGCGAGGGATTTCAGATGATGACTTGCCAACGTGGGGTAGACATCGCCATGGCTACCACTGAGCAACAGACGGGGAAAAAAGTTCATACATAGCTAACGTTACCGTCGTCAGGTTGCTTGTTAGCTAGCTAGCTAGCTCGCACTATCTGGCGTCTGTCATCTGTCCTGTTCTGCAAAATTGTCGGACTTTTCACATTACGATAACACGCCAGCTAGTATAACTCTGCTGCCTCGTAATGTTAGCTGCTTAGCTAGCTAGCAGAAGCCCCCTGTCGTCTGTCGTTCATCAAACGAAGCATGATGAATGACAGCAGACATGATCGGTAGGATGAACTCAACTGGAGACTCCATTGTAGATGCTGGTTGGAAATGTAGATGGCTCACAGCTTCCTGTTTAAAATAGTTACATATGCGTGAACGTAACTGACGTGGTGACGTAGTGAGTGGTGTCCCAATTCCTAGGGAAAGATTTCTACCCCTACCCCTCGTTGCTTCATTTTGAAGGCCAAGCGGTAGTGGGCAAGGGGGGGGTATTGGGATTGGGCCTAAAACTAAGAAACACTTTTGTCTCAAGACTTAGGGCCCGTCACAGTACCCACACTTCCCCTAGAAATACCAACTTGCACTTGGATGTGTGCGTTCACGTTTAGGCTCGTGGTGTCCCAAAACATAAGTGAGGTAGTGGAAGAGGTTTCCAACACTTAAAACTTGCCCTAGATTCCAAGGGAGCCCCGACCCACACTTTCAACGAAGTGGAAGATGAAATTTCCCAGAACATCTTGCGAAGTCAGCAACTTGGCAAGTTTTGGAACAAAACAATTTGTTACTGTACGATCGTAATTTAGCCTATACCAGCAACAGATGGAACTCATCAGCAACTCAGTTGAACACAGCGTTAAAATATTTAAACAAATCGACTTACCTGAACAAAATCGATCAGAACTAGAAGACGTCGTCGGCGCCTCCTGTTTTCAGCATTTCTTCTCCGTTGATTCATCAGATGGAGAAGAATAAACAGAGCACACGCCATAACACAAGCGCTGGAGCCGCCATTTTCATTGCGTCGCTACTACGTGTGACGTATGCCTGCACGTGGGCCACGCCAATTTGCATGAAGTGGTGTCTCATTTCTTAGGGAAACATTTCTACTCTAATATTTTCTACTCTAATATTTCTCACCTCCCTCATCAATTTTCTCGCAAACGAGGGCATTCAATACCAAGTGGAAGATTTAAGGGGTAGAAATGGGACAGGCCCAAACACTAAATCTAAAATAGCTGTCAGTTAACATTGATCTAAATGGCTCATTCTAAGGTAACACAACACAACAGTTCTTTTTCTCAGGTGATTTTTACACTAAAGAAAACATAGTTATTATATTTCTGCCAATATAAACCTACAGACTGGACCTTTGATACACAAACACTCTCTGAGAGGTTAGAAACAGCTCAGCCTTTTCATTTTGTTCCCTCTTTCCTCCTTATTGAGAATCTTTAAACATAAACTCACATAACTTCCTGATAAAGCTCTTCATGTGGAGCCAGATCACAGTGGAGCAGCTCAGGTAAATGTTTGCTTAGCTGTGATCTTATCACACTCTTATAACCGACCCGGCTCTGGCAGCCCTGGAGCCGTGGAATCCAGGAGCGAGACGACGAGACAAATATTTCTTGTCCATACTTTGATAAAAGTTGGAATTTCAATCCCCTGTCGTCGTCCTCCTCCTCCTTCCCTCACATCACCCTTTTCAGATCAGTGTGCACCATGAGACAGTGGCTCATTGTGCCGAGCTGCCCAGCGCACTGAGAGGGGCTTCAATTATGTGGGGATACCGTTAAAGTGAGAGGCGGACGCTAGGAATTCTCTCAGGACCTCTGGGCTCTTGATGAGACAATGCAAACAGGTGGCGGAGCCTGAAGTGGAGTGCTTAATCTTCTGACTATGAACACTCCTGCAGGCCCTGATGAAGCGTGTGCTGTAAACAGACTCCACAATGGACTCAGACGTTGACAAAAGGCCGCCTATTCTCTCCACTGGTTGCAGAGGAAACAGTTTAAAGGCACACACCCAGTGCATATATCTCTGCGAGCTCAAACCTGACACCTCAGTTCTTTGTTTTCTGTCTAGGTGTGCTAAACACCAGAAACAAGGTAGACTAGAATCAGTACAGCACCCAAAGGATGGACACACTGAGTGTGTGTAATTGGAGATCCAGAGAGAGGGGAATGAATAGAGGGGAGGAAAAGAGAAGGGAAGGGAAGGGAGGGGGGTTTTTAGGCGACAGACAAGCTAAATTTCATGCCATGCTTCGAATCCAAGGTCAGCAGGGGACAGTGAGCGTTTACACAGTGGAACAGGGTGGGAGAAAGAGAGAGAGAGAGGGAGGAGTGAAACGAGGGAACAGAAACAACAGCAAACAGACTCGGAGGGAAAAAGATAGAGAAGGAGAGGCACCGTGGGACAAACAGCTCTTTTACTTTGAGGGGGGGAAGGAAGCTCGCTGTGAGGATCAGATGACAGCAAACACAGAGCGAGAGGGAGAAAGTGGAGTTCAGACACATCAAGTCTCAGTTTGACTCAAAACCCAGCGGAGGAATGTCAGAGTCTGCGGGCCTCTCGGGAGCCACTACAGGTGTTCCTCTACACCGGCGCTGGTGGTGGTGGTGATGCGTTCAGGTTACCAGGCCGGCAGGAGAGGAAGGGTCAGTCGGGTGAGCGCTCTGAGGCGAGGGGGCGTTCAGGGGACAGCAATGAGGACGCCGTCTATGTTTTGCTGTCATGACTCAGCTACAGTCGGAGAGGAAAAGTATTTGGCGATCAGACGATCTTGTCACAGGTAGGAACCTGTCTCACCTGTCGCACCTGTCTGTGTTTGTGGATTGGAGGATTTGAATATAAAATTGGGCCGAAGGGAAAATTCAAATTGTCTTTTCAGGTGTGAAGAGTGTGTTTGCTGCCATGTTCACTGCAGAGTAGAAAAGTTTCTGTATGAAAGCTGCCATAACTGAGATGCAGAGGTGGAAAGTAACTAAGTAGATTTACTCAAGTACTTTGGCCTACTTAAGTACAGTTTTGAGGTACTTGTACTTTCCTAGAGTCTTTTCTGCCCATGTCACTTTATACTTCTTCTCCAATGCATGTTCGAAGGGAATACTGTACTGTACTTTTATTTGACACATCTAGTCACTTTTTAATCATTAAATATATGATATCTGTGTGTATGATGCAGTACTCTATTACTAATCTACCCAGTAGTAAACAAAGTATGTTAAATTGGCTCCACACTGATGAACTAAAACATAAACTGCTCTCACATGTATCAGCTAGTGATGATATTCTCTAATAATAATAATAATTATAATAATAGTGCACCTTTAAATGAGCCATTCTGCATAATGAGTGCTTTTACTTTTGATATGTTGACTCCATTTTTGCTGATGATACTTACGTACATCTACATTAATTTTTTTCTTTTGCTTCTCAGGAATATTTTAGACAGTGATTTATTGTGTTTTTTTGCTTTCACTCAGTAAAGGGTCCGAGTGCTTCTGTCACCACTGCTGAGATGAACATTTAAATGTTTTGTTGGCTCTGTACTCATTTTAATTTTGAGCTAACACTCGCTGTAGGGACGGCAGTGTTCGTCAAGACTAAAATATCTCAACTATTGAATGGATTTCCATCAAATGTTGTTCAGACATTCATGGTCGCCAGACGATAAATCCTACTGATTTTGGTGATCCTCTGGCTTTACCTCTAGCGCCTCCTGCAGGTTGACATTTGTGTGTGGGTTTGTTTTGTTATTACATGTGGTACAGCCATTCGTTGTCCCCAGAGGATGAATTCTGATGTACTTCATTTGCCTTCTGATGTTTCCTGTGGCGCCACCAGCACATCAAAGATCACAGTTATCCAGTTAAATATCTCAGCATCTTTTATTTTATATTCGTGGTCTCCTGATGATAAATCCTAATGACTCTGGTGATCATCTAAGACCATCTAGAGGTTGATATTTGTTTTGTTTTTCGTCTTTTTTTTTTTTGTCTCAACACGAGTGCGATACATTGCTATGAAATGTGGTACAGGCATTCATGGTCCCCAGAGCATGAATTCTGATATACCATGGTGACACCTGACTTCTCCTCTAGTGCCACCAGCAGGTCAAAGATTACACTTATCCAGTGAAGTATCTTAACATCTACTGGATGGATTAGTACAAACAGACGTTAGTACAGACATTCATGGTCCCCAGATAATAAATTATAATGACTCTGGTGATGCTCTAGCTCCACCACAATGTTGATATTTGGTTTTATTTTGGAGAAAGTTTCAACACCAATTGGATACATTGCTATGAAATTTGGTACAGATGTTCATGGTTCCCAGAGGATGCAAAAACCTAATGACCTTGGTGATGCTCAGACTTTTACTCTTGTGCCTCCACAAGGTTCACATTTGGGCTTTTTGGTTTGTTATTTTGTGAAATGTCTCAACACCAAATCTATACCACTGCTATAACATTTGGTGCAGACATCCATGGTCCCCAGAGGATGAATTCTAATACACTGTTCTAACCTCCTGACTTTCCCTGTGGCGCCACCAGCAGGTAAAAGATGTACTTTTATCTAGTAAAATATCTCAACATCTACTTGATGGGTCGGCACCAAATTTGTGGTTCCCAGAGGATAAATTTGTATGACGTTGGTGATACTCTGACTTTTCCTCTTGCGTTACCATGAGGTTCACATTTCTGTTGTTTTTTATTTATTTATAAATTTATAATATGATTTATATAGAAATTAATTTGCCATGAAATTTGGTAGAACTATGTTGCCCAGATGATGCAGCTTAATAACTTTAGCTCCACCAACAGGTTCACATTTGTGGTTTGAGTGAAACATCTAAAGAATTATGATGAACATCCAGTAAATTTGAAACTGACATTCACATTCTTTGTAGGCTGGACTGTGATCACTTAACATCTGGCTTCTTGTTCCGTGCCTTCATCAGGTCAACATTTCACTGTGTCATATACACTGGTTTATGACCAAATCACTGCAAAGTTACGACATCCTCATCAGCCTCAGCTGTACTTTGTGTTTCAGACATGTTACAGTAGCAGCGCACTAACACGCCAAGCTACGATGGTGAACATCAACATGTCTGTACATTATGAGCAGGTTAGCATACTAATGTTAGCATTTAGATCAAAGCACTTCTGTTCCTCAGTGAAGCCTTGTAGACTTGTTCTTTTGTGTACTTTGTGTGTAAGTTGACCTTTGAACCCCTGTAGCTTTCTCTCGAAGTTGGCTTGTGTTAATAATTACTGTTTGCTCTGGTGTGATTTGGCCTGACTCATTTACAGTGTAAAGATGTGTAAGTGTGGGAAGCAAAGCCCTGGGACTGTGGGTTTTCTTGGCTTGTTCCTCATGCTGAGAAATCCAAATGAGAGCTCCGCTTGTTCAGGAAGTGTTTCTTGCTTTTTTGAATACGACTCTGAACTGTCATTGTTTTCCATCAGCCCGGCTGGCGTGACTAGAATTGTCACACAGCGCTCGCCAGCATCAATGACCATCAGCGTCATGTCGAATTCTAAGTAACTGAACTCAGAGACCTCATTTCTGTCGACCAGAAGTCAGAGAAGTAGTTCTCTTTCAGCTCAGCGTGACATAACATGCTTAAACTATTATCACAGGATAATTCAGATGTAATAAGTTTCACACTTCTGAACTGTTTAAAGCTTCGGAGGAGCTTAATTAGGAAGTGATAACAAGACAGTGAGAGAGCTGGCAAGAGATTTGTGAAGTGTAAAAAACTCAAATGTTGTGTTTGAATTTAAAATGATTTTGCATACATTCTGTTAAACTTACAATAATGTGAAATATGGACTGTTTGTGCTCATACATCCTCTCTGCTTTCCATCTCTCCACCCATATGTCTTTAAATCCTCTTTTTGTCATCCTTCTTCACCTCTCACCATTTAGTTTCATTAAACAGATATTATCTTTCTCATAAGCTGCTTTCTCTTGATCTGCCGCCGTCTTTCATCTGCCCCTTGTGTATTTTCTTGTCTTTAAACATCTTGTTCGGCTGGAGACTCTGATTTAGCATCAGTGCTGCACAGATCAGATATTAGTATTGTTAAATTATTGATACACTGGAGTTATTAGTTTTATTATTACATTATCATCTTTCTTTGTTCCTCCTTTTTTCCATTTCTCTCTTTCCTTTTCAATTATTTACAAATCTGTGTCTCATTTGTCCCACTTTCCTGCCTGGAACCAGAATGTTCATTTCCCATCTTTTCCATTTCTCTTCCTGTGCACCTGTTTGTGTCTGATTGTCAGTGGTGAAATGTAATTAAGTGCATTTACTCAAGTACAATACTCTGACTTTACTATACTCCATACTTTATGATACTTTTTAAATCTACTCCACCACATCTCAGAGGTAAATAGCAGGTTACTTTTCAGATTACAGGTGTCATCCCCTTCCTGTCCAGTGAAAACCCTGTATCTCCAGCTGTGTTAAGGCTGAACCAAAGGATGTGTTGCTTCATGTGTTGAGAAATTCTCCTCCTTCTTAAGCTTGATGAACTCTTTAAAACCCTCTGTTTTCCTGTAGAACCTGATACGAATCCAATTGACATGTTTCTTAAATCCATTGTCTAGAGGTGCACCTTATAAATTAGATATAGAAACATCTCCATGCTGACATTGTAGCGGCTAACCCTAAAACTTAAAGCCACTGAGGGGCTGCATAGACAGGCTAAAACTAATCGACGCGCTTGCTACTGCACGACTGTAACCAGTGTCTAGTGAAACAAACAGCTTCTGGATTCGCTTCTTCATTTGATGCTTTCTTTATTTCTCACCGTCTCAAGGATCTTCAGTACCATGCAAGAATCCAATACCAGTGCATAGAAAGTCCATTCAGCTGTGAGACAGATCATACAACAAGTTAAACGTAGCCTAGTAGAGCGGGCGGTCGAAAAACTGTGTGCTCCTTCTGTCTAGCAACGACTGACCCCTGACAGAAATTCCCACCGATATAGAAATGTACACCCAACACAACGAGGACACCTTCTGGTCCAATTTGGTGCTTTACATACATTCACATAGAAATGGCTCCTACAGACATGTTCACCTCTGGACAGGACTAAAGCAGCCTGGGAACAGGATGTAGGACCTGTATCTGAGGACCAGTTGGTCTCTATTCTGATGAAGGTGGTCCATAGGGCCCAAGGCTAAGCTCTGTAGCATCTACCCTGGTACAGTTCCCACCTGTGATAAATGCAAAAACAATGATGCCACCCTGATCCAGGTGCACTGGCTTTTGGATAGATATCCTCCACATCCTGTCTCAAATAGAACTAGAGAACAGCTCTATCTGTCCACCCTCACGCCCTCCTCCCTCTCTGACTGCAACTTCCTCAAACTGAACATTGATAAAACTGGGTTACTTCTCACTGGCACCAAATCAACATCAGCATAGATGAACAGTTTCACACTAACTCCTGAGTCTGAGCGTCATCCTCGACAGCACTCTGTCATTCCAAGCTCACATCAGTGATGTCACTCGGTCTGCCTACTTCCATCTACGCAATATTAAGCGCCTTCGCCCGTCCCTCAGATCGCACAGTGCCGCCAGTTCTTGTTCACACCCAGGTTACATCCCGTATAGATCACTGTAACTCCCTCCTTTTTGGTCTCCCTCTCAAGTCCATCCACAAACTTCAACTAGTCCAGAACTCTGCTGCTGATATCATCACCAGAACCCCGTCCACCAATCACATCACTCCTGTCTTTCAGCAGCTTCACTGGCTCCCAGTTAAACACCGCATTGAGGACTCCTCCCACCAGACATTCGTAGCATCAACATGCTCCCCACTTTCAATTCCCACCTCAAAACTCACCTCTTTCAAACAGCCTATTCAGTCTGAGAGATAAACACTTATAAGACCTGGGGACACTTCCTGTCTCATTTTCACCCAAACAACATCAACTCTGAATGTGTTTAAGTCAAACCTGACTCCCCTGATGGTGTTGCTGTTCTGCACATTAAATTAAATTCATTGTGCCTTAGAAATATTTAAACGAAGGAGAAAACTGGGGATAGGAGGAGGATGGGCGGGGGATCTGGCCCACCCTGGTGTTTTTTGTTTTCCTTTTCTCAAAATATTAATATTTTTGAAGTAAAAAAACACTTTTGGATCAGCTGGAAATGCATCGAAAACAGGGCTTTTTTTCTGACTATTTAGAGACGCATGGTTCTCACAGCAGTCACACTACAAACATATGATGATCTTATAAGATATGATTCAATGACCTGACTGTGTGCAAAGAAACAACACTGGGTGGGGACACATATAAAACATGGGGGGTGGGAGTCCTATGGCAAAACATTTTAGCATCAAACACTTAATTTCCTGCTTTCTGATGAATTCTGATGCACAAATTTGTGTCTTTTCTGCATCAATTTATGCTGTAAATGTCTTTAATTTAGTCACGATAAAAGTCCTCTGCTACTAACATGTTCTTAATATGAAGGGGGACATGTCCCCTGTGTCCCCCTCATCTACAGCAGTAAAATGCAATATACACATTAATGCAGCAGGGATATTAAGTCAAACACATCACAGTAAAACACTGACAGGAACCTGCACAATGAGTACTTTACTTCTCATACTTTAAGGCCTACACTGATGATAGTACTGACATACTTTAAGGTTTTGAATGCAGGACTTTTACAGTGTTATTAGTACTTTTACTAAAGTAATTGATTTTAATCCTCCACAACTTCTGATTTTAATGTCTCACCCTCTCTGCCCTCTCTTCACCCTCTCAGCAGGGACAAGGCTCGTCTGGCGACAGATTCGGAGCTGGACCAGGACCTCAGTGACCGGCTGGGTCTGGGCAGCAGTGACACCCTCACCAATGGAAGCCACCGTGCCGACGTGGCAGCCGCCAGACGCCTTGCCAAACGTCTCTTCAACTTGGACGGCTTCAGGAAGTCCGATGTGGCACGTCACCTCAGCAAGAAGTGAGCTGCTGTTACGACATATTGTAGTCATGCTCAGTATAAGTAATCTGTTGCTCCTTCTCACAGCTGCCACCTCAAACACCACAACAATCATCCTAAATAGTGTAATAATAATAATGATAGTGCTAAAAACAGTTAAAAACAAGCAGCAGTGTGTCCAGAGATCATGAAGTTAAACAAAAGTAATGTACAGTAATAAGTTAAAAAAGTAACTTAATAAAAATCATAATTATAAAAACAAGGTGTAAAATCATCATCATAACGTCGTCATCAGTGCAAGTCTCCTCTTAACTAACATGTTAGGTACTCTAAAACTGTAGTACTGCATCTTATGTTTATTTAATGACTCTGCTGGTGCACATTCAGTGTCCCGTACACTAACTGTACGCCACTTTACATTCTGCCTACAAAGTGTTGTGTTTTACTACATCTGCATTCTTGCGAAGCTGCGCTGCTCGATCAGCCCTTCAGTCTGTCAGCTGCTTGCTGTGCTGATGAGAAAGAAATTGGGATTAAAGTGTTTCCTCGCTGACAGAAAGCACCCTGGGAATCCCCTCCTTGTTTTTTACTGGCCTCCGGTCTGCATCTCCAGCTGAGTGACTCACTGACAGCCCAAACTGAGGCCTCTCACTGAGCTGAGGAAGTTAGCATCTGAATGTTTGACTGGCATATTGTGCTTCTTGGTTTATTGTTGTTGTTGGATTGCTTTATTTGTCCTAAGATGATATTTTATATCTTCTCTGTCTGTCTACAGCAATGACTTCAGTCGTATGGTAGCAGAGGAGTATCTGAGTTTCTTCAACTTCACAGGACTCGGTCTCGACCAGGCGTTACGGTGAGAATCCACAGCACAATAATGAAACCATAAACACATACAAGAACAACACATATTCTGTATATTTCTCATGTGAAGTGTGGACAGTAAAATATTCCTGACTGTTTGTTTATCACATACAATAATTGTTAATGTTAAATGCGTGTCAGGTAAATAACCAACCATCGTCTGTGAGCTGTGTTCTTCCTCCAGAAACAAACCCAACACATTCTTGTGACAAAACTGACTGTTTACATTGTTCAAACTGTGACTGCAGTCTAAAGAGAATATTTAGCACAGAGCAGCTAATTATTCCTGTGTGATGGTGCCTTTGATTTGGCCTCAATCAGATGAAAAGCTGCAGATATTTAGATTTCATGTTTGTTTGTCTGTCGTAGAAACTCTCCACTGATAAACGCTGCTCTCTAGAGGGACACTTTGGTGTTGCATTTAGAGTGACATGACAGTTTGTACAGTGAGCTCTCATAATGCACTCAGTGTGTTGTTTAACAGATTCACACTGTATTTTCTTTGCTTCACTTTTATTTTATTTGCTCGAATGTTAGTTATAGTGAGCATGCTACATCACCTTCTGCACATTTATGTGAATGCATTTATTGATTTGAATGGGGTCTGACTAATTTGCTGAGCAGCAACCACAATTATGTTTTTAGGTCTGCTTTTTCCTCAGAAATTAAAAAGATGGGAACTGATTTTAAGGGTAAAAGTACTGTCATACGTTACAAGTAAAAGTCTTGCATTAAAAACTGTGAGCAAATGTAAACATATTAACAGCAAAATGAACTTTTAGTCTCAAAATTAACAGGACTGATTATGCAGACTCCTGTCACGTATTTAAATTACAGTAAGATATATCATTATTATTATTACTGGTGCATTAGCATTTAATGTTATCTTAATGTTGCAGCAGGTTGAGGTGGAGACAGTTTTAACTCTTTTATATCTTGCTAGTTTATTCTGTGAAAAATGGGCCTACATCATATTTTGAAAGCTGTATAGGGAGAAGCATGTACAACTGTTAGACTATGTAGTAAAAAGTCCAATATTTCCCTCTGAGATATTGTGACGTAACAGTTTAAAGTAGTGTGAAGGAGGAGGAGCTTCATGAGGAGAAGTCTATCATCACGGGCATCGATCAGAAACTTTCCTTTGCACACAGATTTATTTCCAAACTAAGGAACCTGTCGTTAAAAAAGAAACACACATGGGTTTGAATCTGAAAGACACAAATACAAAATAAGAACTTCAGTCAAATTAAACAAATGTCCAGCTTAAAGCAGATCTTACCTTTCCTGCATTTCACACAGTACTTAGAAAAAATTTGAACATTCACAACTCCACCTCCCTCCAAAGGCCTACTCCCCCCTCCTACATTACATCCTCATTAGCTGCGTCTATGATAGACGTAGGCGTTGGCATGGTAACGTTAGATACACTGAAGAGGAGAGCGAGTGTAACATTACAACCAAGACAGTCAAACGCAACCCCGGAGTTTTAAAACTCAACCGGAGTCAGTGATGACTGATGAGTTTTACAATAAGGTTACAGTGCTAACGTTAGATAGTAGCGTTAACGTCACTAGGAAGTGGAAACGCACAAGGAAGATAACGTTAATGTTTCAGAGGCTACGCTACAGTAGGCTAACGTTAGCCGTTAGCAACTGATGCTGTGTTGTCATAAATAACGTCAAAGCCTATATTACATTAGAGGCAAACTAAAAATACCTGTCCAGCAGAAACTCTGCAACCGTCTCGTCCCTTTTTAGCTCAAGATGAAGCTGCATCAGTCTTCGCCATCGCTCCAAAGCAGAGCCGAAGTTGACCCGAGTTTTGGCTCCTGCAGCATCGAGTTCTCTCTTAGTGTTAGGTGAGCAGTTACGTCAGTCAGAGGCCTCCACGTGGGGAAGACAGACAGGACGCTCGGCCAATCATTGCATTCAGTCCGAATGCAGTGATTGGCGGAGTTTTCTTAGAACCATATGAGAATGGTATAATTATGAGTTTTTTATCTCTGGTGGAATTCACTTATATTTCAGTGTGCCATCAGCTTATTAATAGCATTTTGACCTAAACAAAGAAAAGTGTAAAATTTCCAGAAAGGTCAGTGTTGCTAAATGAGGGTAAATAATGCTCTAAATTAAAGTAATAACAGGTACAGGATAAACTAAAGAGAGAGCAACTGCTTATCACCACTGCCACCCCATGAGACCATGAAGACAGGATGAGTGAAATAATGCTGGGCGTTAAAACAGGGTCGAGCAGGTGAACTCAGTCAGGTTAATGAGGGGTGAACAAAGAGTGAAAGGAACCAATCAGTGCTGAAGAAAGGGGAAATGAAGTGAAGTAAGTGAGGTAAAGGAAGTGAGGTAAGTGAGGAAAAGAGGTGTAAAAACAAAGAAAAAATAGAAACCTTCTCTACAAGTAGCATAAAGTAAGTACATCAAAATTATACTGTTCTTGAATTATTGTGACTCATGGTGTGAACACACACAAAAACTCATCTTACCAGGGAAAAGGACACACAGCACTGTTACTGCATATTGTTTAAAATAAAACTAGTGTTTGTATTCTGTTTCAGTAGTTCTGTTATTAACAGGATATCTTTAATGTTAAATATTTGGATGATTCAGATCTACTAACTGTGGTTGTGTTTGTGTCTGCAGGACTTTCCTGAGGCAGTTTGCTCTGATGGGAGAGACTCAGGAGAGAGAGAGGGTGCTGTCACACTTCTCCAAACGTTACTGGGACTGCAACCCAAAGGTCATACCGTCAGAGGGTGAGGACTGCAGCAGTTAAAACATAGATATTTCAGGAGATGCTAAAAACCAAAAACAGCTGGAAGACAGTGCCTATAATGTGAACTGAGCTGCAGCTTCATCCTTGAAACCGTCTGTTGCAGGAAAATGCAACAAAACGGCTAATGCTTGTTAGCTAGCTTAAATCTCAAGCTTTAGAAAGAGAAACATAACATTACACGACAAAACAAACTTGAAAGTAACACCAGCTCTAAAATTCTCAGTTTATTTATTAGAAAAGCCACAAATAATCACACCACTTCGTTTTAATGCAAGCAAGTGTCTTGAAATAAGTTTCAATTACTTTAATCCATCAGACAGGTTTACTAGCTTAGCCTAGCGAACGTTAGCTAGCTAGAGCTAATGTTAGCAGGAACACTGTTAGCTAATGAACAGAACTGTACACCAGACCTGTAATTAAAATACTGACTGTAGTGGTTCCACAGCATCTGATGAACTAGCATGGACTAATTTACTTCATGTTTAACTCTACAGACAGGACATTTTAATCATTTTGTTTAATTTGTTTTGTACTAAAGCAGCAGTGCTAAACTAGTAAAGCTAACAGCACGTATATAAACAGCATGTGATCTTGTTAGCTAATTTTATCTAAAGGAATGCCATATTGCTCGTGGATTTTAACATCTGTTGACATATATTGCATTTATGTACAAGCTTACAGGAAAAGTAGTTTTATTTTGTCCACAATTGTCTTTTGATTCGCTCCAGCTTCAGTTACATAATCACAAGCTAGTACTGGACTCATACTTGATCTTTCAATATTCATTCTGCAATGGCACGTCCATAGAGAGAGTCCAACAGTGTAAACACCTTGGTATCTGACTGGATGATTAATTTTAAGCACCATCTTGAAATTCTGACTGTCTAATTAATCATAATGACAAAGATTTTATTAAGGACACCGAGAAAGGTCCATAGCATACCACACGTAAAACAGACAATCATCTATGTACAGAATAGGATACAATAAATATTATAAAAGACTAGAAATACCCAACACTACATTATAGGTTCATAAAAATGGAGAAAATTCAATAAACTACCCCCACAAACAAGCTGAGAGCCAGTGGCCCCTCAGTCTGGATGAAAACCTGACTGAGCTCAGCTCAGGGTCGGCCGAGGCCTGGGTGATACTACTTACCAAGACAGAGAGCCTGCACTTAAATCGATATGTAAGATTTTGTATTCGTTGTCTCATTCCCTCATTATAGGCCACATTAAGGGCAGTTTCATAGTCGACGCACGCAACGTGAGCAAGTGATGCAAGCAACGCACTTCCTTTCATAGTCAACACATTGAACGCAAGTGACACGGGTGACACTTGAAATGCAATACATCGCTCGCGCAATAGGGGGCAGCAGAGTCACCGGTACATTCCGGCTAGCTAGTACTACTAGTACTCTTACTATAGGAGCGCCACAAGTGGGCAGTTTATATAGCGGGGTGCAAAATGCTCCAAAGAGAGCGATCGTCACATTAACTGAACACATGCTGAATTTGTGAGCAAGCATAAGCTAATATAACTTGCAACACTGTGTATGGATGTCTTTATCATCAGATAAGTCATTGACTATATAATGACAGAGATATTTAATCTCATTACACACTAAGAGCAACACCAGATAAGAAGAAATCAGGAAATACTAGTTTGATTACTTGGCTTTCTTTACCGAAATAAGAACTGTTTTTCTTTTGCACAGAGAAAAAGAATTGTAGAATCTGTTTTTTTTTTTGTCTGTTTTGGATTATGAGGATGTTATATACGGAAAAGCTCCACAGTGAAATCCCTGGACGTTGCCTACCACTCAGCCCTAAGGTTCATAACAGGTGATCCTTACAGCACCCATCACTGCTACCTTATGTAACCCCAGTCCCATGTAGCTAGTTAATACTAATGGGGGTGTTGTAGTACAGTGACAACTGTGGTAGTGATATACAATGACTCCAATAACTTTTCTGAAGTAACCAAAAATGTTGGTACTATCCCTTTTAAACCCAATGAATAACTACCAAAAATGTTGGTACTATCCCTTTTAAACCCAATGAATAACTTCACTTGCAATTACCACACCAAATTTAGTAAAATAAACACAGGGCATTTAATAAAAGAAAAACAGGAATTGGCAATTTATAAATTATTTATCTGGCTCACTGTTGACCTTTAAATGGATTACTGATGAAAATATTCACAGTTCACCTTTAACAGGGAAAAACAAACGGTAGAAACCTCAGGAAGAGCAACTGAGGAGGGATCCCTCTTCCAGGACGGACAGCAAAATAGACTCACTCTGATCACAAATGAACTCAAATAGAAAAAGCTGTATTGGTAAAGAAAACTTAATCCAATGTCCACAGCCCACTCTCACACACACATTCACACAGGGCTTATTTGAATGAGACAAATAAACACGTTGTGGGCCCAGTCGATGCTTGTGAGCGTGGAGGCCAGAAACTAGATTAGCCTAGCTAATCACTGGGGTAAACCAGCATAAACAAAAACGCACGTGCAAAAAGTTAGTTCTGTACTTACAAATCCAGCCGACAGTCAGTAATGCAGATGAGCAGGGGAAAATGACAAAGGGCAATGCAGTTTCGGCGCCTAGGGGAATGGGGCCGTGCAGCCACACAGTGCCGAAACGGAGCTCAGGACAGCAGCTCTAAGTCTCTCTCCAGCGGTCCAGGTCCCTCTCGGTCCTCTTTCTCTCTCCCTCTCACGGGCAAATGTCCAGTCCTGAACCACACAGTTCCTCTTAGTAAACAAACTACAGGCTAATTCATGGTACAGTTCCTCTTAGTAAACAAACTACAGGCTAATTCATGGTGAAATAACCACAGCATGTCTTAAACAAATGAGCTAGTGCTAAATGCAATGCAAAATAACAGTATGACACGCCATAGAGAGGCTAAGCTAAAGGCTAGCAGCGATTAGCATTACAGCTCGTTTTATACACATTAAAACACATGCATTTACCTCTGGCAGCTTCTCAAAAGTCACACACAGCAACCACAAGACGACTCTCTGTCAGTCTTGGTAGTTTGGAGTGTTATATTCTTGTTCCTTTATGCTTATCCAGCTCGGACAGCAGCACAGCTTCTGCCGCAGCTAACCTGCGTTCTCACGGAGGGCAGGCTAAGAACCTCCTCCCCTTAACAAGGTGAGATTAAGAGTGGCTAAAGACTACAGACAAGCCAATTAGAGAAGAGAATAATTGATTGACATTCCATGCTGACATCATGCTTAAATGCTCCATACACACAACGTGGTCTGCACAAACAAACAAACAAACTATGATGGTTATAACTCCAACCATGAATTCTGACTGTTTTAGCTGTAAATACATTGACTGGTTTTAAACATTTTAACATTTTTAAACATATTTATACATTAACTTGTGCCCTGTTTAACAAACATTTTAAAGTATTCTTAGAGAAATGAAATAGAACACAAAACACATTTTAATGTCCTCATAGAAATGAATGAAATAGTAATGCCTTCATAAAAATGAATGAAATAATAGCCACAGGGCTACACTTACCTAAAGGCTGGCTGGCCACAGTTGGCTGTGAGGTGCGAACAGCATTGGTATTTGTTCATTGACAAAGCTTTGATACGGATGCTTCCACCCTATATTTCATCTCTTTTAACTCTGACCTCACATAACCTTGGTACCAGGTTGTTGCTTCACGCTCCTTTAATCAGAACTGAACTAGGAAGACTGTCGCTCTCTCACAGTGCTCCTTATACATGAAATAATCTGCAGGAGACCTTAAACTTGGACGCTGCTGCCCTTACACCTGTTTAAATGCCTTATTTGTGATCTTGTTTTAATGAGTGTGAATGCTTTTAACTACACATCTACACCTGAGCATATTTATCACCCTGTATTTCTACTTTTAGCGATCATTTATTGCTGCTGTTGTTTGTTGTTTTGTATGATTTAATCTGTTTTAACTGATACGTATGATGGGTCTTTGTTTGCTAAGTGATTGTTTTTAAGGTCTTTGTGCTCGGCATCATTGAAAATGATCCCGAGCACAATTGATTTCCAGAGTCTTAAATACAGGTTTGAATGAATGAATGAATTTTTAAGTGTCATATTTGACTCTAGTAGATGGAGCTAACTGGCTGTTTTCATCCTTTAGATGCAGTTCACACTCTCACCTGTGCCCTGATGCTGCTGAACACTGATCTACACGGTCAGGTGAGTCAGAACTAGAGCCATGCAGGTGTACATTTATATGTACAACACTGTGTACTGTAAGTGTGAAGGTGGCGTTACTGCAGCTGCCGCAGTCAAAGCATAGCAAAGCATAAACAATTAAAAGATAAAGTTTAGAAAGCTCTATTCTGCTCCAGTGCCCTTTTGATTAACCCCTGGAGTTTTGGGAATATAAGCCCGATCACCAGCTGATCTGCAGGTCTGCCTGCTGAGCCTCTTATACCATTATTAATGTGCTACTTTTATAGTCAGAGCCTCCCTCTGCAAATCTGGGCCACTCTTCTCAGTGATAGTGCAGCTCTGCGGATGAATGATTAATTAAAGTGGCTGTAGAGGTGACTGGATCAGGGATCAGCTCCTTTAGGGACGAGCCAATCAGGAAAAGTTTCAATAAATGTTTGCAGATATTCTGTTAGTTTGAACTTTGTGTGACTGTTATCCTCCTCGTGATTGTCACAGTGAGAGAGGACTGATCATACAGGCCGTGACTTTGGAAATGTTTTGATTAATGCAGTGATCATTTTAAATCCTAATGTCTCTGAGCCCAGTATGATATCTTCAATTTGCATGTTTTGCCTGATGAACGGTACAAAATTCAGCTTTAAATGATACAAAAATCTGATCTGAATCATCTTTATTGGCCATGTTTGTTCCAATTTCAAGAACAATTTATAAGAGGGTAGAAATACACATACAGTTTGAACACATGTAGGTAAACGCTAAACGCCAAACCACTGTACAAGTGTTTCTATAAATTGTAAGGAAGGACAAATAGTTCAAAGACAGAAATACTTAATAAGTAATGCAGTAGATTGATTTATATACATGTGTGGTGTTATGTGCAGCATATGCAGGTAATAATGTCAATATACAGTATTTATGGCATGCAGGATTTATATTAGACTATTAGAAATGCAACACATTTTTCCGACATAAATGAACCAAAAGTTCTCTCATGATTAATGTTGTTTAAACCCAAGCAGCCGTCACAGTACATTGCCTAAAAAAATCATCCTAAATTTACCATTTTGATTTAAATCTGGAGCTGCCTTTGTTTTTATTGGACCTCCAAATTATTTCTATTTGAATCTTTCCAGTCAGTGTTGTGATCACATGTTTAATATGTTAACTTGTTATAGAGTCTGTTTAAAAAGGAGAGACTTTGTAGTTCTCCTACACCTTCAGCACATAGGAGAATTTTCTGTTCTGCACCCTCACTGCTAGATGCCACTAAATCATCCACACAGGACCTTTATGTAAAAGATCTGAGTACTTCTCCCACCACTGTGTGAACGTATTTGTGTGACATAAGAGTACATTTCTCTTCTTGCAGAACATTGGTAAGAGGATGTCGTGCACGCAGTTCATTGGCAACCTGGAGGGACTGAACAACGGCCAAGATTTTCACAAGGATCTGCTTAAAGTAAGTCTAAAATAGCACACACACACACACACACACACACACACACACACACACATGCTGTCATGCACAGACACACATCCCAAATGAGAGCGAGCAGACTGTGTGTGCCAGCATTGTATTGTCCCTCAGATCTGTGTGACTGAGCCTGGCTGTTTGGCCTGCGCTCACTGCCAGCTGGCATTCACCTCATCTCCAGAGGCCTCCAATCAGAGGCCTGCCTAGACCCGCCACTTCCTGGTACACTCCAGCTACGGCACAGCCTGGAAGACTAATTGTTATATGATCTGGGGACAAGGAGATGCAGCCAGCCCTCGGGGTATCTGTGCGTGACTTCGGCAGCATTAGATTAAGCCATTATCTTAACCCAGTTGAGTTCGGCTGCAATAGATTGTGAACCAGCAGACAGGGTTCAGACGGAGGCCTGGGGACACATGATGTGGCGAAATAACCCAATCAGTGTGGGCTGCCTGTCCATTGGTGCACCTAATGATGATGCTGTTGATTAGTTTTGTCTGCAGAGTGGTCCGTCAACATGCCACAGGGCCCCTGAGTGCAACTCAACAAGTTGTAATGGGGTATTTATAATGCATGAGAGAGAGGGAGAGAGGCTGCGTCCGTCTGCTGAAATGAATTCTGAAATGAAAAGCTGTTATTAAGATAGTATCCATGCTGCAGCCATGTGACCGCGAGCTAAGCGAGGCAGAGAAACAGTCCCACAGATGTGCATTAGCTGTTTTATTAATGCTTGTATAGATCCAGGAACAGTCTTTTTAATCATGCCTTCCACTTTCCACAAGCTCTTTATTCTCTCTCCCTCTCAATGAGACTCCTTCTCACCCTGCAGCTACACTCTCTTTTCTCTCTTCTCTCTCCTTCCCTTGTTCTCTGATTCTCTAAATGTTCTGCCGGCCCACTCTCACTTGCTCCTTATCTTGGCTCTGTTAAGCTCTCGTGTAGTTTAATCTGCATCTCTAGACGGCCTCGCTGCCACCTTTATCTGCACTCGTTCACCTCCACCCAATTCTGCATCCCGTCTCCTGACTTGTCGTCTCGGCTCTCTCCTAAAGCTCTCCGTCCTCTCATTTCCTTTCTTTTCCTCTCCTGGATTGTGTTGCAACAGATATTCATTCATTTGTCTTTTCAGTGGTCTTTTAAACAAGTGATTTACTAAATCAGGTTGCACCATTAAAACTTAAAGGCCAGTCTGTTAAAACAGAACTAAAATCCTTACATGTACATTTAGAGATTTACTTCTTGCTGTATTTTTCCTGTCCATAAAGAAGACCCTTCCAGCCCAGCTGCATTGTACGAATTTTGAGAGTCCTTGTTCTGTACAAAATTCAGCTGAACATTTGGCGTCAGCAGTCTGAGATGTTCACATCAAGTGAATATATTGTGTGTATAGTGTTTTTAGCACTAATTCCCTCTTTGTGTTACTGTTAACAAGTAAACACTTTCTTGTGGAACACATAAAGCGAATTTTGTATTAGAAATGTGAACTTATCCCTTAATGAATGTCCTAAACCAGTGGTTCCCAGCTTGTCCAGCCATAGGGACCAGATTTCCTCTTGGTCAATAGGTCCACACAGTTTCATGTATTCAGCGTCATACGTGCACTTGGCCATGTTGTCGAGCTAGTTTGCTGTTTCTGTCAAGTAGCTGTCCCATAGTCACTCAGTCTACAGCAGGAAACAGCACTTTGAAATAATTCACTTTACTTCAAAATAGAGTGCATTTTTTGCTAACGTGCGGCCCTTTCAGAATGGACCCGTGACCCACTTTTGGACCATGACCCACCCGTTGGGAACCACCGCCCTAAACCAGTGTTTATCAGGCCAAGGAGACTTTAACTGAGTTGCAGTTGAGATAATTCTCGGAATATTTTCGGGTCTTCCCTCGTTTGCACTTGCAGGTAGCTGCAGCAGCAGTTGTAGCATGGCTAGGTGTGTTAGCCTCACCCTCTGCACTTTTGTTGGTGGTTTCTGAGGTGGGTGGTATGTCTCTTGTCCGAAAAGTTAAAAACGATCCACTGTGGCTCACAATATGTCCATACACTTGGAACAATAATACGACTAACTACCAATATGTTTTATAAGTACTTAAATGTTAGCTTACTTGTTCACCTCGTCATTATGGATAAGTGCTGCACAGTGATTTTAGCTAGCTCGCATGATTACACAAGAATTCATGGATAACAGTTAGCCTGTCATTATTGTTGTCTACTGTAAATTAAATCCATCCGGCTTTGTTACTGACTCCGCTGGCGGCTCAAAGCCAGAACAACAATTTCCCCCGTTCTGTGTTCGAACCTTTTAAAGAGGACGACGAAGCAGAATAACAACGCAGCATTCCTGCCGTGAACAGGCAGTGTGAAAAAGCTATATGCCTCTTAAACAAAAGTATTCTCATAGAACAGTTCAGATGATATCCTACAGAAACGCACGCTCAATAGTTTGTATGATATCCTACAAATGTGTGCCCCATGAATGATGTTACGACCTTAATTTACGCTTGCGTAACTGATGTGAAGTTACTGAGGTTAGGTTTAGGAAAAGAGATATGTTGAGGACGTTCCTTAAAATGACTCAAAGTTCACACAAGGTTCACACGGATCTGAGCATCCAACTCCAGGAAAGGTCCCGGGTAAAAGTCCAGTGTTTTGTTACCCATCCACCACTCGTCCTGCCTCCTCCTTGTTTACTGCTGTCAGTGCGTTGGTCACGTGATCATAGCCTTTCAAAATAGGTGGTATATGTTCAAATTTAGGTGCATTGCTTTTTGTAGGAAAACACACAAATATTGTGAGGACAGTCTACTTTAAAGGGAACTCTGGCAGTTTTATACATTGAAGTGTTTCTCCAGGTGTTGGCGAGCGCTAATACGTATGTGAAACAAGCAGTAAAAGCCTACTGTGAAGGAAAGCTGCCTCATGTGATGTCACTTGAGTCATTTTCAGTTGGGTCTGAAGGTTTGAAAAGGAAAAAGTCTAAAGGTGTGGAGTCAGAAAGAAATGATTGTACCAGACCTTTGTAGCTCGCTGCTCATCTCTGCTGCAGGTCAAAGGCTCCAGGATACATTAACCTCTGCTAGCATATCGAACTATGTCTCCAACCAAAGGTTTGGTGTTTATGTAGGCATCAGGGGTAATGTGGGTAATGTAGGCACCAGGTTTTGACAATGAAGACGTATGTGTGGATTACAAAAACAACTAACCTCTACTGAAGAACTAGTTTTTGCAATGCAACTTATAACTTTGTGAAGACTGGACGTTCTCCCTTTCCAGTTTTTTCCTCTTCTCTCTTTTCTCTGTTATCTCTCCATCATTCTCTGCTACATAATAAATGCTATTCCTCCTCTCCTCCATCCTTGTATCACCTCATTTCCTCCACTCATTCTCTTTGTTTTCCCATTTCCCCTTTCGTGTCTGGTATCTGTGTTTGTATGTGCTGTAAATGCATTAGCAATGAGCCCAAGAAATCCCTCCTGCTGTCTCATTTACTCCCTGGTGCTCATTCTGCACAACACCAACACCACCAACAACAACAACACACATGCACTGGATATCTCACACATTGTCTCAGACTCAGCACTTGTTTCCTCTGTCACCATGTTTGCAACAGCATCACAGCGACCATTGTGCTCTCATCACATCTTTGCTTCATGTCTCCACCATCCTTCTGTCCCTCTTTTCTTTCATTGTCTCTCAGTTTTAAGTGGTTTATTTTCATCCACGCACTGCAGATGATAATAATAATTCTTTTCAGACATTTTCCAAACACCCTGCACCGTTTACTTACTAGATAGCTAGAACTTATTCATTTATTCCTTCTAGATCTTAGATCTGTCTTTACATATGTATCTTGTCGCTCCAGACTGAAAAGTTTCCCCAATTATTCAGTGGATTGCTGTGAGGTTTGTACAGACAAGGATGAACCCAAATGACTTTGCTGATCCTCTGACTTTTCCTCTGGCGCCACGAGCAGGTTGACCTTGATGCTTTTGAGGGAAATATCTCATCAATACCTGGATGGATATTCATGATGTAATCACAGTGCAGAGAGGATGAACTCCAGACTTTTCTCTGTAGCAATCATAGCGTAGCATCGGGCCGGCTCAGACCAGGGTCCGACAACAACCCAGCTGTGCTTCATTGTTTCAGATTTCCTTCATCTTCAGGCTGGTTCCGTGGATGTGGAGCTAAATGTTGTGCCTGGGGCACGTCGTGTATTAATGACACTCGTTACCTGGAGAGGTTGGAAACAGATCTACGTTTCTTCCCTGTTCCAAAACCAAAATCAAACCCTGAAAAGTGTAGGGTTAGCTAACGTTAGCTAGCTACTGAAGATATAGCCTACTGAATGTATACACATTTTGCTTT
>NC_065518.1:771521-790954 GCF_006386435.1 Epinephelus moara | reverse complement strand
GGGCGCGCAATTCCTTGTCTCCCCAGTTGCTCATCTTTACAGTGTCTGTCAGGTTTGTGTTTCCCTCTTGCTACTAGCTGCTTGCTAATTCCTGCTATCAGCTGTTTCCTGTTTATCCACCGCCAGTGGCTCGCACATGTGCCGTCATCAACAGCTCCTCCCACAAGTCATCAACAGCTCCTCCCACAAGTCATCAACAGCTCCTCCCGTTGCAGAAGGCCGCCTCGGTCTGTTTAAACCAAAAAGGTTCCACCAATATGTCTACCCTACGAGGTGGAAAATTGGGCACCTCGGATCAACTCGCCAATCCGGCTCTGTGTGTCTAAACGCTCGCAGCTTGCCGGCAAAACGGCCCAACATTTGCCGAAAATCTGGCAGTGTAAAAGGGGCTTATTTTGTCACATTTTGGCAAATGAATTACGCTCAAAGTACAAGTGTAGGCAGGTGGAGAGAAAGTCAGTGACCATTACTATACAAAAAGAACATTTACACTAAGTGGATAGTGAAAGGCAGCCAGATGGCACTGGGGGAGGGCGACTAAGCGAGAACAGAAAGAAACGGAAATGATTTCAGAGCTGCTGGATTATCGACATGATAATATCATATGAATATTATTAACATGATATCAATATTTAATTGTCAGCACCGGTATATTGCGACACCCGTGGCCCTTTATAAAGTAACACAGGAGCAGAGTTATACACATTTAATGGTGCATGTCAGGCAGTCACTGAGGTCTGCGTTTATTCAGAGTTGGATCAAAGTCACAGCTCTGCATTAACGTGCGCTTCATCCATCATAACGCACAGTGCAATGTGATTATTTAAGACTGTGCCATATGTGGAAGCTTTGCACTGAGGGACAGGAGACACTGCTGAGCCCTGTAGCTAAAACAGAAATCAGCTGCCTGGTGGACTGGAAAATAACGAGAGGGGCTTTGCATCCCCACGACACCTCCTGCCACCTCTCTCCCTCAGGTACACTGCCCTCCCTCTCTCATCAGCACTAACTTCCTTTCTTATTTTATGTCCTCTCTTTCCTTGTGTTTTTTTTTTTAATGCTTTTTTCCTCAAAAACTCATCATCTCAATTGCCACTAATTCTCCCCCTCTCTCAATTATTCCCTCTCTTTCTCACCAGTTCGGCTTCTTTGTGATTAAACCTGGTGATATGTTTCCCATTACCACCACAATAGAGGAGGGAAATGAAGCAATCTCCTGAACTGAGTGTGTCAAGCTTTGGCTTCAAAACCCTCTCTTATACTTGACGTAACACCCAGAAAGACTTGGTGTTTTAAGACTCTTTTATTGCATTTTTACCTTTATGATGACAGAAAAATTACACAGATAATTAAAGAGGAGAGGAGCAGTGTTTGACCAAATGTAAAGGAGATGACAGTCAACATGGCTCAGTCTGCGTAAAGTCCATGGTCTCAACAGAGAGTGGCGCTGTGAGTTTTGGTTTCAATCCAATTTATCACAAATTTTAAACAAATTTCCAGAAACATGGCAGAAAAATCTAGAAATTAATGTGTGTTTCCATCTAATACACTCATATATGTGAATATTTGGAGCTGGTGCAGTGAGATAAACAGTTGGTGGTGCTAACAGTCCAGTCAGGTGCAAATAAACCACTGTAGAAGAAGATGAGATGAGATACTGTTTTTAAAAGGGCTCCAGTCAAACCTCAGATGAACAAAAATGATGTGGATAACATGATGGAAATATGACATTGGTTCTTTTTGTCATGTGAGGAAGGTCAGAGTCTCCTCATCGCTTCACACACAGGCCAGTCAACCCCCCCGGGGTCTAGACGCTGGTGGTGGTAGAGGTGGTGAAGATGAGATGAGAGGAAGATGGAGAAGTGCTGATGATCTGGATGAGTAGAGGAGTGAGTCTTTGACAGCTTGTCCTGGACTCTGGATACGATGGCTGGAGGTGACCGGGGTGGAGGACGGCGCCAAGAGTCTGCCTAACATGACGCTGACAGCAGCAGAAGACCGAGCAGATTTAAAATTTTGCAATGGCATCCTGATTGGCTGAGAGATCATGGCAAAGTGTGATTGGATAACTAGAGGAGAGAACACCCATAGTCAGCTGATTAGAGGGAGTAGTGAGAGTGGGGTGGAGAGAAATGTGAAAGGGTGAGCACGAGAAAGGTCTTCCTGATTGAACTTACGCTGAGCTTCATTTGTTTCACGACATTTCCACCTGTGTTTGTGGCACTGAACCTGAACCTGTGTTGATCACTGAGTCATGCCTGCTTTTCCAGCGGCTGTTGTGCACCAAACATTGATAATTTAAGCCAAAACATGATATTTGACAAACTGAGAAACATGTACAGGTCTGGCTCACAGAACACATGATGTTGGGGGTCACATTTGAACACGCAAGATCTGGGCAGCTGTTTCAAGACTTTATTGTAGACATGGTCGCTGGACAGTTCGAAAGTGGTAGTTTTTTAAATTAAAGGGATATTAAAGAAAATGTTACAGCTCTGTATGTTTGTTTGGTGGGAAAAAGAGAGTCACAGTCCTGAAGGGTGGAGTTTTATAATCTTGGGTGGAGTGGTCTTGTCAGGAGTGACAGTCTGATGCAGGTGGAGACGTATGATTTAACACAAACCATAACCAGGTGTTTTTGTGTCTGTATCTAACCACACGTTCACTACAGCCTTGTTGAAATGTAAAGTTTGGTGTTTCCACTATAAAGAAATGTACTAATGTAACATATCCAAGGTTTCGGGGACGTACAGTATAATGCCGACATTTTGCCTGGCGATTGGTTTATCATTGAATGATACTTGTATTATTTAAACGTTCCTCTTTATTTCCAGTGTTTCTGCTCAAGTACTTTATGCAGTAATTGAAAGTGCATAAAACAGTTGTCACAGCTAACACAGTGGCTTCATTTGACTCTGGTTCTTTTCATCCCCTTAAATTCAGCACTGTCAGGATGGTTCGCAGTACAGTAGCTCAACAGTTGCACAATGGACGTTGAGTTGATTTCAGGCTGAAATTTTGCGGTTTGGGGCAGCGGGAAAAAGTTGTGAGCACAACACCGACATGGAACCATGTTTTAAGCTGATGTGCGTTATATTAGCATTCACCTGGAGTCATGCTTGTGTAATGTTTGCTGCATAGACAGTTGTGTGTCGCGCATATTTAGAGCTTTTCCACTTAAAGCAGCTGCCTGCTGTGGATTAAAACGCTCTGAGAACAGACGGATTGAGCCAAAAGTGTAAACTTGAAACCAAAACAATGAGCTGAAAGACGCTAACACACTTTAGAGTTGTGGGGAGCTGCAGAGTCATGTGATAACTGTCACAAATGCATTTGAATAGCATTATAAAGGTAAAGTGGAGAGGCGTCTATGTCTGTCTCGCCTGAAGTTATTTTGTCTTTATTGTGTTTTTGCCCAAAGCAAAGCAGCAATAATTCATTTATTAGTTTCCTGCCAGATGTTCTGAACCTGATAGAGAGCTGATCGCAGCAGTTTTATAGTCATTTAAATTACAAAGTGAAAATGACAGTGTGATTAAACTGTGGTCGTACAGTGGATGTGTTTATGCAGCACATCCAGTGAGTGAACATGCAGCACATCCAGTGAGTGAACATGCAGCACATCCAGTGAGTGAACATGCAGCACATGTCCGTCACGTCCGTTTCAAGAGCGTGGTAGCAGGTTGTTTCTGAGGTTGCTAAGCAACCTTAACAAGCACCGTATCATAGCCTACACCTGAAATCCTGAGAGCAGAGCTGATCTTCTTCCAGGAGCTGTTTCTAAGTGTGTAGGCCTATCGTCGTAAATGTGACGCTCTGTGTAGCTCTGCACTAACATGATCAATTTCTCTGTGTTTATCAGACTGATATTTACAGAAGGGAAAGATATCTGAGGTTGTGATTTGTTGTTCCTCATCACATGACATGTGGTGCGTGCTGCTGCGTTTAAAAAGTTTAGCTGGGTTTGTCTCAGGGTGCAGCTGTTGCACGTTTAATATTATTTTGGGGTCTTTATTGCCTTCATCAGACAGGACAGCTGAAGACAGAGGAGGAAGAGAGGGGACAAGATGCAGCAAAGGATCGTGGGTCAGAATCAAACCTGAGCTGCTGCTGCTGCACCTTTATCTGTTTGTTTAACCGCTACAAAACGATTCAGTGTTTTATGGTTCATTTTGTGCCGAACTCTTTCTTGGCTCTGAGCAGTTGCCAGGCAACCATCAGAAATGGCTGCTCAGAGCCGGGAACAGTCCGGCATAACGAGCCATAACACGGTGGATTAAACAAACAGGATATAACATGCTAATTAGAAAACTTTGGAGGTGTTGGTGCGTAGCATGTAGGCTGTTACCTTTGGACAGAGCCAGGCTAGCTGTTCCCCTTTGTTTCCAGTCTTTGTGCTAAGCTAAGCTAAGCTAAGCTAAGCTAAGCTAAGCTAAGCTAAGCTAAGCTAAGCATCCACTGGCTGTGGCTTCATATTGAACCAACAGATAAGAGAGTGGTGTCAGGCTCCTCATCCAGAGCTCCACCAGGAAGAAAATAAGTGTGTTTATTTTTGAAGAAACGGAATTATTTATTCAGGAATTTGACTGAAACCCCTAAAAATGAGCCAGAGCTTTTTTGTGAGTGTAAGTGTGTGAAGCAGAAGACATATTGTGCTGTGATTTGTCCAGTTGTTGTTTATTCATTCACTTACTCATTTTTGTCAAAGACTGTCAGCTGTTTTTGCAGCACTGCAGTATTTGGACTCAATGTGTCCATAAGTGGTGAGTGGCTCACTGTTGGGCAGCAGCCACTAAAAGAAATTATTAAGACTTGTGGTCCCAAAGCTGCTAAGCCTTCATAACCACTTCACGCTCCTTTACAGCAGCCTGCATGGGAGACATAGCTGCTGTGGAGCTGCTGCAGCTCCCTGCAGAGTGTGAGGCTCTGGCTGCGGCCCAAGCTGGTGCTTTGGAGGAAACTTTCCTCCTTTATTGTGAGTCTCAGAGATGCATAGGTTTGAACTCCTTTGCACTCCCTCCCTCTCTTCAGCACTGCTCAGGGCTTAAAGCTTGAAGTGGGAGCTAATGATGCACTGAAGTAGGTTACCAGCCGCATTAAAGCAGGAGAACAAATTCTGCTGAAATGAAAATGTTGCACAGCTCAATCAAGATGCCTGAACAGCGCCCTTCACACAGTAATTAGGCGCAGTGATGTTATCGATTGCGTGGCAGCATCGATGGCGAGGGAAAAGACGGATGACTTATTTGTTTTTGTAAATGAAGGAGAAGAAATCATTTGTGAACGTGTTGCTGCTGTCGATCTGGCAGCAGCCACGGATGTGTCTGAAATGTGCACAGGAGCGTCGGTGCCAGAGCTCGACGGCCTCGCCAGCCTGGGCAGAGACAAGCAGGTCATGTCTGAGGAGGGACAGGAACCAAAGACAGATGCTACTGTTTCTCAGATTGTTACTGATTTACATATTCACTGTGCACACAGAGCAAATATCACTTAAATACACAACAATACAGGCGTTGGTGTCATGATATATCTTCTTCCTCTGTGCCAGAGAGCTCCATTGTTGTCCAAAAACACATCAGTGAGCCACACTGACACACTGGGTGACATGTTCCTTCATTACCATGAACACACACACTGTAGTTTATTTTGACTCAGTCCCACACACACCGTCCTGCTGTCACAGATACTAGAGCACCAAATGTGGATTAATCCGCTGCTGAAAATAGTCCCCATCAAATGCACTGTTTCCTTTTGTTTGTTTGATAAAAACTACAGTGCCCAGTTTTTTAAGAGAATAGTTTGAGCTATTTTTTAGAAATAAAAGTTTATACATTCCTCTTATGCCCATGGGGGCGGTGGTGTGTCTTCTTCAAGCTGGAGTCCTCTACCAGCAGCCTGGAAGTTTGAGGGATATTTATACATATATATATATATACATTATATATTTATATTTATATATGTATACTGTATCAGGTGCAGTACTATTTTGGTTGTTATAGATATACTAAGTAGTTGTTGCTACTGTACTTAGTGCACTCATGTATATGTGTGTGTGTGTGTGTGTGTGTGTGTGTGTGTGTGTGTGTGTGTGTGTGTGTGTGTCTGCAGCTAATAAAAAAGATGAGAGGATAAGGACTGAGGAAATAACAGGAAAAAACAAAATATAGATAATAAAAGTAATAAATAATGCTGAATATGTATATTACTGAACATAGTGACGGTAAAATAAATATATCTTTACTATATAATGAGGAAAACTGTGTGTGTGTGTGTGTGTGTCTGTCTGTTCCACGTTTTTCTCCTCACTGACTTGGTCAATCCAACTTCCGCTTATATAGATTTTCCGCCATTTTGAATTTTTTGAAAAACACTTCAAATCGATCTCTTCCTAGAAGCTGCAGTGTGAGGCTGCCTGAAGGCTGAGGGGAGAAGGACTTGCCTCCCAGTCTGGTTTGGTCTTGTGACACATGACGTCGTCGTACATGACATGTTTGAAGTGTTTCCACAGATATACCAAACTTAGGCTGAACAATGATGTCATACAGTTAAACACAGATCGTTGTCCATTGATATTGACTAGCATGCCATAGCTGACAGACAGACACTAGTGTGATGTCAAAACTCTGAGGGTAAAACTGGCACTCCAGAGTTTCTGTTCGGTGCTTGTGAGCAGTAACACAAATAGACTATTTTGACTGTTTGAGACACAGAGTGTACCAAACACAGGTCGCATACCAAACTGAACATCCTGTACCAAACAGCTCAGGACTGTTACTCTGCTATCTGAAACACAAACGCCTCATGGCTGCAGCAAAACGTGGCCTCAGATACAAATCTCACACATTTTACTATAAAAACAAAACGCAAAGACACGTAGTGCAGTTTAAAGGGAAGGGGCAGAGAGAGACGTAGTGAAAGAGGAAGACAGCGTGTGAAGAAGAGACAGCTGCTGAGGTCAGCAGAGACGTGCGGCTGTGGATACTCTCCCCTTCTCCCCGAGCTGTCTGCACTCCTCATAAGGGACAGCAGGAGAGATTGAGACAGGATGTGAAATATTGAGAGGGATGGAGAGACTGACAGCAGCAGGGAAACTGATTGAGGGCAGAAGGAAACACACGGACTGATTCATTTGGCTTTTTTACTGTCGTTTGAGTTGGCTTCTGGTAAACAGCAGTTGTTTGTTGTGCAGTCAGCTGCAGCTTTGTCGGAGTAATCCAGGTTAAGTGCTTTGCTCGGAGGCACCTTGATGGTTTTCTTGGGATTGAAGCCACAAGCTGCTGCTGCTGCTGCTGCCCACAGAGCGTAAGGGAGGAAGAGGACAGACAGACACTGACAGAAACTAACACTGAAGTTTTTACCTCCTCCTGTAACAGGCTGTCATCTTGATGCCACTTGTTTTGGGTTTTAGAGTCAGACGTTTGCTTCACGTCCCCCCAGGCTCACTGATGTTCCTTTCTCTTCCCTCCCAGTAGAGTCACAGCTCGCCAACGTGTCCATCCTGATGCTGCATGTCAAAAAACTGACACTGGTCATGAGGGAGGAACTCCTTTTTTCTTATTCTGTCACAGCACCCATTAAAGTTTTATTATAACGTTTTAAATTTAGCAGAGGACATAAAATACAGACCAGGAGCTGGAGGAGCTGCGGCATGAGGCTGTCGATTGGATCCAAACATTCACAGGTGCAGTTCATTACAGAAAGGTTTAGGCGCATTAAGTCTTAAAAACAACAGCAACAGAAGAGGAAATAAAGTCTGAGGGCTGAGAATAGATCCCATTTCATCCAGTGTTGAAATGTAATTAAGTACATTTACTCAAGTACTATACCTAAGGGCACATTTGAGGTACCTGTACTTTACAATTTTATGCTTCTTTATACTCGTACCTCACCACATCTCAGAGGTCAAAACTGTACTTAGTACTGCACTACTTTCATCTGACAGCTTTAGGCACTTTACCCTTCCTGTCCAGTGAAAACCACGTATCTCCAGATGTGTTGATGTTGAGTGTTTGTGATAAACTGAAGGACGAAGTGTTCCTGTGTGTGCTGTGGAAACTCCTTCTTAAGATAAATAAACTGTTCTCCACCCCCATTTTGTAGCAAAAACGCCTAAAATGACATACCCAAATTAAAATGGCTATAGCTTCTGAACCGCTCTGACTACATGCATGCATGAGGTCTTGCCAGAAAGAAAACTCACTGAAGTTTCTTGTGAAAGTGTCAGAAACACTCTAGGTGATACAGAGACAGAGTAATGGGCCTCTGAAGTCAGTAAAAAGTTGAAGATTTCACCTAAAATAAAATAAAAAACGTGTTTCAGGATGAATAACTGTCTGTGGCTTCATCTGAGCAGGTAAATGACACTGTGGGGCTGTAGGCACACTATCAATGAACACTTGTTTCAGATTTGAAGAAGACTGCTCAAAGTATGACCATTCTACAGTGTTTTATCCATGAAAAGATCCAGGCGGAGCTCCAAATGACAAGTGGGTCACTCTGCTTCAAAACAGTACTATCAGTGATCAAACAACACTCAGCCAGCTTCAAACATTGTACCTTATTGAAATCAGGTGTGATTATGATAGCTGATGTTGTTTATGACACAGAAACACCATAAAATATCACCAAATAAAGCCATATGAAACGTGAAAGTTATGATCCCACTTTCTAGACGGTATATCTCAGCCAAAAATAGTGGTAGGAGTGAGACTCTTACCTTTTATAAAACAGCTAAGTCCCCGCTAACAGCTCCACATAAGATCGCGAGTAATCCTTTAACTTTTCCCGTCGAAAAACGGCATGACATGACTTGTCACCACTCATCGCGATTTTGGACTTTGTGTGTTTAGGCTGCTCTGGTGCGAAATACATAATGAATAAAAGAAAAACGATGTTATTTTTGAAAAGTCGAGAGCTTCCTGAATCCAGCAATACCAAACATCACATGGTTTGATGACGTAGTGCGCCTGGGAGATACCATTTAACAGAGGAGGGGGGGAGCGAGGACGTCGGCGTCCTGGCGGAGTTAGAGAGGTTAAAAACCATGTTGGATCAGCTGGAAAAAGCAAAGCTGAAAACAGCTGTTTTTCCAACACATTCTCACATATAGACGTGTAGTCACGTCCAGATTCAAGGTCCAAGGTACCCTGGGTGTGTTGGTCGTTGATGTTCTGGGACGCCATGTCAAATTCTGCCTGTTACATGCATTGTCTTCTTTCACAGGAAATTAACCATTTAAAAACAGTCTCTTTCAAATAAACTCACTGCGTCGGTAGAACACCGAGAATTGGTGTTTTTTTCCTTCAACAACACACACGGTTTGGTTTAGGACAACAGAACAGGGTTTGGCTTTATAATCTCACAGCGGACACCACTCTCATGGGTGAAAGTTGATGGATGTTGGACCCTTCCACCACTACTCCCACCCGCCCCACTCAGACTTTCGCCGCCATAACTTTCGTTCCTGTTCCGCCACGTTTCCTCCTGACGCTGCCGGCCACCATTAAACTATAACGGTGACCAGCAGTGTATCATGCCAACGTTAAAGGACGGCTTGTTCCATCGGTGTCTAACGTTGAGTCACTGCCCAAGCGTCAGAATTCAACAACTTCGGAGTGCGACCGGATTAAACTACCCAACAATATATAAAGGAGTTAAAATGAGCACAACCTTAAACAACTACAGCAGTAAAATGCAACACATTAATGCAGCAGTAATATTATCAATCAATCAGTCAATCAACATTTATTTCTGTTGAGTCACGGTACACTCAGAGGTCATTATGATGTCAAGTAAAACTGCCTACCCCAGCTTTAATACTGACACTGTTTTTCACTTGATGAAGACCTTCAAAGTCTTAAAATCACTTAATCGTAAAATGGTGAAGGTTACATTTAGGACAACCTCGTGAAACTGAGTCTTTAGGTTTGTTTTGATTATGGACATAAAAATCAGTGGGATCGATGCCCTGTGATTGACACAGTCATTAAATGTCCGGTCACAGTCCTGTAGCTCACATTGTTACTCACTCTCAAGTCAATAATTCTATTTGAGCGATTTCTCTGGGGGGAAACACCTCCTTCATTTGTCTTGCAAGCAGAGCTTTCTGTCAGACACTCAGTTCTCTCCATCACCTCCTTCTTCTGTCCTGCTTTCACTTTTATGACGGTGAGGTTTTAGTCGTAATCATCGAGAGGAATTTGACGATCTGGCAATGTGTCAGCTTTATGGCACCAAAGTGTTCTCGTTTGCATTTCACTGCAGAGGTAAAGTGTGGCTGCTTTTTAAATTTGATTTTGAGCAGGAATAGTTTCACCGAATGTAGAAAAAAAATTGGGTTTTAACATTCATAATCACTTAAAAATGCCATAAATCTTCCTGCTGTGATAAAGTAGTGTGTGTTGGCATATTGCTAATTATTGTGAGGCTTTTAGGGGAGCAATAAATCACTAATACACTAATCATCAGAGGCATTCGAGCAAGGTGAAAGGAAAAGTGTGAATATGGTTGATTAATTATGATTCTGTGTAGAAAATTTAAAGGAATACCACTAATTTCAGACGAGAATATTTGTATAACACTCATACCTGTGCATTTAAGCGACTATAGTCATTATATTTATATTAACGAATCACACGGCGTCATGAAAGATGAAAGTGGTCACTGTTGTGAATTATCACCACACTTACCTCAGCATTTCAGCATCTTTGTGCTCTGTGTTTTGGCCAGCAACTTCAGTGTTTTGATTCAGTCTTGTGAAAAATCCCTGATAAATCTCACAGTACACTTCCTGCTCAGCACCAAACAACAGACAGACATAGACAGGCAATAACTGGTGAACATAGCACAGCATTTAGCAGGTCAAGAGCCAGATATTTTAGTCAGGAGTTGGTGGAGACCAAAACAAAACGTAATTTTATGCCCTCATGTCTATTATATAAGAGTTGATGGTGTTTTTTGTGGTTGGTGTTGGCCGGCGTGGCTGCGGGTTGCTTATCAGGATGAGGTTTTTACACGTAAATGTCAGTAAACATTGAGGAGAAGATGGAGAAGATGGAGAAGATGGAGAAGATGGACGATAGCTGCAATCCTGACCACATGGACAAGAAATTGGAAGCACCATGGCAAGTGTGGTGGAATCAAACGCGGGCTGCAATCCCGATCGTGTGGATCTTTCTCCTGAACAGGTATCCTGCTATAAGCCCATTCCTTCTTGCCACAAGGGTAATAAACACTATGCTTCACTGCTACACGCACCCAGAAGTGGCTGCAGAGCCTTGTCACAGCCGGCGTTCTGGAGGAGCAATCATTTGTCCATCTTGTTAATATGCATGACCTCAGTGACACGAGAGATGGAGCCAATCAGAGTCTGGAGTGCGTTCCAGGACACCACTGTCAGGATCGCCGATAGCATCAATGAATTCACGGAGTCTGTGATGGATTTTATTTGTAAAACAACAGAAGCAACTGCACCAAAAAATAACAGTCAAATCAATCCCCAACCAGGAGCCATGGATTACCTGAAGCATCTGGAAACACAGTGAGAGAGCTGCAGCCTGCGATGAAACAAGAGGCAACAAAAGGTTGAGTTTGAGTTTAGAGAGGTTGAGTTTAGAGAACACCAGTCATCTACTGAGAATTAAGGAGACCTAAATTAAATGTGACATCACTGTGAAATCCATAAAGAATTTAAATAAGCCACTGTATAAGTGTGATATTTTAACATTTTGAGAAATCAATTGTGTTTCTTTCTGAGAAGTATTTTTGTTTTCTTTTACTTACAAAACAGGATCTCGTCTTCTTGCACGCCACAAATGAGATTTACCTGAAGAAAAAGGCGGCCGCAGCTTATAATCTTTTACCAAAACACACACACACACACACACACACACACACACACAGAGCGCGTCCACTGGACAGTAAAACATTATCAGGTCATCATCAACATGAGTGAATACAATATGTATCAGCGGCACAATCACATTATCACAATGCAGCGTTACCAGGGAAGAGAAAAACATGGCATGTCCCCTGGACGTAAAGTCACGCAATGATTTCAACACAGTTTTTATGTTCACAGCGCAGCGATTGGGGAAAATATTACTGCCTCCCTGGGACACACTGATAGTGAGATTACTGTGCCCTTTCAGATTTTAATGCATCACGGATGCAGGACGCGTACCAGCACTGCTTGTATGACTTAATGTGACAAATGATTGATTGATAATAAACTTACATTCGTCACGTAGACAGAGACTCCAAGAAATGTGTCAAATAGGCAGCTGTTAGGTTGCTTCTGCAGCCCCCAGGTGGAGCCAAACATAATTACTTAATGCAGGTTCAGGACACATCTAGCAGACGTTAAGGCCCTAAAACACCAAGCCGACGGCCGTAGCGAGTGAATCTGCCTGTAGTGAAACCGGGGCTAACCGGTGTTTCCTCCTCAGGCTCCACTTCACTCAGCTGCCCCACAGACCCGCTGCTTCTTCACACTTTAACCTGAATAACAAACCGGAGCTAGCTGGGAGCGGCTAGCGGAGCGTTAGCCGCAGCATGACCGGAGGGAAGCACAGCCAGTTAGCCTCCGCTAGTCTCTGAGCTAGCCCCGGCTCTCCGTTTGGATCCAACCGGAGCACCGAGCCCTGGTTTGTTATTCAGGTTAAAGTGGGAAGAAGCAGCGGGTTTATCGGGCAGCTGAGTGAAGTGGAGCCTGCGGAGGACACTCCGGGACCGTCTGGATGTAATAGTCCGTGGAGGTGCTGCGGTGCTCGGCTGCACAGATAGGAAACCCCTCGGCTGACAGGATGTACCACTCTCTCACTCCGCTCTCTCTCACGCAGGCGCAGAACGTACGTGCTACTTGGCCATCAGATGTAGTCCGTGTAGTGTGTTCAAATGCAACTGACACAGGGCGACGTGAGGCGACATGAGGCGACGTGAGGCAACGTAGACGACGCAACAGTTGGCTTTCATTGCCGCTAGTTCTTTGATGTCTGTTTGGTGTGTCTGCACCTTTAGCATAAAGACTGAGCATGGAAGCGTCCAAAATTCAAAAATACACGATACCAGTACCTCTGAAACTTAGTGATTAAAGGGTCGGCAAACCCAGCAGCCTCAGTGCACCCAGCTGTTGTTGCCAAGACATTTTCTAAGCATTGAACTCCTTCTGTAACCGCTCGTTATTATATTTCTATCAGTGTGATAGTGAAACAAAACAAGATGTAGCATGTTAATTAGCGAGCTTAAGGTGTAGGTAGGTGTGTTTTTACATAGCAGACAGAGTCAGACAGTCTGTATGTGAAGCTAGGCTAACCACACCTTCATATCTTCTTCCCAAAATGTTGAACTGTTCCTTTAATTCATAGTGGTTGTGATTACACACACCTGGCCGTACACACCTTTTCACACTGTCCCTGTGCTGCCAAGTCTGTGTTTGTTCCTTCCTTCACCTCACCAGTCTCTCTTACAAGACCACCACTGAATGCTAATTTGCCACTGCGAGTATATTTTTAAAAAAGCGTGCATGTGTGTAACCTCGTCTGCGTGTGTGTGTGTGTGTGTGTGTGTGTGTGTGTGTGTGTGTGGAAGAGGCAGACTGTGATTTGCTGGCGATGACTGAGAGAAGGAGGGAAGGAGGGAGGGAGGTACGCATTGACGAAGCGAAGGCAGAGGGAGGCAGAGAGAGGGAGAGCACCGTCCCTATCAGCTTCTCTTTCGCTCTGCGACTCAGGCAGCCAGCGCTCCTCTCCTCTCCTCTCCTCTCCTCTCTTCTCCTCTCCTCCACCTCCACCTCCACCTCCTCCTCCTCCGCAGAGGCAGCAGCAGGGAGAAGAGAAGAAAGACAAGCGCCAGATTGGACGTAAAGATTGCAACAGATAGATAAACCATCCACACACACAAAGACGAGGAGGGCATGAAAGACACCAGCAGCAGCAGGAGAGCAGCATTTTCCCCCTCAAACACCCACACCCGCCGAGCGTACGATGATGGGAAGAGACTAAAACCAAAGAGAGTGTGAGAGAAAATATTGACAGAGAGAAGTGGATCACAGAGGAGGGGGTACACAATGACAGCGGACCTCCACACATGGACAGACAGCCGGAGGAAGATAATCTAACATCAGCTCTGTGACTGTAAAACTGATGGTGTCCATTTTACAGTGGGAGCAACAGGAATCAGATCAGCTCTGATTCTTCTACGTTCACCTCTTATTTTCTTCTCTTTAATTTATATTTTTGGGCTTGTGACGAAATCGAGCGTGCTCTTTGGATTCCCTGCTCTGAAGTCCGAAGGCGGCTGTGCCTCCCTCCCACCCCTCTGCATCTCCCTCTATTGTGTGTACATTTTTAGCCCAACTGTGTGTTTGTGTTCGTATGGGCATAGAGAGCTCACTGTACGCCTGTGTGTGTTTTTTGCCTCTTGGTTTCTGCATTTTGCACCCATCTGTTTCATGCTGGCTGTTCGTTCACACCTCTGCCAGTGTTTCGTACCATCTGTGAGGGTGTCAGGGTCCCTCTGTGCGAGCGCAGGTTCAAGGATTCAGCTCTGCAGCGTGCTGTCATTGGCTTTCGCTAAAAGGTGGCAGCTGGACAGGTGTCACCTTTGGGTAACTTGGCAGAGACTCGTATGGTGCTGAGGGCACGTAGAGAGTGTTCACTCACCCGGAGATATCACACAGTTTATTCCCCACAAACTTCACAGAGCGGCCTGAGCGCTCACATCGGAAGAAAAGTGCTGGATTTACTGCCACCTGCAGAAGAAAGTCTCGCCGCCTTGAGGTGCAGCAAAGGAGTCGTTTTTGCACATGTATAATACATGGCTGCCTTATCAATAATTCAGCGTCATGTGGACGCCCCGGTGTTGCTTGGTGGGTGTTGATCAAGACGCTGAGGGGTGAGACTGTTGGGGTTTGATGCCCGCTGATAGCCGCTGACAACAGCCTGATGATGTGTTGCCTCCCTCCACAGTTTCCACTGATCACCGGCTGCTTTCTGTAACAGCTGAATTCACTTCCAGCTGTCTGTTGGCACATCAGCGTCCACCAGACTGCATTCAGATCAGACCATCATTTCACGCTTTACCTCTTTGGATTGACTTGTTTTCTGCTGCAGGACTTTAACGACTGAATTGTTTGGGCAGGTTTTGAATGTCCAGCATTTTTTGGACTTCAGTTCTGTGCACTGTTGTCTCTGAGACATGATTGGTGTTAACAGCCTGCACTCAGCGGGGCGCCTACGCTCACGCTCTCTCTGCACCGTGCGCTATGGAAGAGACTTCCGGATGATGGACCCTTTCCGCTATCCCAGAACCCCGCGCTCACGTTCACTCAAACCCCTGGTGTTTCCAGACCTGCTGGGGAAAGCTCAGGACGGACAGAATCACCCGCAGGCCAGAAAGAGGAGGAAGGTACAGAAAACTGTTGGCTATTTCCTGTTTACATTTACTGAGACACTTTGTTTGTCTTTACAAAAGTGCTGCTGATCCACATCTTCATGGCTGTAATGGTCGGAGTCATGGTGCGGTGTGAGTTTGGTGTGGTGGAAAAGAAAAAACCCAAATGTAAAAAGATTCCTTACTTTTCATTTACTTTGAGCAGACAGTTGTGTCAACGTGTCAGAGACAGGTTAAATCATCATTTACCCACTGAACACTTTGGTGAGCTATTTTCATTATGAATAAGGAACATTTCACTTCACCAGCTCTATCGAACACTTTCCCAAAAGGCAACAGGTCACGTCAGTCTATAAAACAAAATATATTGAAGAATAAAAAACAACTTGTGCATTTGGAGCAGTGTTACAGTTGGGTCCACCTTGGCTTTATGTAATATGTCCTAATACAACAGTTCCTATGATATCTACTGGATTAGCGCCCCATGAATGATGTCACAAACTTTACGTGAAGTTGCGTAGGTCAGGTTTAGGAAAACAAACATGGTGAAGACCTCAAAGTAACTAAACATTCACTTGGATCCACACTGCTCCGATCACTAGTCTCCTGGGGGAGGGTCCTGTGTTTAAAAGCTCCTTGTTTTGTGACCCATCCACCGCCCCAACCTGCCTCCTTACACAGACTGCCTGCTTCTTTACTCACGTGAACGCAGCCTCCCTGATGACGTAGGTTATACACAAATTATTGTCTCCTGATTATGTGTGATATGCACGAATTGTGATGCATTACTTTTCGTAGGTTTACAGGCCAACAGTGCTCGAGAGCAGTCTGCTGTATGAAAATGTAAAAGCCAATCGATTTAGTAATCGTTTTGTTCTGCTTGAAAGCCGTGGGAATAAGGAGGGACTCCAGTTTGTTTTTGTCCTCATCCTTGTTGACTGGCACATCTGAGTGACTCTGTCAAATGTGCGTTAGCATGTTGGACACACCTTCCTCATCTTATACACAACTCTTTCTCCAGTGCTGTTGTAGGTGACCAGTTACCCGGAGCACTGTTTCATTTGCGCTCACTGTAGTGCGACTGACCTGCACGCCAATTAGCTTTTTTGCTAACCTCCATATATGTTGCTAACGGTAGTGTTGTAGTACTCGAGTTCGGTCTTGTGCTGTCTTTCAAATCACATACTTCCGTTAGCACACTTCCATGTAGTATACTATGTGCACTATGTACTTATTGGCGTAGTGCGTGAATTTCGACAGGGTAGTGTTGTCTCAAACAACACTACCCTGTGTACC
Organism: Epinephelus moara; assembly: GCF_006386435.1. Classification (NCBI taxonomy): domain Eukaryota; kingdom Metazoa; phylum Chordata; class Actinopteri; order Perciformes; family Serranidae; genus Epinephelus; species Epinephelus moara. The sequence continues at coordinate 774,268 of NC_065518.1, read as the reverse complement.
CAAATTTCGTGCATCAAGTTACATACCTGTATTCTGCTTGGGGATGTGTGCACCAAACCGTGACCCTGTACCATGATGGTTTGGTACCAGAACCCAAACTGTTACAGTTTTATTTATCCCACATAATGTTGAATAACAGCTCTACGTTATTTAAAACCAGTTGGACACATTTGTCAGATGACCTGGTAGCTTTTTTTATCGTGGACGTTTTGCAGCCACGTCTTCGTTATCTTCTGATCTTCTCACACAGCAAACCATTACTGCTTTACAAATTATGAAACTGCTGTTGTATTAGTGATTTACTGTCTAAGCAGTTTGTATACATCCACATATGGAGTGGAGAGCGTTTGATGAAGGAGATTGGTTGACTGCCAGCTCAGTACAACACATTGTGTAAAGCCACCACTCAAGGCTAATGGCTCTCATTTGCTGCCACTCGCTGACGTTGATGAAGCAAGTAGGTGAAGGTGACGAACATCCATCCTTGTCTCAATGAGCCTCCAGACTGAATGACTCTGACTCTGATCCATACTCCACCTCCATCAATCTACCTTTATTTATTTTTTACTTACCTCCTGTTTAGTCTTCTATCTTTAAATTCTCAGAGTCCCTCTGCTGTGTGTTCCCTCAGGATTTACAGTATGAAGGGTTTTTGTACAAATAAGAAATATTCTTTAGGAATAAATTCAGCTGTAAGACAGTGACACTGACACTAAATCTGTCCCATGTGGGCTCAGCCAAAATATATGTGTACTTTAACATTAATCACAAGAAAAACTTCTCGTGGAAAAAGATGGCAACATGAATTAACATCATTAACATCATTATTACTCATTAATCAATCATCAGGAAAAGGTTTTTATACAGATTTACTGATCAAGACATTTTGACAGTTCCAGCTTCAAACTGTGCTGTTTATTTACTGCTTATCTTTGTCTTATGTTATTATTAACTAATCATACTTCAGGTTTAAGAGTGTTTGTCAGACAGAAGAAGAATTTTAAAAGAACACTTCACCCAAAAATCATATTAATAGTATATAGTACTCACCTCCTTCGGCTCGCTATGGTCCCAGAGGAGGTTTTCTATCAAATGGTGTTAGGGAGAGTGAAACACCAGAAAATTAAAGTACATCACGGTAGATGGACTGCACTTGTGTAGCGCCTTTTTTAGTCTTCCAACCTCTCAGATCTCTTTTTACACCACATGTCTCTAGCCCTTTTTAGACAGGAGTTGTGCAAATTTGCAGGAAAGCCCAATCAGTCTTTTTTCAGCATTGGCAGTATAAAAACAAAATCGGGGAGTGCAGCAGTTAATGGCCTCTTCGTTTGCGAGGACAAGGAGGGCGCACAATTCCTTGTCTCCCCAGTTGCTCATCTTTACAGTGTCTGTCAGGTTTGTCTTTCCCTCTTGCTACTAGCTGCTCGCTAATTCCTGCTATCAGCTGTTTCCTGTTTATCCACCGCCAGTGGCTCGCACGTGCGCTGTCACCAACAGCTCCTCCCACAAGTCATCAACAGCCCCTCCCATTGCAGAAGGGTGCCTCGTTCTTTTTAAACCAAAAAGGTTCTGCCAATATGTCTACCCTACGAGGCGGAAAATTGGGCACCTCAGATCAACTCGCCAATCCGGCTCTGTGTGTCTAAACGCTCGCAGCTTGCCGGCAAAATGACCATCGGTAGCAATTTGGGGTTCAGTGTTTTGCCCCAGAATACTTTGACATGCAGACTGTAGGAGCCAGTGTTCCAACCGCCAACCTTCTGATTAGTGGACGACCGCTCTACCTCTGAGCCACAGTCAGCACAAACAGACTTTAAGGGAGTCTGAACCAAACTTTCCGAAATAAAAAATAAAAAATACAACTTTGCTCGTTTGACAATTTCTAATCCTCCTGTGAAGGCACTGGTTGCCCCGCATGCAACAACAGTTGTGTTTGGATTTCAGTGAGTTTCAGTGATTTCAGAGTTTGTCAGATGTTTTATAACCGTTTTTGTAGTCTTTTGTTCAGCGTCTGTTTCAGCCTGTTTGCACTGATATGCATTAATTTTTCAAGTGCAATATAAATACACATTTCATGTTGTTTGTGGGGTGAACTCTTCTTTAGATAATGTCACCTTTTAGCAGGTTTTTTTTTAACATTTAATAGACCCAATAATAAATTGAGAAACTGTCGTCTGCAGACGAATCAATAATTCATATAGCATATAATTCAATAATTCATAGCTTTATTACTGACTGTATATGTGTTTATTGCCTTATCATATATATATATATATCTATAATGTTTGGTTGCAGGATAAATGCCTTCCAGCCAAAGTTTGAAGTTTGGTTTTAAAATGAAGCTGTTTTGTTCACTTAACATGATGAACTTCTGTGGACAGACAACTCAGAGTAAATGTCGGCCTCATACAGTTCTGCAAACCACGGACACGTTACATTTCAGTCAGGAGAGACAGGTGAATGAAGTAAATGTAATGTTTAATAGAGAATATGCGTGTACAGATTAATAGATGATTTGTGTCATATTGGCACTTGATTTTTTCTGATGAAGGGACATCTGAGCAGCAGCGAGATGAACCCTCCCATGGAGTCCAGACACTGTTGGAGGTGGTGTTGGCTGATGACTCTGAGGCTGATGACTCTGAGGCTGATGAATCTGAGGCTGATGACTCTGAGGCTGATGAATCTGAGGCTGATGACTCTGAGGCTGATGAGGCAGTTGAGGATGATGAATCCGAGAAGACTAG
>NC_065518.1:760745-771021 GCF_006386435.1 Epinephelus moara | reverse complement strand
ATAACATAAAAATGATGTTTTCTTAAGTGTTTAATCACCAGGAAAAAAAGAATCATAGTTCTTTCGTCACTTTGGAACGAGTCTTTTATATCTCCACAGGGAGCTGGTCCTCGTCCATGGAGATCACCATGTTGCGCCTCCGTGTTTCTACAGTAGCCCAGAACGGACAACCCAAACCTTGGCTCCAGATCAGTGGCCTAGTGGTAGAGCGTCCGCCCTGAGACTGGGAGGTCATGGGTTCGATCCCTGGCCGGGTCATACCAAAGACTATAAAAATGGGACCCACTGCTACATCACCACATGATTCCTGCTGCTGGTCACTGCTCCCTCAGGGGATGGGTCAAAGGCGGAGAACAAATTTCACACACTCAGGTGTGTGACAATCAGTGGGACTTTATCTTTAACTTAACTTTAAGATACGGCCATTTGCATTTTTACATTTTCGTTTTTGGCCCCTGTGGTTATCAGCCTCTCCACGATGAGAGCATCACAAAAACGTTTTTGTGAAACTGCTTTATTCAATCAATCAATCAATCAATCAATCAATTTTATTTATAAAGCCCAATATCACGAATCACAGTTTGCCTCACAGGGCTTTACAGCATACGACATCCCTCTGTCCTTATGACCCTCATTCAGTGTTTTTACCGGTTTAAATCACTGAGTTTATTAGTTTTGGTGAGGAGGAGACCTCTGCAGATAATTCAGCTCCCAGTTAAAACCTCCTGGACAATCAACACTGAAGGAAGTCTAACCAGGAAAAAAAATTCAGCTGGTTGCAATCTGCAGTCCTCACCACCAGATGGCACTAAATCCTCATAAATCTTACACACTGTTCCTTTAAGACAGTGATTAAAACTAAAGTGAATTTAAAAGTTAAATGTTGTGTTTTGATTTAAAAACATAATAGTATAGCCTACAAGGTCTAGAGTGTAAGAATTAGTGGCATGTGTGAAGTTGTAGAAGTGAAACATGTCCCATGTGTCCCGGGTGAAGGACAGTAGGCAGCAGGTGTTACAGTAAATATATTCATATAACATTTTAATTTTTCATTGCTGTTGGCCTCAAGTGATTTTTACATTTTCCAGTTTCTGACTCCTGCTGCAGGAGAACTACAAGGGCGGAGGCCAAAACGCGAATTTCACTATGTAGAGCAAGTGTTTTGTTTGTCCGTTCTGGGCTACTGTATGTAGAAACAACATGGCGGACTTCGAGGAAGAGTTCCCGCCTTGTATACAGGGGCTCACTGCAGGGCAATGAAAACACACCTCCTCTCACTATCAGGTGATTATAAACTACTGAAAACACAGTTATAGATATTACATCACATCTCTGAATCCTTCACACTGGATCTGACGTGTGTTTGGACCTTTAGTATATGTTACAGCTCCTGGCGTCGTCTTTCATCCACATATACCCTGCTCTCCTTTATTAATTTATTCCTGTTGTTCTCCTCTCTCCCTTACAGTCACTATGTGTTGTGATTAATGTGACATTAACGTTACAACTGTACATTAAAAACCTGTTATGTAGCTCTGCGGAGAGGAGGCTTAATTAAACTACATTTCCCATAGTGCACCGGCGGGGAGCGTCGTGTCGCCAGCGAGCTGTCAGTGTTGGGGAGAGAGGAGGAGGAGGAGGAGGAGGAGGAGGAGGAATCGGTCCAGCATCTGTGGAGCAGCGGAGCGGAGCGGAGGACGAGAGACACACATCAGCTGAAATGAGGAGATTTTAGCTCAACGCTTCGCCCACACTGGATGTTTAAAACTGGATGTTTAGAGACTGACCCTCCTCGTCTGCCGTAGATCAGCGCGGAGCCCTGACTTGATTCCATCAATGAGATATGTGGAGAGGCTCTACCGCCCGCTGGTAACGCAGAAAAACACAAGATGAAGAAGCAGTTCAACCGGATGAGACAGCTCGCCAACCAAACAGTGGGCAGGTAAGAAACACGTTCATGTGTGTGACGACATGATGTGTGGCCGTGTCTGAGTCATGACAGCTGAAGCAGCAGTGTGTCGTCTGTGCTCCTGCTTCTCTCTCTCTGTCTCTCTCTCTGTCTCTCTCTCTCTCTCTCTCTCGATGGGCTGCTGCGGCTCAGCTGGGTTGATCTGCACAAAGCATTAACTGTCAGTGGAGGTCACAGTTGCAGTGTGGAGCGTTGTGTGATTGATTGAGCCCAGCAGGGGAGGAGCGCAGATGAGGAGGGAGCCAACATGGTACCCATGGAGCAGGGCTGCTACTGCTGCTGCTGCTGCACAGGGCGGCCACCGGGCACCCTGCAGCTGGGAGTCAGGGCACACATCACCCATGATCACTGACATGTCCTCACAGTGACGTGTGTCTGTTTCACTCTGATAATCAGGGAGGTGTGACATCTGTGACACACACACATGTTGGATCTAAACTGAATGGCTAGAAGGGGTGAAACATGGAAACATGGCATCCCATTCATTCCCAGGCAAAGCAGTGAGAGTTTACGTGTATCTATGATACGTGTTATATAGACAGGAAGTTGCTTGAGAATATTGTTTGAGGTGGAATTTGAGGAAAGGCCATGACAGTTGTCTATGTTTGAAAATCAAAGCATGGAGAAGTTTTTCTAACTGGTGTTTCTGCTGTGTCTTTAAGGGAGTAGCTCTGCCTGCTAGGCAAATGTGTGCTTGTTTGCTTTCTTTGCTGAGATTTTGAGGAGACGTTTGATACATGTCTGTATGCTGAATATATATATATATATATATATATATATATATATATATATATATATATATATATGTATAGAGCTAGAGCTAGAGCCAAGTGCAGACACTGCAGTGCAGCCAACAGCCACTAGAGGCTGGCTGCAAAACAGAGTCAGTCTCCACAGACCCCTGTGTTAACATGCAGAAATAAACATGTTTACAGCCTCGGTCAGAAAACAGTTTTGGTCTCTGTAGCTAATTTCGACGTTCATGACAACTGAACAGGAGGTGAATTTTTATATGACTCTCCTGTTTACATTTGACCAAGAAGACCCAAAGTTACCCATAGTTAAGGGTGAGGCTGCTTGAGTGACACGCTGTCTGTGAAGCATCATCACAGTCTGTGAGTCAGGTCCACCCCTCACTGCTCCCCAGCTCCAGCCTCTTGTCCACATATGGTCACTTCTGGCTCCAAAAAAACAACATGGCGACGGTGGAAATGCCGAACTTAAGGCTTCAAAACAGGGGTCCACAAACCAGTGAGTGAGGTCATCGTGGCTTTGTCTGTTATTTATACAGTCCATGGCCAGGACACAGATAACCTAGCTTAGCTTAACTTCACATGAGCACTGGAGCTGAATGGTTAGAGGGGATAGATATGCAAACATGGCATCCCATTGACTCTGAGGCACCTTATAGCCGATACCAATATGGATATATCTATTTTTTTTCCTCCACGTAATTTTAGTCATCACTTAGTCTTTTCTGTCGTTGCATTAACATCATATTACGCATACATACTCTTATTGTGTCGACCCACCAGCAGATGGAGACATCAAATACTTTTCAATGTATGTGATATTCATTCATTGTGCAAAATAAGAAAAAGCATGTTAATCGATTCTGATGACGTACCTAATTTATTGGCATGTTGGCTGATTCCAGTGGTTCATTTTGAAGCCAACGTCAGCTGATACTGATAACGTGCCAGTATTATTGTGCAACTCTTTTCATCTAACTCTCGGCAAGAAAAGTGCATTTTCTAAAATGTGTAACTGTTCTTGAAGATGATAGTATTAAGACTTTGTTACTGATTTCATGTGGCTGTTATGTTTTACTTTGAGTCTATCATGACACACAGATTTGTGACCTAGTTTTTGTTTTTGGCTTAGTCTGAGACAATAGTTGGCAAAAATGTCAAATGACCTCAGTTTGTTTGTATTTAGCTTGAGTTGATTTGTTCAGTGCACTTGCAGAGAAAATCTATTGAATGTTTGTCACTTGTTGACAGTTAGGAACATCTGGATCTTTTGTTTGCATACGTATGATACATTTTTCAATTTATTTTGAGTGATCTGGTTCAGTGGAAGCATGTAAATTTTGATTAAAAGAGGCCCAAGGATTGAGCCCTGGGGAATGCCTATAAATGATAAGAGTTCCTGGTCACTCAAGTTAATTGATGGTCATTCATTTGTGTCCTTAATGCAGATGTATCTTATCATCTTTTTCTGACTTCCTGCATGAATGACAACCAAATCATCTGTTGCTGTGGCCCTTCATTGCTCTTAAATTGACATTTGACTCAATGGATACAAATGTGAGAATACAGAAAGTTCTCATAGTTTTATGGAGGTTTTTTGTACCAAATATACAGTATATGGCAGCAAGTCACTCTTTGAGAAGCGCCCCCTCTTGTACATGGGACCTTCATCTGCGAGCTGTACCTGATGATGGTGCAAAGAATTGTAATGACCTGAGAAAGTATAGTAAACTGCTCTGAGACTAAATGACTTTTGCTGTTTGCTGTCAAGCTCCAGAGAAGTTTTTTTTTCTTTTAAATCCTGGAAGTCTGAGTTCTTTTTAGTGCCTCGCATAATGTACTATTCAAACATGGTGACATGTCACGGTTGCTGAATGTAGAAGTGATTAATCCTGGTAAATCCTGACTGCACGAATCTGCATCAGATAGTATGCAAATGTAAGAATGCTTTAGATTAATGTTCTTAGGTTTATGTGATTTATTTGTTATCAGCGTGTCTGTTTCCCCCGTGAGGCTCGATGTTACGGATATATCTGGAGTTTGTTAATCTCACTCGGGACCTGAGGCTCAGTAAATGGTAGTCAGAAAGTACATGACCCATTTTGGCTCTCGTAGTTTTATGGTACGCAAAGAACAACTTGATCCTTGTATCCTGAAACTGCGCAGGTGAATGGCAGTTTTCTGTCAGGACGTCAGCACTGTCTTTGCGCCTACAGGTCAAGTTGGTGCAGGGAGATATCACAGCTCCAGCTGAAGAGGTGTAGCTGCAGCTGACTTCTCAATAGGTGTTGTTATGTCTTTGTCTCTCCTTCTGTTTGTCAACCCCACCCTTAGCTTGTAACTGAAAGCCATGTCATGTGTCAACACTGCACCTTTGGCAGTTTGTATCAAGTAATTGTTGCATAACCTTAAAGCAGATTGCTGCAGCTCGATCTACAAAGGGGAGCCGTCAAATCAGAAAACAGGTTGATCTGCAGCCTGTCACTGCCTGAGTATCTTGCTCCAGGTTTATTATAAAGCATAAATCGCTGCAGTCATGTAAGTGCACTATAACCTGTTTGTTTTGCTTGGCTGACGGCGGTAACCGACGATGCTGGCACACTGAAAGGATTTTGTGTCAAGCTATCTTGTACCTCGCTCGCCCACACTCAGACTGCAGGCGGAGGAGCTGATACAGATCAATGAAAAAGGTATTACTGCAGCTAATGCCCAGCAGAGTGGACTTGGCAGAGGCATCAGAAATCCCCTGGAGGACATTTACCCCAAAAATTACTGGAATTGTGCCTTAGTGGAGCTCTGAGTGACAAAACAAAAGCTGTTATGCACTTTAACAGATAAAACCAACCAATTATTTGTAAGTATAAAAACATTAAAATGTGTGCGTGTGTGTGTGTGTGCGTGTGTGTGTGTGTGTGTGTGTGTGTGTGTGTGTGCAAGGCCAGGTGGTTGTTTATTTCCCCTCACGCGCCTGAGAGCCGGAGCACCAGAGCCCAGTGAGGCGGAACATCCCGGTAATGAGTTCTAACCTGTATCATAAGAAGCAGAACAGCAGGGGCAATTAGTCATATTTAGAGGGTAGAGGCTCCAACATGACGCCTCACCGCCGGCCACACAGGTAATTGGTGATATTCCCTCCATGACCTTGGCAGCTCGCATCACCTGGTTTGTGTTGAAGGTTGCAGGTTCTTTCTGGCTCACAGATTTAGGAATAATAAACTACACAAAACAAATGATTTAGACAGTTTGCTGTGTTGCCAGGTGTAAGTATGAATAATTATAAGCCATTATTTAACCTTTATTTATTCAAATTATAAATTCTCTTTTCAGTGATGACCTGGCCGAGACGGCAGCCAAGTTACGTCAGGTACACGTTGATTACATACATACATTAAGGTACAAAACAACACATCATGATAATAAGTAATAGCCTTTAGTGTGATCAATGAATCTTAATAAAGTCTGCACCAGCAAGGACCATGCTACAACAATATGTTGTTTAAATGTTTAATTGTAATTCAAGAGGTGTTGAGGACTGGTGAATGGATCAAAGTGGGAATGACGTCTTCTTTTAGGTTGATCTGGGAGGATGTACTGGAGATCGGGCAGAGGGAGACTCAGTGTGTGGGGGTTCAGTCTCAGGCTGATTACAGGCTCCCCAGATGGTCCCTAGAATGAGATGGGAGAGGTTTGCACTAGACTGAATAAGAAGAGATGAGGGGAGAAGAGAAGAGGGGAGAAGGAACGTTGGTAGGGATGAGGTAGGGAGGATGATGGATGAAGGGAAGGGAAAGAGAGGGTGGGTCTGGGTCGAGAAAATCTGAGACAACCAGAGCAGGTTAACAAATTAACTTCACATCATTTCAGTTTTTGCTGTAATAGTAAAATAACTGGCCATGAGGAACAAACATAAGCTGCATCCAGACAATATAATATCGACACTACCAAAGAGTGCAGATCATATCAAGTTAGGATGCATAAACACACATGAGTTTCCAAGAGAATAAAAAATAAAGTAAAGTAGTCTGGCACATGACCCCCTGCACAATCCCAACATAATATCATTTATTAATGAGTGAGCGTTAGAGGTGCTGAAGGCTGATTTGTGACTGCTGGCATTCACTTTGTGAGTCTGTGTGTGTGTGTGTGTGTGTGTGATCATGTCAGAATATGGTCCTGGAGGCAATATTGCATTTCCGAGGATAGCAGAGGCATGACCCGCCCTACTCTGCCTTACTCTGCCTCTGATTGGCTTACCCTGACATTCTTACCCTAACCAGTCTCTTGTTGCCTCAAGCTAACCAACCCAACAACAGAGACAACAAGTACGAGACAGTCAGAGGGAGCTAAGCTTAGCGTGGCTCATGCCTTCACTAGATCAGGAAATGTGTCCTGGAGACACCTGTTGCAGTGAGTACTTTGTCAGGTGTTTATATGTCTGTCTGTCTGTCTGTCTGTCTGTGGACAGACTTGTATTCAGTGTGATAGCATCACAACAGTACAAGATGACACTTTGCAAGTGTTTAGTTGAGATCAAAATGAAGGCTGACTCCGAAGATGTGTGTTGTTGGAGTGAGGGCCCTGTAAGTAGGACAGGGACCATTGAGCGCCCACTCTATGCCCCTGTCCCCACCTTCTTGTACCTTCTTGTACATTTGGACAAAGCTGTGCTGCTGTTTTTCCCTAAGCTAAACATCTTCTGGCTCCAGTTTCATATTGAACATGCAGACATGAAAGCGGCATAAATTTTTTCCTCTAACAAAATTCTGAAAAGCACATTTCCTCTGTCGGAGCTGTAGTATAGTTTTTGATTGTTTTTTTGTTTTTTTTAGCCTTATCTCAACACAAGGTGAATCTAAATAGACACATGCCGTGGTGAAAGTGAACACAGGGTGGAGCGTTCTTGTGTACGTGCATATTGATAAGCTCCAGATAATGGGATTCAGGTGTGTGGAACGGGAAGCAAACAGTTTCTCACTGTGTTATGTTAGCGTGCCGTAGTATTAGCGTGTAAACCTGAATTTGCTGAATGGAATAACGATGACATATGGGCAGTGCTGTTGCCCCTCTGTGTCATGGTGAACATGTGTGTATTGTATTGAGAATAAATGGACTGCCAAATAGAAAGAGATAACGCACACTGGACATAGGTTCATTGTTAGCCCTGAACACGTGTGCAGAAGAAGCTCACCTGTTCCTGTTCGCCTCTTAATGGCTTGTTTAGACATTTTGTTCTGTTAGAAGTCACCACATCCTCAGAGCACCATACTCTGAAAACCATGCCCACCCACCAAAAGGGGAAACAAACGGAGCAACAATATGCAACCACGGGTTGAAACCCTAACAACGTGCCTGTAGCTAGCTGAGGACCTGATCTCAGTGTCCCTTCTGTTTATCCTGCAGATCTGGGAGAAAAGAGAAATACTTTGATATTTACAACTCTCGTATTTGTTCCAGTCACCAGGTGATATCATCATTTAACGTACCGGAGATCAAAACCAAGCCTTGCATAGATTAGTTAGAAAGTTTGTTTGGTGTGGCTAACTTCAAGTTTTGTTTTAGCTTGACCTTTAACCTTCAGTATGTGCTAACATGCTAGGACACATAGCGTGTCCTGAACCAAAGCACAGACTGGAATTTCAGCACTTGACAACATGGCTCAGAGCAACAGGTACAACCACGACAGAAAAGTGCTCAAACAAACCACACGATTCTTTCACTCCAAACCACTTCACTGTTCACTGATATTTCTGATTTATTGAAGCTATATTTTCAGTCTGACTTTGTGCACTTGGTATTCCAAGGTGCATAATCAGTAAATAGTTATTTTCAGAAGTGAATCTAATCCAGTTGTAGTGCTTCATCACCCACATGCTCATTTATTCCACTCTCGTTTTCACTCTGGTCCAGAGATTTGATTTAGATCACAACAAAGGGAATTAGATTTAAAGTTTGGGAATATTTATCTGTTTTCTCTGCCTTTCTTTAGCATTAGAGCGACATTTGGAGCTTGTAAAAAGCCCGTCTGTCTTCATAGTTTTACTCAGTGCAGGAAAACACACACATGAGCATCCTGAAACTAATGAAGCATCTCCCTTCAGGACGACAGTGCTGCATTGCTCCAGTTAAGGATATAGGTCAAGAGAGGTTCAGACACAGTTAAATTCATCTCTAAAACAGTCAGCCTGCACCATTAATCCTGTGTAATGCTGCGTAAACTGTGCGATTGAATGAAAATGTGTAACTCTCTGTGAGCACAGCGAGGTTATGGCAGGAATGGGACAGGCTTAATCCTCTTTTGGCGCCGTCACTTCCACTGCAGAGTATTTTTAACTCATCTCCTGGTTCACACGTTTTATGTGTCGCTGATAAACGAAAGAAGCCTGTTGTTTGACTTCATGGTTTGTGGACGCAGAAGTCTCTGTAATAAAAACGTGTTTCCAGCTGGAAATCAGAAAATGTTTGTCCAGGTTCGGCAAAGGAAGCTGATGAATGTCAACGGCAGATAAAACTGAAAGCAGAAAGAAATCTATTAACGAGATGTTTGAAAATGGGTTTCTAATCTCCATCAACAGGCTGGGAAATTGTTTCTTATTGTGGCTGTGGAGCGTTGAGGCTGCAGGCGACAAAACCCAGAACGTATTGTTTGTTTTTGCTCCAATTGAGTCCTAAAACCATTATCAGCTGTCATTCTGTTAGCTCTGCTGATTGAAGAGAGCACACTAGATACATGTTTTTCCATGGCAGAAAACATGCTCTTAATGGCTTCATTATTTTTGGTTATTCATTTCATGCACTATTGTTCCCCTGTCATATTCTGAGCTGCAGGAACAAATGGTGACTCTCTGATTGATGGATGGATCTGTGACCAATGATTCTTGCAGGTTTTCCTGCTGTTGACGCTGGGCTTGGTTGTGGCTCTGATGGTCTCCCCTTCAGTGAAACCCGAGGAATAACTGGTGTAAGCAGCCACGGTTGTTAGGCTTTGTTCGATGTTGTGACAGCAGGAGGGAGAGGGACAGGATGTGTTGCCCTGCAGTGCCCACAGCCCTCTGCTTCTGTCTGTCACTGTTTAATCTGTCGCTGCTGCTCAGAGCAGAAAGATGAACAGTTGGATTCATGGAGGAACAAAGTGCAGATATTTTCACCCCGTTTACATGTTGGCCGCTGTCAGGTTCTTTGACACTGATCAGAGAGTGTGTCTGAATCCAAATGTGTCTGAGCGCTCACAGACTTCAGTTGTACAATCTTTGAACCCATCAGTCTCTCGGGGCCTCGGTCAACACTTCAGGGGTTCTGATCAGGGCTTCCATGGTCATTGAAAACCTGGAAAAGTCTTGAATGTCACAATCACATTTTCCAGGCTTGTAAAAGTTGCGGAATAAGTGAAAATCCTAAGTGAAAACATCAGCTAACATTAGCTAACATCAGCTAACATTAACTAACATCAGCTAACATTAGCTAACATCAGCTAACATTAGCTAACATCAGCTAACATTAGCTAACATCAGCTAACATTAACTAACATCAGCTAACATTAGCTAACATCAGCTAACAT
>NC_065518.1:730325-759960 GCF_006386435.1 Epinephelus moara | reverse complement strand
TGAGAGGTCTTTGGATCCGTTCTGCTACTACGTCTGCTTCTTCTTCTTCTTCTTCTTCTTCTGGTGGACCAGGTGCATTAACTGCGTCTTTACGATGCATACCGCCACCTATTGCACCGGAATTGTAACGACAAGCTACATTCACAGACAGTGAGTCCCATTATAATGTGTTTATGAGCGAGGTCGAACAGGTAGTGCCAAAAGCATAAAAATCTATATGTGGCGGAGATAATTTATTCGTGGCGCACCGCCACAGATAAATGAATGTATGGGAAACACTGAGCTAACATCAGCTAACATCAGCTAACATCAGCTAACATCAGCTGATGGGTCCCAGACTGCATTTCGGCCAATACGTCTCGCCTCTTTTGCTCTCCACTAGAGACTGGCAGAGTACTTCATTTGTTCGTCAGTTTTTGTTTAACGTACAGAGAGATCACCACCCATACAACCTCCCACCTGTGAACATGACTTTTTTTTTTTTTTTTACTATTTAAAATCTTATTTCATTGCAGAGCTGCGCGCAACATATTGCTTTGCTCAGCACCATCTTGCTCCGCTGTCACTTTATAAGTCTGAGTCGGAGTGTGAGCTCTCTGCTTGGCACAGTTGCTGAGGGTTCTCACACACACGAACACACACAGTGACAGGGCTAAGCATTAGCATCACATGGCTAACATTACATAAAAATAATTATTAGCAGGTTTGACGACAGAGTCGAGCAGTTTTGGCGTTGTTGTGCGATTGTTAGGTCTGTTAATAGTGTTGGGTGTTAGCCACAGCTGCTGTGTTAGCTCATGCTAAACTGACTGAGAGGAGAGCGGCTCAGGACTCTGCTAGGTCTAATCTATGTAACGGCAGCAACAGAAAGTTTACAGATCTTTCTTATGTTAACTTTGAATTAATGGTTAAAAACTCTCATTGAAGTCAGATTGCACTTGGTTTCCATTATTGGCCAAAATACATTTCTGTTCTTATGTTAGAATTTTTAATTGTGAGTACTTGAATACTCTTTGATAATTTAATCTAGTACTCAAATATAGAAGTTATCTAAATTGCCTATCCCTATTCTCCACACAGAGTGCTTACCTACATGCAACCAGAGACCACTCAGATGCGACTGGTCAATACTACTTGGACTATAAACTCCAACATCTTGTCCCGCTGCTCACAGGTTCTGCATTTATCTGCAAATATGTTTAAAGAAATTATACATACCCTGTTGTGTCCAAAGACTTGGCATGCTGATCATAAACACATCAAGCCTGCAAAAGCGTCAGGCCTAAGACATGAAATTTTGTTCCTGTGTCGTGCCATACGTGATTTTACGCTTCACAGTGTTCATCCAGTGTTAACACAGAAAGTAGAGAGGCAGCGGGAGGTCGGGGCCGTAGATCATGGACAAGTAGCACATCACAGTTTGTGTCCTGTTCTGTCACAGGCCATGAATTAATGTTCCTGTTTTTATTAACCGTGTTTATCATTTTTTAATCATGTTTTTGTTGTTTAATTTTGACAATAGTTTGCCTCAGCCACTATCTTTCCTCATCGACTGTAGTTTCCATGTGCAGGTGAGAGAATGTGTAGATTCCACAGAGACACTGGACGTCTTCGACATGTTCGTAAAGTATTCTGGTCTGCCTGCAGTCAGGCCAGTGGAGCCACTTTTGTACCAGCAGCACAGCTACCAAGGCTGCAGCCTGTGGTTTACTGAAGACATCTATTATAGATGTTAACATTTTTGTGCCAGTTTGTGTGTTACGAATTTTTCTGGCATGAGGCAGGAAGATCACGTCCTCATTTGTAATCTCGCCAGCAAAACTCTGAACACAACACCAGAGCTGTTTGAATGAGAGACCACTGCTGTTTTACGCAGCAGAGGAGAGACAGATAATGGTTGGTATGCACAATAAAACTCTACTACTGCCTGCACATTAACACAGATAATATCATAGTCACATCTGACCCCATCCTCACATCAGGTGGGCTCATTTTTTCCCTCAGTTGGACTGAAACAAACTTTTTTGGGTCGAACTCTGCAGATTAAAACAAGTTGCATGCGTCTTCTCTCCAACATCAACACAAATATTCACTATAAACATGATACATAGCCCATGGATCATAATTATGCTATTATGCTATTATTTTCTTTTGAATCGTCCAATCCATATACTAAATATTGGTAATATTCTACCATTTGTGGCCTTGGTTAAGACCATGAGTCTGCAGGAAAGTCCAGACATTTGGATTCAGCTGCTGTGTGTCTGTATGTGTGTTGAAGGGTCCTCATGGGTGCCTTGTATCCCCACAGTCCCTGAACTCCTCCTGCCTGGACGTCTCACACTGTTGTCATGACCCTGTTGACATCCATCATTGCTGAGCTTCAGTGTTTTGTTCTTGAGGAGAGATTTGGGAGCTCCTGTCTTCTACATATACATCAGATTAGTACAAAAGGCTCCATGGAGGTGAACATAAATTATGCATAAATGTTACTCTCCTCGACAGCCGGACCATTCAGCTGAAAGATAATGAACCCATTTGTCAAACATGGTGCTGCATGTGTGCACTAATTCCAACAACAACCTCAGGATTTGATAATTGATTGCCCTTTATTATTCGGAACATAATTAATATTCAAAGCGAGGCTGCTTTGCACGCTGCATACAGTGGGAATGATGCTGCCCTGGGAACAAAATGAAATCATTTAGGTCAGTATTAATGGATGCCACACGCTGCTCAGGGTGAAAGGGTGAACAAGAGACAGGACTATTACCTGACTTTATGTTTACAGCATCTCTGAGGTGCTGCTGCACAGTGGGTGGGAGAGTTTTTATTATGAGCATCATTAGAGGCTTTACTGTCTGCCAGAGGAGACGTGCGCTCACACTGTTGTGTCTGCACGTATGTGTGTGTGTGTGTGTGTGTGTGTGTGTGGGCTCACCTACCTGTCCAAGTTGTCCTCATTAATCATGGTGAGAGTCTGTTAATGAGGAATTCCTGCAAGCAGTTGGAAGCTGACCCTCTCCGCTAGCTCCACTGTAATTATGAGTCAATGAGAGATGCTAGCAGCCGGCTACAGCGACGAGGAGAAAGCTCACACTGAAGAGTTCAGAGTATTATCAGAAATACAATATTAGATATTTAAGATTAAGTTTTTTCTTCTTGAGAATGAGATAATGTCAGGACATGGTTAGCTTAGTTTAGCTTAGCTTAGCTTAGCTTCAGACTAGGAAAAAGAGGAAACAGCTAGGCTGGCTCTGCTACCAAAATCTGTAAAGCTCATAAACATGTTGTGTGTTGTTTGTTTTGCCTGTAAACAAACAGAAACATTTTGATTTATTTTAATTCTTTTTCAAAGCGTTGGCACCAGGGCTGTGCCATATCATCTCCTTCACCATAATACCGCTATAGTTTTTAGCATCATATGAAAAATTCATATCATGATCCTTGCGATATTTCGACTTGTTGACATATTGACGTCATACTGTTACCCACGGCAACAACAAGCATGGCTGAAAGTGAAATTATTGCCGACTCTGCGGTGGTTCCAAAAAGAGGAGCAGCTTCAGTAGTGTGGAATCAACTGTGGCGTCCTAAATGTTTTACTTCACTTAGCGCTCAGAGGGAACTCAGTCAGCGGCTCCTCTGGCAGCAGCACAGCATCTCTCCCGCTCCTCTCTCGCCGTGCGCACACGGGAGTCGGTGTTGTTAAATTAACCCTTTGGTTATCCCGGGATATTGACCTGTTTCTAAGGTATAACTTCAGCTACAGTCAAAACGCATTAGTCATATTTCAAGCAACACTGAATGCAACAAGGACAAATGTGCATAGTGTTTTATTTGGTGGTATTGATAATGGAATGACTCTCATGTTGATCAAAGAATGAAAGTAACATAAACTTTGCTGCAGCTGTGGTGAGGAATATGAAACACAAGGTTCATTGATCAGTCTGCTGAGAACAGCGTCATGTAAATGATTTTATTTATAAGTAGGTAATTTGCTGTTTTTATTATGCTTAGACGGATTTCCATGTGAAGCTGGAGGCAGACGTCATGTTGTGTTCACATAATTTAAATGGTCAAACCTACAGTAGATAAATTTGACGGGCCAAAAGGACGTTACTGTTGTGCCACTGAGGGATGCACGATGATATCAGCACGCCATCTGTATTGGCTGATATCGGCTTTAAAATAAAAACTATCAGAATAGTCCAACATGCTTTTTGGTATTTTGTACATTAAATAAATATCACACACACTGAAAAGTGTTGTATCTCAAGTCTCCTTCTGCTGCTGGGCTGTCACCATAAGAGTATGTATGTATAATATGATGTTAATCCCACGACAGAAGAGACTTGATGATCACTGACATTAGGTGGGAAAAATTAATATATTGATATTGGTATCGGACAAATAAGTTGTTAAATATCGGCATATTGGATATTGGCAAAAAAAACAACCCGAGTTTTGCATCCATGCCGACTCTGAGACGTGCATCCATGCAGAGGAACAATGAGGACTTAAGAACTTGCGCATTTCTGTATGATATATGTATTTTGTGCATGTCAGTGGTTTACCATTAGAATGTTTGCCCCGTTCTCTGGTTGTTAAATATCTCTGGAAATAGGAAATAGTTTCGATGAGTATATTAACTCTAGTTAGAACACAGCAGCTAGAAGATCTTTAGTTCCAGGGTTACAGAGTAAATGCTATAACAGGATCATTGTGTAGGAAATAAGACGTAAGTTAAATGAATAAAACATAAGTCGCCCCTGGAAGAATTTCAGTTTCTGTGTACACTTGGTCAGGTTGTAGTTGTGGTGGTCTCTGTGCAGGCACGATGGTGTTGAACCTGCATCCTCACTGGGACAACAAGACTTCAGGATGCTTTGTTGTGTATGCTTGGAAATAGTTCCACCTTATAACTCCCCCTTAAAGCACACATTGGCAGTTTGTTTCTGTTATATTGTAAATAAGAGGATTGAAGAGGTGTTTGATAGGTGTGCTTTTTAAGGCTGGGTGTTTCCCCCTGCTCCCAATCTTTATGATGAGCTCAGCTACTGCAGCTGAAGGAACCCCCCAAAATGTTGAACTGTTTCTAGGGTTGGTGATATGATCTAATATCTGTATCACAACAATAATCTTGTTTTTGTTTTGAGAATACATTAGTGCGTGATATTTGATTTCTTGTGCTGGCTCACCTCTGATGTGTTCATCTTTAATACGATGTCAGCCATGGCTGCCTCACACTCTCATTCTTCACTGTCCTCTCGTCCTTTGCAGCCTCTCTATCCTCCAGTGTAAACTTTACTTTGTGAAAGCGCAGCACGTTCTGAAATAATGCTTTGACAGTTCCACCCTGAAGATAATTAGCATAGAAAGAGGAGGTGATGGGGTGGCTCCTTCTGACAGAAATAGCTTCCTCTGACACACAGGCTGAGGTGTGCGATTATATATTCACCTTGTGCTACACTGAAGCTCAGAGAACCGGATCTTGTTTCAGATTTAATTACAATCCTGCAAATCAGTGGCAGTAGATTTTGGGTGAAAAGAGGAATAAAAAACCAGCAGCACTGACATGTTTTTTTGGACTTGTCTGTCAGTGTTCTTCTGGGACGTCAGGGTTTTTGGGTGAAACTGAGGGAGTCACTAAGGGAGATGTCACTGTCAGTGGAGCGTTATTGAAGTCACTGGAGTGTGATGATGGAGACGCTGCTTCGGGTTGTTGCTGAGCCACCGAGGAGCCGACAGACAGATGCACAACCCCCTCAGCTCTGCTGCTGGCATTTGAAAAAAAGAAGAAATAGTTCTACGTATTTGCAAAGTTTGGAAATCAATCAACAGGATGTTTGTGTGCTGCTAGTTTACTCACTAAAATAGAAACAATGACCCTTAAAATACTCTTAATCCCTCTCATCTTTTACCTTAAAATATAAAATGAAATGACAGTATCTGCCTCTGAGGTGTAGCTGGGTTCACAGTACCTCAGTACTTGTTCAAGGCTGGGAATGAACCCGATGACACTGCAGGGCCGCTCTGTTTTCACAGCAGTTTATTTTGCCAACTCTTTCAGGACGCTCGTGAGAAACTGCTGTTCTTAACTCTTCAGCTTTGACCTACAGACGCAGAGCAGATTCTAAAATCAGAATCAAGCCTCTTAGTGGTTTCTCTGTTGGCTCACATTTTGTCTGTTAGTGGGTTAATATGTTAAAGATGCACGTAAGAGATTTACTTCTCTTACTGAACACACGTATTGTTTTAGAAAAGGAAAGAGAGCTGGCAGCAGACCAAACATACTGTAGACGTGGAGAGATTCAGAGAATGGAAGGATGATCGAGGTGCAGCCCAATATGATCACGTGACTGTATCCTCTCTGACTCAGGCTCAACACACATGGAGCATGGTTAGCTTAGCCAAAGTAGCATCTATTGCAGGACCTCTGTGCTGGACTGTAGTGTGTCTGTAAGGTGTTTTGTGCAGTACTTCTCCTGACACAGTAGTCCAATGAGATGTGTGCTTTTTATAGTTTTCTAATATTGTAAACTGAAAAACTTCAGTCACATCATGCCACGTCACGTCACGTCACGTCACGTCACGTCACGTCACGTCACGTCACGCCACGCCACGTCACGTCACGCCACGTCAAATTGTTGCATTACATCAAAAACAAGATGTGATGACGTCCAACCACAGTTGTTTTCCTGATCCTAACCAGTTGTGGTGCTAATTCACGAGATACCATACGACATGATACAACTTTATTGTCAGTGAGGGACTCTGTGCATGTGCAGAAGTATATGGACACCTGAGCAGCACACCTGGATGTGATCTCATTGTAGCAGCGGTGGTGTGACTCTGCTGCTCTGAGGTCAGAGCACTGTGCAGAACAGTCACGTTCTTTCTTCACGGAGCTGCTTCAGTGCACACACAGGCACACTGACTTGGTAAATCAAGAGAAGGACAAACACAAACTGTCGACACTAAGTTGGAAGCTCACTGTTGTTTAAAATATCATCGTACTGTCTGCTGTGACATCACTTGAACTGAAGTAAGGGCCCCAAACTATGAACAGACAACTCCAGACTCAGCGTGCACATCATGTCTACATACTTTTGGCCACAAAGTCTCCAAAAGACTTGCAGCAAAGAAAGCAAGTTGTGTTTGTGTGTGTGTGTGTGTGTGTGTGTGTTAGTGTGTGTGTGTGTGTGATGTGATGTGATGTGACCACATGGCGTCCCCCGACACACCCAAGTTACTACAGCAACCAGGGTCCCTCAGTTCTGTTGTCACTGATGTTACCCACCCGATCACCAGCCACACTCCACCTTTTCCTGTGTGTCGACAAACACACACACACACACACACCGCTGAGCTGTCCTGGAAACATTAGCTCAGCTGTGACAGGGTCCCACCTCACTTTAAAAACAGCCCGCAGCCTCTGGGGACTATTAAAGCACCCTCAGCTGTGAAACCCGAGTGCTGCAGAGCCTGAGCAGGACAGGAAATGACATCACGGGGGGGGGGGGGGGGGGGGGGAATACTCCCAGAGCTCTTGCAGTGTTTTCACTGTTGTAATGGACGCTAATTGGAAAGCTTGGATTGGAAATTCCACTCAAGTGACCGCATGTGATGCTGCGCGCGGATGTCTCACTCAGAGCTGTCAGGTCGAGTGCAGCCGAGCCGCAGAGCAAAGTCCCAGAGAAAACACAACGCGTCAACATCCTGTCATTCCCTGACGCAGACGAGAGCGCTCATGTTGATGAGGGACGGTCCGAGGCCGCCACGAGTAAACGTCTCTAAACTGTGATGGAGTGCAGCTCGAGGAGACGCTGTTGATCTGTGGAGGCAGAGGTTTTCAGACTGTGAGGCAGGAGGCAATTATTCTGGGACAGGTGCATGCAGGTGTCCTAAAAATAACAGGAAGTTAGTTGTTGTGGTTTGGAGCATGTCAACAGCGCCAAGAGTTGCAGCGTTGTGTGTAACACACAGCTTATGGAGACACTTAATGCAGCCTGATTGCAGCACTTTGCATCAGAAGTCGTACTCCTTCTCTGAGTCAGATCTGAACACACACACACATTATACACACATTATTACAATTAGTTTCACTCTTTAAGATATCATCACCTTCAGCATCAATAATCATGAAGAGATGTCTCGAAATCATCCGAAAAAGACTCCTCTCGTATTTGCAGAACTTGATACTCATCACGTTCTTTAGTTTCCTTCAGCATCACATTATGCAGTGATAGTTATCTGTACATCTGTGGTGACTTTGCAGAAAAGAGCTGCTAATAGCTAATTCGTCAGTTTGCCAGGATGCAAACAAATGTAGGCTGTAGGTCGGAGCCCACACCCATTCATCTTGATTCTGCCCAGTGTGCCAGATTTTGGAAATCCCCTGATCTGTTTAAAGTCTCCTCTGTTGTCAAGCACGTTTAAAATCTCCCACTCAGCTCTGCTCACAACAAACAATGAAGCACCGAGCAGAGCGTCTGAAATTACCAGTTGGGTTGATGGAGGAGAGAAGCCGTGCTCGTTATTTACACATTATGGAGTGTTGCTGGCCATCTCAGAGAGAGGCAGACACATTCATTTCCACTCTAATGGGAAAACATTTCTGCTCCTTCTCTTGTTGCTTCTCTCTGCCTCAGCATATCCGTCTTCAGGGAGATTTCTTACTGTCAGAGGTTTTGGCCTCAAGTGTGCATCCAGGGAAATGGTGCAGCTGCATTGTTTTAATTTTATAGCTTTATTATTTCAATCAAACAGAAAACAATTCAGTAGATAATTGGAACTGTAATGAGTATCGTATCGTGTTCTCTCATATAGCTCAGGTAGTGTTTTTTTGTGTAGTTTCATGTGGTAATCTCTCATCCTCAACATGAGCTACTCAGCTGGTGAAAAGTTGGTTAGAGAATTTATTTTTCATGTCACTAACGATCAACACAATCATCACTGACGGTCCACAGCCGGAATGTCAGGACTTGCAAATATGTAAAATCTGCTTCAGTGTGAACTATGAAGGAATAAAATTGTGTTCTTTGCCTCCTCAAACATTCATCATTGTACACAGTGTGACAGCTTGATCCTTAAAAACACCCAGCTGTGTTAAAGGTGTGGCCAGAGAGCTGCTTCTACTGTACCTGTTGCCGTGTTGCCGTGTTGCCACCACTCCTATCTATGTCAGTTAAACTTTAATGGGAAGTCAAACCCTCGGAGCTCAGGTGTCACTGTCACTGCCTCACTGCTGACTGTGGTGTGAGATGAGGGGCAGGGGGTGAAGAGGACAACTTCACATGCATTAGTCCGACTACTGTGATAAGAATAAGATGTGACTAACGTGAGTGGTTGAGCTCCTCTGTCTCGTTGTCATCTCCACCACGTCTGTTGATATACTGCCCATAAATCCTGTGAAAACACTAAAAGCAATAATGAATCACACTAAAAAATATTGTGTGTACAGTATATCCAATGCCTGATACACACTTTAGTTTATTCTGACTTGATACCACACACACCGTCCTGCATCCACAAATACACACTACAGCACCAAATGTGGATTAATCCACTGCTGAAAATAGTCCCCAACAAATGCACTATTTCCTCCTGTTTGGTTGATAAAAACTACAGTGACCAGCTGTTTTAGAAAATTACTGAGCCTTGTTTTAAAAATGGAACTGTATATATTTTTTCAGGTGTTATTAAAGATTTCCGTCTTCAGCAGGAATCAGTGATCTTTGGGCTGAGCTCCACAGACACTGTAGGGAAGTCAGAAAGTGTTCAGTCAGACTAACACGTTGATTTTTAGCTCAGTTACCAGAAAGACGTGTGTATTGTGTGTGTCTACAAACCATGGACATGGTACATGTGTACATTTCATACTTGTTCAGATTACATGTGTGTGTGAGCTGAGTTTCTCATCAGGAGGAGGAGGAGGAGGAGGAGGAAGAGGAGGGGAAGGTGGATGGTGTGACAACTAGGTTAGACTGCTGCCAAGCTGCAGACAGCAGCAGACCAACAAGGCCAAAAAAGCAGGTCTTTCTTAAACGACCATTCAGGACATGTCCAGCTGTTTTTGTATTAACAGAAGTGATTGTTTTTAACAAGAGTTCAGCACAGCTGTGTTTGTAGCAACAAAAATAGGTGTTTTAAGCCAAAACTTGAGGTTTTCCTAACTCTAACCATGTATTTCTTGTGCTTAAACCAGCTCATCACACATTTACCAAAGTGTTGTCACAACACAAAGAAACATAAAGTTTCCGTAAATTCACTATGTATGAATCCTACAAACATACCCTTGGTTTGCAGAAACTCACAATGCCAACATTTTTTCTGGCGATAGGGGTGATTTTGGTCTTTTGGTCAGATTTGTTGTGAATAAGAAAGATAAAGGATACCACCAGCCTTATCATTTATATATTTAAATCCTGTTTAAATTGAAATGTAGTGTAGTTTGTCTGTTACAATTTAACGTAAAGATGCTGGAACAGAACCTGATCCTGTCAAGTCTTCATTACAGTCTGAATGAAGTTGTTGACTCTCAGCTGTGAAGCAAACACACACAAATCATGACACGGTGGATGGAGGAGATGTGAGCTTCATTTCTTACCCTCACCCCGCAGCGTATGTTTCAGTGAGCCCCAGTGCCTCTCAGCCATAGATCTCTTCAATAGGCCTCAACCCACATGGCCTCGTTTCCGTGTAGGAATCCATGGCAACAGTTGAGTCATTTACTGAGGGAGCTGCTGGCATGATGATGTAAACATGCTGATAGTGTAGGTGATTTAACCTAGTGTAATCATGACGGAGGCTGAGTGAGGTCATTCTGGCTTTTAACTTGTGGATTTATGTGTCACACAGCTTGAGATCGTCGTAAATACTCCCCTGCCTTGAAAAATAAAAACGCTTGTGGCTTTTCTCTTAATATTATGTTCCACTATGAAGTATCACAAACATACTGGCAGTTAAACCCAAGCTGACTGAGTATTAATGCTTGGAATTTTAATTATCAGGTTGTTCAGGATTGGCAAAGACGAGAGCCAGCTGCAGTTAATCTTTAGGGTTTTTTTTTAATCCAGGAGTCTTTCCTCCTCTGCAGGAGCCCTCAAATGTCTTTAGTCTGCACACCTCATAAACAGCAGTAAAGCTGCTAAGCTGCTAACTGAGCTGTTCAGCCCAAACCACAGCAGCTGTCCATAATAACGGGTTATTTTTGGCCAGAAGTGGTGAACAGTGCTAATTGTCCTCATATAAAATGCAAATAGATTCTGCTCCCTTTTTAGGAGTTCACTGCTGTTAAAGCAAACCAGTAAAGAAAGTAGGGCAAACACACAGTTATCATCAGCCTGGATGTGGATCACCTTTACCTTTAAAGCCTCACATATTTCCTGTATGTTTTCCCATGCAAAGCAATGCACCCAAATTCTTCATTCTTCATCATGTGACCAATGTGCTGATGGCAGCTTGTCATCTTCCATTCCCTGAAAAAGTCACCACAGCAAATATCAAAACAGAACTAAACTTTTAGCTCTGCTCTCTGCTACGTTCACATTTAAGAGAAGAGAGAGTATTATTTTACCCACCTGCCACCCATCTGGGCGTCCCTGTGTCTGTAACAAGCAGAGTGTATGTGAGTTGTGAACTCGCCCTAGAGGACACATCTCACTATCTGAATACTGCGCCCTGTAAAAGCAGGAAATACTTCACCATTCTGTTGGTCGATGGCACAATCGCTTTGTGCTGCCTCAAAGTAGCAGTACGCCAACAATGTGCCTGACCACACCTCATTTTAAGACCACCACGCCCATGGGTGCACTGATGGTACCTTTGCTACGTACACAACTGCGTCGGTCTGAAACCAGCAATGACCCTTGCACTGTGCTGTGCACCACTTTGTGCTGGGCGTCAGATGGGAGCGTAAGACTTGACCTTCTTGGTACCTTTCTATCAAACCAAACCATCTCTCTCTGCCTCACTGACATCTTTCAAATCTGACAAAATAAATCTTAGCTGCAGGTCCACCTGCCTGCTTCATTTCAACCACATCCCTCAGGTTTACACTTTAAAATGATGCGTCATGGTGTCTCGTCCTGCCCCAACATTTTCACCAAGAAATGCATCACATTCAGAAGTACAGACACAATGTCATGTGACCTTCTGAGTTATTAATAATTTAAGTCAGATGTTTATAGTGCAACAACAGAGGAGACTTAAAAGTGGAAATATTCTCACATGGAGATGGTTTTTCTGTTTAATACAGATCTGCGTGGCTTAAAGAAGAAAAAGATCAGTTTTTTGGACTTTTAACAATAAATTTAATGCATGTTTCTGTCAGTATCCGTATGAATGAATTCTTTCAGAAACATGCCGGCAAAATGTTCTTTGGTTTTGTGTTAGAGTGCAATGAAACACAGTTCTTGCATCACCCTGCTGTAAAACATTGCAGCATATCCACTGACAAGCTCCCTGCTGTGAAGCTTCAGGTCCAAACCACTGCACAAAGCAACAGACAGTGACTGACAACAGACAGAGCAGCAGTTCAGGTGGTGTGTCATCACTCAAACAGGGTAACCTCCGACGGGACTGAGACTGAGACAGTTATTTGTGTTGACAAGATGCATCTTATTTTATCTCCATGCACTCTACGTACCCTCAGAAATAAGTTTTGTCTGAGAGCAATCAGCAGAGCAGCTCTGTGATAAGACGGCTTAGTGGCACACAAAGATGTCGCTGCCGATAACATGATGCCTCTGTAACGAGCGCTCGCACAACAGGGGTGCAGTTAGCCCCCATCCTGCTTCTTCTTGAGCCTTTGAAATTAATCTGACTCCATGTCTCTGTCATTTAGTTTAACATACAGAGGAGAACAGCTTTCACATTGGCAGCTGATAAAACCAAGGAGACATTGCTCTGATATCCGGGGGAATGGTGAGGGGAAATTATAAATGGCATTGATGAGAGGATGAAACCAGAAAGATTGGACACACAGCTTTAAGCATGTCAAGTTGTTGTTTCAGTCACTCATCAGGTGAAAACACAAAACATTTGCTGTATTTATGTCGTTTCTGTTTTTACATTATTGTAAAACAACCCTCTGTTCTGAATAAATAAGCTATCGTAAGGTGTTGCTTTGTATTTTAGAGGCTGTTGATACATATTTATCATTATTTTTTATTATTTTATACAATAAAAACTTTTAATCAAAATAATGTATGAATCTGCATAGTGCCTTTCAGCCTTTCAACAGCACTGAAATTAAGAGGACTTTACGTGAGACTAGGGCTGCACCATCTGCAAAGAATAAATGGATAAATAAATAAAAACATGTTGCTGTTGTTTTCACAGATACGAGTTGCAACTTTAGAGGAAATGGTAACTTTTGCATTTCATTTTCGCTAAAAGAAATTGTTACAAAGCCACGTTCCCTCACATCTGGAATATGATCTGTAGGCTGGGGCGCCTGTGTACCCACAATGCTTTGTTTATTATGGTATGTTGTTACTGCAACTCCTGCGGTGTGGATATTGAACTTGGCCATATTGGGATTTCGGTAATGTTTTGGTTAATTGTGCAGCCCGACAAAAGACATAAAAGGTCGTGAAGCACAAGGCAATATCAAAAATACAACACATATAAATAAGGTCTAAAGCAATGATATAAAATAGACGATAAAGATAAAATATGCATTAAGAGATATAAATGCACAGCAGCCCCAGATTTAAATGAAAAGTGATTAGGACTGCAACTAAGCGACCAATGAAATCTTGCCTACTAATAGCCTTTCTGGTCGACTAACATTTGGTGGACCCGCAGGGGGTGATGCCCTGATATAGATAAATATGTAAATTCATAGATTATTAAAAGACTTGTTGCTTTCAGCTCGATGCAGCTCTAGTTTTTAGACTCCTTTGGAAACAGTAACTGCAGTAATCTGCACAGTGGACTGTTGACTCTCAGTGGGATTAGCAGCACTAGCATTAGCATTTGATTCAGTGTCAATACAAAACCAAAAGCTAAATGGAGCTTTAATATGCTCTTTGTATAAGCTGCATTGTGTAATTTAAATCCCACATGCCTACACAGAGGGATGAAGAGGTTTGCCAGGTACTTTATGACTCAGCAGCTGAGTCATGCAGAAGGGAACTCCTACTGAATAATTCTCAGCCGGCTGGCTGCAGGAAACACCCGGACTTCTCTCCTGAAACACAGAATTATAAACATTTATCCAGCGGCAGTTCAGGACTCAGTGGGCAGACGGCTTAAAGTGTTTATGGATCGTTTGGTACACAGTTACCTTCAGACTTTGAGGGATCAGAAAGACGAAGGTTTGAGTGATAGATTTGTGGGTTTTAAGGCTTATAAGACGCCAAAACACTGCAGAGAGGTTTATAATACTATGAGTCAGGATTTATTGTGCAATCAAGGGATGTTATCACAGCAGCAATCAGTTGATCCTCTGTCTCGACAGTTCATTGTTACAGAGCGGTGTGTTGTTAAATATATGAGGGTTCGTTTGCAAAACCAGATATCTGTTTTTATTTACTCTCTTAAATGATGTGTGTTTGTGTGCAGTCCAGGGAATATTGATCAGACTGGGGTTGGTTTAATCCTTCATTGAGCTTTTCATACACATCTTTTTGTGCGTTTATCACAGATGGTAGAGAAATGACAGGAAATGAGGGAGACAGAGATACAACAAAGATCCCTCGTTGGACTTGAACCTCTGCTCCTCCTCTTGGCTCTGTTTCCAGGCTTTAGAGAATCGCGCCAATGGCAGGAGACTTTGGCCAATTACAGGTCATTTCCTAGAGAGGGTGTTCCTATTGGCCGTTGTACAAAAGCAGATGCATGTGCACATCCCAGATGGTGAAAGCCTGATTAAATTGTGCAGAATCCTGCAGAGAAAGTTGCTACTCCAGCAGTGGCAACAACTGCCTACACTGTACAGCAACCTTAAAAAGGAAGACGGACTGATCAGAAAGAGAGTCTGACAATAAACAAAATAAAACACGTGTCAATATCTGTGAAGTGTTTCAGAGATGGAAAGGAAATGTTGCTAATAGTTTAGCCTTCTGCTAACCGGAGCTAAAGACTCACGGCTGTGGCTTCAATTTCACGTTTATGTAGCTAACGTTATCTAGAACCTCGAATCATAGTGTGTCCTCCACCTCACTGCTACGGACCACTTCACCGGGAGGAGAGCAGCCCTGGAGACGAACTCCCAGCCAGCGGCCACAGCAGTCTGAATCAAGCCAGCGCAAACCCCAGCTTTAGGGGACCAGACCGACCTGACTCCTCGCCAGATCAGCAAACTTTCTGTTGCTGCCCTTACGCAGGTCACGCTGCTCTCTACCCGCCAAAGCAGTCCACAGTGGCGGGGAGCGAGGCATAGGGATGGGTGGGGTGGCTAGCTGCTAATTCTCGTCTCATTTGATGTCTGATAAACAGAAAGAGAGAGACTGAAGCAAGGAAGGGCTGAGTGAATGTGCTGAGTGCAGCTCTGCAATGAAATCAGAGTAAACAAATCAATGTATGGGAACGGGCAACATGGTGATGCAGTGGTTAGCATTGTCGCCTCACAGCAAGAGGGTTCCAGGGTGGAGGGTTCACATCCCAGAGTGGAGGGTTCACATCCCAGGGTGGAGGGTTCACATCCCAGAGTGGAGGGTTCACATCCCAGAGTGGAGGGGTCACATCCCAGAGTGGAGGGGTTCACATCCCAGGGTGGAGGGTTCACATCCCAGAGTGGAGGGGTTCACATCCCAGAGTGGAGGGGTTCACATCCCAGAGTGGAGGGGTTCACATCCCAGGGTGGAGGGGTTCACATCCCAGGGTGGAGGGTTCACATCCCAGAGTGGAGGGGTCACATCCCAGAGTGGAGGGGTCACATCCCAGGGTGGAGGGGTTCACATCCCAGAGTGGAGGGGTTCACATCCCAGAGTGGAGGGGTCACATCCCAGAGTGGAGGGGTTCACATCCCAGAGTGGAGGGGTTCACATCCCAGAGTGGAGGGGTTCACATCCCAGGGTGGAGGGGTTCACATCCCAGGGTGGAGGGTTCACATCCCAGAGTGGAGGGGTCACATCCCAGAGTGGAGGGGTCACATCCCAGAGTGGAGGGGTCACATCCCAGAGTGGAGGGGTTCACATCCCAAAGTGGAGGGGTCACATCCCAGAGTGGAGGGGTCATATCCCAGAGTGGAGGGGTCACATCCCAGGGTGGAGGGGGTCACATCCCAGAGTGGAGGGGTCATATCCCAGAGTGGAGGGGTCACATCCCAGGGTGGAGGGGTTCACATCCCAGAGTGGAGGGGTTCACATCCCAGGGTGGAGGGGTCAGTGAGTTTCAAATTTAGTTTCCGTTCTGTATGTGATGTGTTTCTACTTAGTCTGGTACAAAAAGGTGTGAAGAGTTGTTGATTCAACTTAGATTTAATGAACCCTTAGCTGAAATTGGGATATTCTGATTTCAGGCGGTTGACAGTCAACCTAAACTGAACACTTCAAAACACTTCGATCTTTGAAACAAGTCTCACAGATGCTGCAGTGATCCTTGTGTTCTACAGTTTGGCTTTGGCTAAGGATTGAACAAACTATTCTCTAAGGCTCGGCCATATTTGTGGCAAAGACAAGACTTTATCCTCACTGTCCACCACACAGCACTCCTGTAGACCCTCCTCTTCCTCTCAGGGACGACACATCTGTGGTTCATTGATGCCTGTACCTGCTGGGTTACAGACACATGCTGTTGATCATGCATAGAGGTTTCATACTGCTCTTTGTCAACCTTTTGTCACCATGACAGCGGCTGTTGAGCTGATTTACCGTCATCA
Source organism: Epinephelus moara (assembly GCF_006386435.1). Classification (NCBI taxonomy): domain Eukaryota; kingdom Metazoa; phylum Chordata; class Actinopteri; order Perciformes; family Serranidae; genus Epinephelus; species Epinephelus moara. The sequence continues at coordinate 743,126 of NC_065518.1, read as the reverse complement.
TAAGTTGGCTTGAAGGTCTTTTTGTGTACATGGCGGCTGCATCGCTGAGGCGTTCAGTCATTATTGATGCATGACGACCCCGAGGACGGCGGTTGTGATGACTGAGTGGGACGTTTGCATTTATCAGAAGGCTATTCAGTGTTTGCAGTGTGATGGTTATGGCGTCGGCATGGAAGGAAAACTCATATAGTGGAAAGTTATTGTAATGATTACATGTTAAATCATAATGTGATGGATCAAAGGCTGTTTGTAGGAGATACTGATCCATAATCCGTCATTTCTTTCATAAAGTTTTGTGTCTAAGGGCTTCAGGCAGCTCCTCTGGCTCCACTAACACTTCGTTGACTCAACCTGCCCGTTACAACAGATAAGAAACTCTATGGATCATTATGCATCATTGAGGAACTCCAGATTAAATATTGTAAATGTCACAGAATTAATCAAGTGATAGGATATTCCTTAAACTCTGCTCTGTATTTTCTGCACGCTCCACCCAGGCGCCAGTCCTCGCCTAAACTAAACAGGCTGAATCCAGTAGGTGACAAAACGTAAAACATGTGCTCACCACTGTGGTGCTGTGCCCCTTTAAATCTTTATATATCCCAATTCTTCAGGAATATTTGCTGATGTAAACAAAGCTAAAATAATTCCTGGAGTGTGTGTTGAAGTGTGTGTGTGTCATTGTCAGCAGACTGTGTCAGTGTCCAGGCAGCCTGAAGGTACATGATGCAGGTGATGACTCACACAGCCAGGCTTCCCCCTCCGCCTCGTCTCATCTGAACATCTGAGGATGGATTACTGCAGAGCTGCACCACACCATGCTGGAGCTGTGACGAGCATATATAATGGGAAATGTCATTTATGTAACGCTGTAAACAGCAATTAGTTCTGTGACTCTAAAGCAGAAAGGTTACTGTGCGTCCACATGGCTTTTATCTGCTGCTCTCACACATGATTGAATATTGAACTGGCATTTACAGTGTGTAGATAAACAGAGTCTCACCTGGAGATGTCTTTCTGGTTTCATTGTGTTGCAGTCACACACATGCAGCCGGCTGTTCAGTGAAAGCTGTCAACAAATTTTATCATTACTATGAAATAAAGTCTGTTAGGTGAAGAACATGAAGCATTCTGGGAGCGGTCCAGTTTCAGAGGATCATATTCAGAAAGTGCTTTTTGATTTTTAAAAGATAAGAGGAATGTTTGTCTTTCATCCAGCGCTCATAGCTAATTCTTCATGCCCACAATCATCAGCTGTCGGAGATCAGGAATTCTTTTGATTCAAGCACAAAGAGGACGACGTCAGCTTTCAACGTGTTTTTGTTGTGACACGCTTTCTTGCACATCTAGGCCTTCACTGCAGCCTCTGTGTGTGTGTGTGTGTGTGTGTGTGTGTGTGTGTGTGTGTGTGTGTGTGTGTGTAATTCTTCTTTGAATCCACCACATATTTGTTTTAGATAAACAAGTCATTAGATAATGCAGTTGTTCCCAAACTTTTGCATTGTAGGTGCACGCAGGTTGTTGTAATGGGACTATTTGTTGGTTAAAGAAGGGTTACTTGTAGAGACGTTTCAGCTGAATCTGAAGCTTTATATCAGGTTTCAGCTCATTGTTTATTTTCATTGTCTGGCCCAAAACTTGAAACCGATTCACTCTCAGAGCTCTCATAACGCAGTTAAGAGAAAAAGCTTTAAAGAGCAGCTGTGCACCTGCTCAGCAGCAGAGAGTCACAGTTAGAGACCAGCTGATGAACACAGTGGAGCACTTAGCAGGCACAGAGTCACATACTGCTCTCAGACGTTGGTGGAGACCAAAAACTGAGCTCTATGAGAGAGACTGTTGGACTGACATTGACCGTGTGGACACAAAACCACTCTTATCATGTGGCATTTTAAATTTCTTATATTTTCACGTATCTTTTCTCTCTTGCAAGGAGCACCTGTAACATAAATAATTTCCCCTCAGGGATCAATAAAGTATTTCTGATTCTGATTCTGATTACGTAACAGCTGGATGGGGACGTGCGTGATTAGACGTTTAAACGATGAAACGTCCGCCCCCCCGCTTGTCGGCAGCAGAGATATTAGTCGGTAAAACCAATGAGTGTTTTATTCATGTACAAGGCAGCTGCCTGCCACTAGTGGGCGCTACAGAGCCGTCAGACAGCAGTCCCCCTCCCCGTAGTAAAGCTCCAGTAGACTAAATTTTGCTGGTGCACCAGTGCTACCATGTAAAAAAGTTACAGCCCTGATAATATTTTTGATTTCTGCCAGTAGGTGCCCCCTAAATCCTCCACACTGGACCTTTCAGCTTCATTTCCAGTAACAAATCTTTACATTACTCTGTCAGCTGTTTCGTAGCTGTGGAATAACTGTGTATTTTGCATGTTTTTTAATATGATGGTTTGGTTTTGTTGCATTTTAAAACATAATATAGGGGCAGCCAGTCGCTCAGTGGGAAGAGTCTCATGTACAAAGGCAGTTTCCCTCCTGCAGCAGAAGCAGGCCTGATGCCATTCAGATTTACCGGCATGGTAAACAAGAGACAGAAAAACAAGAGGTGACTCCCGACCTCTGTCTTGAAGTCAGAATAATTGCATTAGTTTGTGAGGGTCCTCAGATCAAAAAAATCAAAAGTGTTTTTCATAAGAATGAGACCAAGTGGTGAGTTGTGTTTTAAGGAATAAAGTGGTGGTGTGTTGGTGTGTATGGTGCTGTCACCTCCTCTCTGATGCTGTCTGTCACAGACGGATCAAAGGTTATTTGAAGCCTAATTTTTTAACAAATAATATTCACACTGGTTTGAATAAACAATTTGACTGTGTTTCCTGATCTTTGCTGAGCAACAGCTTTGTGTGAAAGGAATTAAAGGCCTGTCCCAAATATAGGCCTGTTGAGTTCAGCCAATAACAGCCCTGGCTACTGTTTGAGACCAAAACCTTTTTTGTACCTGCTGTAAATTTGTTTATTTCTGCTGTGAAGTTGAGCATTTTAATTTATGAGGATTCACCTGCTCTGGATCAGCCTCATGTGTTCATTAGAGGAGCTGCAGTTTTCGACGTTGGCTTCATGTTTCAGCCTCGGAGGGTTCAGCTGGGTGACATGTAGTTAGCATGTAGAGAGGAACATGAACAAATCTCGCTGTAGCACCCCAGCTCCTGAAACATGGCCTGATGTTGAATATTTGCAAAAAGATAAATGATACAATTTGCACAAGTGTCAACATGTTTTATAGAAGCTGGCAGATTTAACACGTCGGTGCCACTGTTTTGTTGAAACAATGGATGCCTTGTTTTCAGACCCTCCTGCAGTGAAGCGCCCTCGATGACTTGTAGTTGAGAAGAGCAACATATGCTCCCTAATAACAGAGCAGGTGCTTTTCCCAGAGCATGCGGTGAAGCAGCCTTTCTCTGGTGTGTTCAAAGTCTTCCTCCCAAACACTGTAATGCAGAGTGTTTTTCCTCTCCTGCCTCTCCACCTGCCAGCTCTGCTTTTGTGCTGAATTGCAGAACAGTAGCAGTTCTTATGGAGCCTCACCTCATGAGCTTTTGTCTCATGTCGGTCCAGTGTTGAACACAGCGTGTGTGTGTGTGTGTGTGTGTGTGTGTGTGGACAGATGAGGGGACCAGGGCGTGCTGCCCGAGGGCCTCTCCTCTGAAGGCATCTGGTGCCCGGTTGGAAAGCCTTATGATGCCTGATGAAATCACAGCTGACATTTTGAAAACACAGAGCGCGCCCAGCACAGCAGATGAAGCGTGGCGACTGAAGGATTATGTTTGGTTCAGAGCCGAGCACGCTGAGATTTTCCTCACCTTTTTCCTTCCCTCTCTGCCTCCTTCTGTCCTCCATCTTTTTGTTCCTCCTGCAGCAGCGACCTTTTCTGGCTCATGATGTATGCAATCATGCTGAAAATTGAGTATGTTGAAGGGAGCTTATAATCCGGAGGAACATGACACACACATTGTTTGCTATCTGTTAAAATATTCAATGTTGCCTGATGCAGCGTTTCCAAACACAACACACGCTGTTGTTTGAAGCTTTCATCCTGATCAGCTGCGATAACAGCGATGAATATTTCACCGTCACAGAGTGTGGAATGTGGGTCGCAACGAGGAAGCGAGGCCTTGCGGGGAGCGCCATAAATATCTCGCTCCCTCTCACTCTGGTTTTAATGGTTGTGCTTTATTAGGGGATGTGTGTCTGCGCAGCTCACAGTAACAGGTCCAAGGAAAACCCAGAGGAGCCCAAAGAGCCCGAGGCAAGGTGTTGCTTCATCTGCAGTCTGTGGAGCAAAAGAAATTTCTGCTTCTTTGTATTTCATCAGGTGTTTGTGGGCTTCTTTAAAATGATGTTTGTGTGGGTAAAATGCAGAGAGAGAGAGAGAGAGAGAGAGAGAGAGAGAGAGAGAGGTGAAAGACTCATGCTGTGCCTGTGTGTGTGTGTGTTCTAGTGTCAGAAGGAAAAAGGCACAGTGTGAGAGAGATGTAAAAAAACCCTCACAAAGACGTCCTCTGACAGGGCCGCACGCTGAGAGCACAAAATGTTTTACACCTTCTTTTTATCAAGGTGAATTCAGGTGAAACTCGTGATGCCTGTCGGGTTCAGCTTCTGAAATCTTAATAAGACGAAGGGACATAATTACCTTGATATACACTAATCCTCAAAGTTCAGTGTCAGGCAGGTTTACAGAGCCTAAATCCATCTGGGACACTTTATGGTCACGCTTTACCTTCGACTACTGTGGCTGACGTGTTCAGGAGAGTAACAGTGAAACTTGATCCAGGTCCTGTTTCAGAAGGGAGAAATTGTTATGTTGCAGACAACTAAAAATCCAGCATTGCTCAACTGTATGTGATGCCGTTTGTCCAGAGAGGGCTCGTACAGTGTTTAGAAAACACTGAGTAAGAAATACAGTTTATAGGTCAGCAGCTCAACAAGCTGTAACAACAGCAGAACAGTGTTGATGTTGCACAGCTCAAACCTTAAAGAAGATGACATCACAGGAGGGTGGTGTTAACAGAGAAACACTGTGTGCACTCTGAAACATTTAATTGACATTAAAGTGTTTGAATGTGAACAAGACTGTTTAAAGTAAAGTAGGACGAGGTGTCATTTTTTTAATAGAACATTCATTCATTTTGCAAACCAAAACAATTTGTCCCCAGGAAGAGTTTCAAACTCATCTCCTGCACCAGTTTCTGGTGAAATGTCTGTTTATGTTCAGGAAAATATAAAATTCAGGCGATAGGTGAGAATTCAAAATATAAAATGAGGCTGTAATGGAACATGATGCAGTCAGGCTGATGTTAATTATAATGTATGTAATCTAAATGTAAAAATGATGCATCGATAAATAAGTTGTTATATATCAGATATCAGCAAAACAATCCAGCATGGTGCGTCCCTGTTGCTTTCTCATATCAATTCTCTAGATTAAACTTTCTCACATGATGTTTTCTCTACACACATGTAGCCATGTTTTACTTTACCATCCTGCTGTGTGTGTGTGTTGTTTGGGGAAGCTGCCTCTTTAAATATTCAACCTGTGCACATCAACGATCAAGAAGCTTTTCATTAAGATTTCTGCTCATGTTCAAAACATATGCCACATATCTGTGTCTAGTTATAATAGTTTGTGAAAAAAGTTGAGAATAATGTCTTATAGTCTGCAGAACATGACTCTGCACTCTAGTTTCTACTTTGGACCGTCTGACAAACACAGAGCGTGATCGTCCCTTGTAGAAAAATAAACTGTCATTCAATGGATTAATACGAGACGTGATTTGTCCCATAATCTTTGTACACAGACCTGTTAAATTAAATTTGAGGGCTCAGACATAGGCCGGGTCATGTCCCTGCCGTCCATATGCAAACCTGCCTCCTTGTGTTAGCATGCTAACGTTTGCAGATTAGAAGCACACATGAAGTATAGCTGAGGCTGATGGGACATCACCGTTCCTAAAACCACTCTGCTAGCATGTAGCATGTAGCATGGCTAACAAATGTGCAGCTTTAATTTTGTTAGAATCACTGAGGATGTGACTTTTGTAAAACAGCAGGTGCTTCAGTAGATATTTACAGATGGAGAGGACACCTGCATCACATTTACACTTTTCAAGAAGACCTCAGTGACACAGTAGCTAATGCTAACAGCTAACAGCTAATCCGGTCACTTGATATAAGAAAAGAGTTCCACTTGTTGTGTTGTGCAGGCTGTGGAAGTTAAACTAAATTAGTGAATGGCAGGGTAACACTGAGATCACACACACACACACACACACACACACACACATATGTATTTACACACATATATTCAGCTGTCATGTCCAACATCTCTGTGTGTTATCCCCTCTGTCAACACAGGATGTAAAACCACATTCCCGTGTTAGGAACGTCTCCATCTTGTCTTGTCACACAGTCACAGTGTGTCGCTCTCTCCTGTCATTGTGTTGTCACTTCTCTGATGATATACACAGAGTTAATAGACGCCTTGGTGCAGCCTCACCCTTTGGCCTCATAACTCAAACAAAGACTCAACATACCGCAGCGTGCTGCTGTCATCACAGTTGGTGCACACTTGTTTCACCTGATGAACCAATTCAGTTTCGTTATTATGACCAGTTGTGTTGTTGCTTTCTTCTCACTGATGCAAAGTAATTAACCTCCTCCTGCTGCGTGTTAATGACGTTGGTGGAGAATATTTTAGATTATTATCAAGAAGCCTGCAGACGTCACTCACTCCAGTGTTAACTTTCCTAATTCTTTCTAAGGGACACTTCGCCGATTTTCATCCAGCTTTGTATCATAACAGTGTGTGTAGTATGTGTACATGAGCTGTGGTGAAGTTTCCAGATCTCCGTGCTCATCCCTCAGGTCGGTAACTGGTGCTACAGATTGAACCTCTGCATCTTCATATGCTCACCAACATGGACACAAAGAGTGAAGACGCTGATGGCAGGAGAGAGCACAAAGGTCTTTACAGTGAGGGCGTTATAAACACTGAGTGCTTCACATGGAAACAGACAAACAAGGCACTTCAGTATATGAGGACATTTAAAGCAGTTTAAAACACGGGCACATTTTTTGTGCCCTGAAATCCTGAGATAGTTTTCTGTGTAGATGTGAGGTGGGCGCACTCAGACGCCATGAGACCTCAGAGCTAGGGTTGTGCCGATGGGCGATCCGATCGATAGAAGGGTTGTTTCACGATGTCTTTTTTAAATGACGATGCAATCGCGAGGTGTGGGGGGGAGACAGCGCGTGTGTGGAGCATGCTGACGAGATTGAGGCTGAACAAGGCTGAGTGAGAGGAGACAGAGGGAGGCTGCTTAGTGAGAGAGCGGAGGGGGGGGATCAATGCCTCTGCCCGCTCGACACAAGCATACTCGGGCGTACTATAAGCGGAGCGGACTCCGCGAGGAATGTCCGCAGTCATTCGGGCTTTCATAGTCGAGCGCACTTCCGCGTTGTCGTTTCCTGTAAAAATGTCCGTGAAAAATCCCCGCGATGTGAAAAATACATGCCGAGCAGTCACTGGTGCGCGGAGCGGAGTCCACGCGGTCGTAAAATCTGAGCTTTGCACACACAGGGCTTGCGGACGTCCGCTTTGAGTCCGTGCGGACCTCCGCGTATGTTCCGCCCGAGTATGTTCGGGCCTTAACGCGCATGTCGCGGAGCGGTGAACAAACCAAACAACACAATGTCAGGAGAAATTGAAAAGATATGCCGTCTATGTAAAGTCAACTTGCTAATTAAGGAGCATTACATGTTCAAGAGTTTTATAAAGCTGCTCAAACGCCAAAGAGAGGCTATAACTGAACGTTTCAGCGGCGATGCATAATGACCCCCCCCCCACCCCCCCGGGCGATGACATTGTTCATCGGCGATTTCACTAGATGGCGATAGGACGATAGGATATGGACAAGATCGCCCAACTCTACTCAGAGCGGCTCGTAGCGTTTTCAAGCACCTGTGTTGTAGGACACAATGGCTGCACATAAACTGAGCTCTACTTTTGGACCGCAGCAGCACGCACCACGTCTTGTTACAAGAAACAACCAATCACAGCTGACAGATGTCTTTGTCTTTGTCCATAAATATCAGTTTGTGATAATTATGTAGAAGAAGTTGATCATGTTAGTGCAGAGCTGTCAGAGCGTCACATCTGTCCCACAGACGACAGGCCTACTCACTTATAAACAGCTCCTGGAACAAGGTCAGCTCTGTTCTCAGGACGTCAGCTAAACAGGCTGTATGATGCTTATTAAGGTTGCTTAGCAACCTCAGTTGCAACCTGCTGCTGCGCTCTTAAAAACTGGCACATAAAGGCACAAGAGCAGCAGCCAGTGCCTGACCTTGTGTTCTCTAGGCTGTTAAAGAAGCGGACAGCAGACAGTCCTCTCCAACCAGGAACTGAACTCAAAGAAAAACGTACCGACGCTCTCTCAAAGCCCGACGTCACTGAGAGACCTGTTATTTCTTTTTCACCTTGCTGAACACGGGAGCTGCTGCTCTGCTCTGCCTCAGTCAGTAGTAGGAGTGTTTGAAAGTCACTAACTGGCATCTTGAGTCCGTCCTGACGGTCGTCTGGTTTTCCTTTATGACTGACGAATACAGACGACTACTGCTTCTGTCACACAGGCGCAGAACGTACGTGCTGGTTAGCTGTCGGCTGTAGACTTTGCAGTGTGTTCAAGTGCAACTTCTTGGGCGAGACACAGGTGACATGAGCCACACATCCTTACTGTGACCTCGTCACATGTCCACGTTTGGTCATGGACTTTCCACGTCCACATATGGCGTCCAAGGTACCCTGGGTGTGTTGGTTGTTGATGTTCTGGGACGCCGTGTCAACTTCAGCCTGTTACATGCATTGTCTGTTTTCAAAATACACTTCTGTTTTCAGAGGAAATGTACAGTTTGATACAGTCTCTTTCAAAATAAAAGCACTACGTCAGTACGACACCACAAACTGATGTTTTTTTCCTTCAACAGACACGTGGTTACGTTTAGCCAACACAGTGACATGATGTGGTTCAGGCAAGAAGAACAGGTTTTGGCTTTAGAGTCAGATGGGAAGCAAACACTGGCGTCCTGGTTTTGTTGTCGTCCTGCAGTGTTTCCCTCTGACATGATGACGGCGACAGGCCGCGTATCAAGCCAACGTGAAAGGATGTCTTTTCCTGTCTGTGTTTAACGCCAGAAGTCACTGACTGAGCGCCGATTCTCAGCGACTTCAGAGTGAGACTGGGTCGACACGAGCAACACAACAGTTGGCGTGTCTGGACCTTCAGCAACATATTGACAAGGACAAACATGGTGACGTCATCACATGCACACACTGATGCATCATTCACTGAAGCTCCATACCATAATAATCAAATGAACTGGCCATTCTGCTCAGTCCATTGAGGAAGCCTCATAAATCTATTGAATCACCTATAATTAGGTCCCAGCAGCGTGTGTATGTGTGTGTGTGTGTGTGTGTGTGTGTACATACACAATATGTATTAGTGCACGTATAGTTGTAACAGAAGGCTCTGGTTAAGTGCTGACAGAGACTCAGTGTGTTTCCCATGGAGGCCATTATCCAGATGTACAGAGGACACATCACAGGCTGCATGCTACCACATACTTTATACACATGTCTGCACCGTCACATGGGAGGTGTGTTCTTGTTTCCTCTGTGTGTGTGTGTGTGTGTGTGTGTGTGTTCTCGTGTGTGTGTGTGAGAATGTACCTTCAGATCTATTTTTGGTTGTTGCCAGGCTCGCCATCATTGATAGAAGAGGACGGAGAACGTTGATTTACACCCACCACTTTGAATTAACTGTAACTTCATCTCAAACACAGTGTGAGAGCAGCAGGACAAACGTGTCAGTGGAGGCTGTTTCAAACTTCTTGTGTACTTGGTTCACGTCTTAATGTTACAGCATACAAATATATTTTAGACAAAAGGCTGCAACTAATAATTTTCATTATTCATTAATAATAATAAATTTAATTTATAAAGCACTTTTCATTTATAAATGAATCTCAAAGTGCTACAGCACACAGTAAAAAGGTAGATGTATTAAAACATTATAAAAACAAATTCAGGCTGAGTCAAAAGCTTCTTTACAAAGGAGAGTCTTTAAGCCTCTCTTAAAGGCATCCACTGTCTGTGGGGCTCTGAGGTGGCCGGGTAGAGAGTTCCAGAGATGATGGGCAGCAGAACAAAAGGCACGGTCTCCCATAGTGCAGAGCTTGGTTCTGGGGAGGTGGAGAAGGTATTGGTTTTTGTGAGCGTAGATTCCGGGTTGAAGCTTGCTGGGTGAGTAATTCATTGAGATAATCCGGGGCATTTCCATGGATACACTGATGGGTGATGAGAGCAAGTTTGTAGTTGATTCTGGCGGAGATGGGGAGCCAGTGAAGGGTGCGAAGTACGGGTGTGATGTGTTCATGTTTTCTGACTTTCAGGAGGATCCTAGCAGCACTGTTCTGAATAAGTTGTAATTTTTGCAGACTTTTGCCAGGAATTCCAATTAGAAGGGTGTTTGCAGTAATTGAGCCTGAAGGAGACAAAGGTATGGACTAGTTTCTCTGCATCAGAGAGGCTGAGAGAGGGACGCAGTTTAGCGATGTTCTTAAAGGGAAATTTCGGTTTATTTCAACCCGTCTCCTATCGTCCTAAATTTGTTTCAAGTCACTAGTGACATAGAAATAATAGTTAGCATGTTAGCCATTAGCCTAGATACAGCCGTAGCGTCAGACCTGTTAAAACGTAAGTGAACGGGCAACCTTCAAGTGCAAAGTTAGTCCACTAAACAAGCTTTTTTTCCACAAAGACCGCCTCATATCGTTAGGATAAATGTCAGAGAACATATAGAAAACGACATGTAAACGTGTTGTCTTACCTTACCGGTGTGCTGCCATGTTTGTTGTTTACCATTTAGCTAAGGCTGCAACCGGTCCATTCCTTGCAACAGAGGTATTCCTCTTCAGTTCCCTTTAAGGTGAAAAAAACAGGATTTACACAGATGTTTAATGTGATTCTCAAATGTTAGGTGAGGATCCAGTCTCACGCCAAGGTCAGTAACTGTAGATGAAAGGGGGATGTCCTGGCCGGAGAAGGTGATGGTGGTTAGAGAAGATGACTGGACCTGATGAGGGGTGCCAATAAGTGTGGCTTCAGATTGGGAACAGTTGAGTTGGAGGAAGTTACGACTCATCCATGCCTTTATCTCCTCCAGGCAGTTGGTGAGTGTGGACAGAGGTGAAGATGAAGATGGCAGAGCAGTTGAAGGGGTTGGGTCAGTCCTGAGATACAGCTGAGTGTCATCGGCGTACGAGTGGAAAGAAATCCCACAGTGTCTGATGACACGGCCAAGAGGGAGCATTAAATCTGCCAGTTATTTTTGTGCTTAGTTAGAATGTGAAACACACATCACATTGTTAAATGTCATTTGTGGAGCAACAAATAGTCTAAAGCCTAAAGATGTTTGATTTTATTTTCATGTATGATGAAGGTTAACAGCAAATCTTCATATTTAAGATGCTGGAATCAGCAAATCCTCGGCTTTTTACTTAAAACGTAACTTAAAACTCAAGTAATTGTCAGAATACTTTGATGCAGTGTTCCTCCAGCTTTGTGTTTCCCCTTTTCCTGTTTTAACGTGACAATAATCATGCACAATGAGAGCTCCATAAAGAAATGGGTTTTCACATTAGGTGTTGTTTGGGCAGCGCTCTGATGTTAGCCTCGTCCAAATACCTCTGGGATGAGCTGAAACACTGACTCTATTTAAAACAACAGAGAACAGATGTATGCGTGTAGTTCGCCACGTATCTTAAAATGAGATGTGTCTTCATGACGTTCTCAACAGATTTGCTTCCTGTCACAAGATGCTGTTTCTCTGGATCCTTGAATGCATTGATTTCTCCTCCCGTCTCACTGCTGCCTGTGTTCCTCAGCACATGACTTTACAGTAAATGAGACTTGTTGTCTCTCTGAGGAGGAAGAGCTTCATCATGTGCAGAAGCTGTTTGCAGAGAGACGATGAGCTTGAGGCTGCTTATATTGTACATGCAGTCTAATCTGAGCATCTGCATTTATACCCTGAACTCATCTGTGCTGTCACAGTGACTGTCAAACAGTAAACCTGTTGATGTGCAGCTGTTGGACACTGTGTCAGAGAGCTGCATTGGTTAGTACAGTCAGGTCAGCTCATAAAAGTCATTCATGCCACTTAAACATCTTTAAGAAACCCTGAAATCATTGATGACAGCAGGAGAAGTCAAAGAGCAATACCTCCCCAAGTTCTTTCTAAAATGTGTTCCTAAGAAAAGTCCAAAGAAATGACTCCGTGTTCTCAAACTCCAGAACTGTTCCCACCTGTGTTCTCATCATGTCCCTGTAAGTTGACAGAGCGTGCCACTTGATCAGGGTTGGATATTAACTCTTTGTCCACCTGCCACTCAATAGGTTATCACTGGTGTTTGGCTGGTGAGTGAAGCCAATCTAGCAGCACGCAAACAGGGGTCGAGGGTGAAGTCACCTTGCTAGCTCCAGATCCTGCTCGGTAGTCCAGGTGTCAGGTGGAGGTAGACTCACTAAAGGCTGCTGTAAGCTCAGTCAGCCTATTAATAAACATATTGCATATATCAATTTTCAATCAATCAATCAATCAATTTTATTTATAAAGCCCAATATCACAAATCACAATTTGCCTCACAGGGCTTTACAGCATACGACATCCCTCTGTCCTTATGACCCTCACAGCGGATAAGGAAAAACTCCCCAAAAAAACCCCTTTAACGG
>NC_065518.1:715808-728175 GCF_006386435.1 Epinephelus moara | reverse complement strand
AGGTTTAATTACAGCTACCTTAAAAGACTGTGGTACATAGCCTGCTAATAAGGATATATTGATCATATCTAATATATGAGTGTTAACTAAAGGAAAGACCTCCTTAAGTAGCCTAGTTGGGATGGGGTCGCTGCAAACAGACTTCAATGGAGGCCGACTGAAAGACAACAAAAAGGTTAAAGAAACACTTCCATGTGCTGCACACACCTCTTTCTGCTGAGCTGTTGGTAAATAAGACATTTTCAGAGTCTCCTCCCTGAAAGGAATTTGTTGTGCACGTGCAGCAGTGGTTGTGTTTATATTTGAACCACAGATGGACACAGGGCACTTTGATAATGCTGCACAGGAAGTTTGATGTTCTATAATTTTCTCTGCTGTTGGGACGTAGTCAAAGGGAGGTTTACATTGGTGTTAACTTTTGGGTGAAGTGTTCTTTCATTGCTGAGATCTGGACTCACGGTGACCTCAACAGGGAACATTTCCACATCACAGCAGTTAACTTGGAGCAAAGTACAAAACTACAAAACTAAGACTGGAAACAAACTGGAACTCTCCATATTAACGTCATCGTTTCTTTAGAGAGAAGCGGTGAGATTTAAAGTCTGTTTTCAGGGCAGAGATTTTATTAGCTGCCTTATCAGAGATCTGTCTATACTTCAGTGCTCCTCGCATCAGTCAGACTCTGCGTCTGCGCAGGAAACAGCTGTTGGACTAATTAATTTGATCTGACAGTGAAACGTGACATCAGTGTTGCAGTAATGCCTGGATCCACGCCTGCTGTCTCCTCCCTGTTCTGGGAGTTTCACATCTTTGTGTTTGTGTGTGTGTGTGTGTGTGTGTGTGTGTGTGTGTGTGTGTGTGTGTGTGTGTGTGTGAATATAACATGATTGACAGTCACATATGTTCAGGCAAAGCAGTGACAGATGTACTTTCACTACTGCTGCTGTTTTATCTGTGTAACATTAATGATCCATTAACTCCTAAAACGTTTTCAGAGAGCCAGGACCAGATTACACCTGTCTAATAGATTACACCTGTCTAATATCTCCATTTTATTCTTTTAACGTTAGTTGTTAGCAGAAATCATGAATGAATGAATTATTACTTAACTCTGTTATGAATGTTCTGAGATGTTTAAAAGCAACATCACTTTAAAGAGCTGCATAATTCTTCTAGTATGTATGTTTACACACACCTCTGGCCTGTTCCTCATGTGCTGTATAATAGATTTGGACAAACACTGAAGCATTTGAGGATTAAATCAAATCCAAGTATTATAAAACATCACGTAGGAGCAAGGCTGTCAAAAAACAGCTGACCTGCCTGCACACTTTTTCAGGACCTGTTCAACATCCAAGCAGGATCAAAATGTTGTGTTAATTACTAGGGATGCACCGAATATTCGGTAACCAAATATATTCGGCCGAATATTGCAAAAAAACACACATTCGGTATTCGGTGGAATAAGTTAAAAGCAAGGCTGAATAATAGCGGTGTGTTTTGATGACGCAATCAAACAGCGTGCGGTGACGGACGGAGTAAAATGTCAGCAGTGTGGCGATATTTTACTTCGTCTGTCACCGCACTCGTATTTGCGACTAAAAATAGTTTTGTGTGAGCAAAATAAATCATTCAGCACGCTGTGCGAGTACAGATTTCAACCAGCAGCAGCAATACGGCGGCCATAGTGCTCCGTGGCGCAAGATAAGGCTTACCGGCGACGGACAAGTCCGGCTCCAATAATGTCCTCTTCTTGGCGTCATGACTGCCCAGAAGTACCTGAACAGCCGAGCTGTGGCGGCACAGGAACTGCCCATTGGTCCGACCATATTAAACCCATTGTTCCGAAGTCCGTTCCGAAATCATCATGATGCCCTGTGGTTAAGGTCTGGTTAGGTTTAGGCACAAAAACCACTTGGTTAGCATTAGGAAAAGATCATGGTGTGGGTTAAAATGAAAAAGAAAGTGACAAACACATAAGCTGTGAGCCTGCTCCGCCTCAAGCCTTTCCCAGCTGACCCAGAGCCGGTCGCGGCGCACCATCAAGGCAGAAATACGCCCGCTGGGAGCCGTTCAGCACCGCGGACCGTCTGACTAATGGGCTGTCGGACCAATGACATGGACCCGGCAGCACACAGGTATGTGGCGAGTCAGAGGAGAAACGAGCCGTTCACATTTCTCTCTTTGTGGCAGGTAACGGTCCACAAACCTCACCGCACTTTAGGGACTGTTCTTTACTTATGAAGGGACTGTTCTTTACTTGTCAGGGGAGGAGGGTGGCTGGTTGATTTTTATTTTATTTATTTATTTTATTTTGATCCCCCCTATGTTAATCACTTATTGATGCTGTTTTTGAAGTATGAATAAGTCAATAAGTAATTTATTCCATTGAAATATCATTGATGTATTATAGAAAAGTGATTTATCTTTTTATAAATGACAAAAGGCACATCTGCCTCATTTTCGCTGTGGTATCATGATACTACTCAGAACCATGATATTTTCATTGGTATCGTACAGTGGGTCCCAATTTTGGTACCGTGACAACACTAATCTGGAGGGTTCATCTGCAAAAACTAATGAAAAACTAAACAATGATATTCGGTATTCGGTACTCGGCCAAGCGTTTAATTTTATTCGGCTTCGGCCACAAATTTTCATTTCGGTGCATCCCTATTAATTACACTTCTGTGGCATAGTGTGTGTGTGTGTGCATTGAAGCATTGCTTCTTTCTTTAATTAAGTCTGTACCATGTAAAGTCAAAAGTGGTGCTGCTAAGCAGCAAGATATACATGACACAATCATATAAAGTTTGTTTTTTTGTTACTCAAAGGAACATAAGTTTGTATTTTCTACAACAACATTTTTGTGTGACGCAGCGTCAAGGCTTTATTTGATGCATGGGTCCCAGCTATGCTGTTTGTTTTGTCCATTCAAATTTTAAAAAGTTAAAGTCAGTGAGAGGAAACAATTTTGTTCCAGATGTGGCGTCAGGATGCAGCAGGCAGTGTGCGTGACAGACACATGTCCTCGCACATTTTAAGGTGCTGCTCTCTTTATCCTTCCAATATTTCTGGGTTTCAACCCACTGGCCAGAATAAATGTTGGCACTGAATGTTTCTGTAAACCATGGATATGTTACACTTGTATGTTATTATGCAACAGACAGGTTCAAACAGTTCTGACAATGCTGAGGTAAACATGTGATTAGCTTTAGGCACTAAAACACTTAGTTATGGTTGTGACAAGATCATGTTGTGGCTGAAAGTTCCCAAAGCTGCTAGAAATGCTGCAGTGGGTCACTAACAGACACCCATGTTCAGGGGCACAAATGGAGCTGGAAACGCACCATTTGTGCCCCTGAACATGGTCACGCTGTCCACCCTCCCCTCCAACACCTGATGACAAAGTCAGCTCATATACTACGTCACTATAAAAAAACCCAACATTTATATGATTTAGGGCTGACCCAAAAAATTCGAAGCTTCGAGGCTTCGTTTGATGGCACGGGATTCGATTGTGAAAAAAAAATTCAAAGCTTCTGCGCTTTTCTGCACTGTTTTTTTGGGGGAGGCCTTAAACGCAACACTAACCCCCACCAGTCCGATACTGACAACGAGTGCACTCAGAGCTGGCAGACATGTCCAAGAGGTCATCAGATGTGTGGTTGCACTGTAAAATATGCCCCGACAACCCCCAGAAAGCAGAGTGCCAGATTTGCCAAAAGCAATTGGCATATCACAACTCAACAACAAATTTGGGAAATCACTTGAAAAACATAAGCAGTAACTAGTAGGCCTAATATGCATTTTCCAGTTCCACCAGTCCGCTCTGAGTCTGGTGTCAGAGACACTTCTGATGCTCTGAGTTGCGCATCTGTTTGATTGTGCTGCAGCATGTGCCGAGGGTTTTAATTTAGTGTTCAATCAAAAGTTAAACACTACTTATCACCGACCATTAGTGTTTTTTCGTCAACATTGTCTTGTGGTGACTGAGCTGATTTTTAAATAAGGATCTCACAGTGTTAAAGAGTGAACGAGTGATGCGTGACCTGATGGTCTGGCTGCAGCACTAACTGCAGTGTCTGTGCACCCAATCAACACTGGTGAATTTGAAGCAGTTAGTTTTGTAGTTTAAACAATTCAAACTCTTTTCATCATTCAGCTGTTATTATATTAAATTAGCTACAGGTTGGTTAATTTCATGATCGTTGCTCAGACTTTTCTCTTGGTGACCACGCAATCAAAAAGTGAATTATACTTATTAATAAAATGTAAACTATCTGTTTAAAATCAATCTATACAATCCAACACTTATATATATCAGATCAGATCACTTTGGTACATGTCCCCTTCAAAGTTAAAACCAAACTTCCATTATGACTGTTGTGGCTCAGGACTAGACGTCTGGATGAACCCTCAGAAGTGACTCTCCTCATGAAATGTCACTCACACGAATGTAAAAGGTCGACGGCTGTGGCTCTGATGTGAGCAGCCAAGCTCTGGCTGCATAACCGAGGAGGAAGGAGGTCAGCGGTATCCATGGCGACAGGCTGACCTCACTTCTCTGAAGGCCACGGCAGGGACAGAGCGTCTGAAGATGTGAGAGGACGGAGGTGCTCTGACAGGAAGGACAACAACACAACACTGTCTCACCCTCCTGTCACCAGGGCCCTGCACCATACTGTCTCACCCTCCTGTCACCAGGGCCCTGCACCACACTGTCTCACCCGCCTGTCACCAGGGCCCTGCACCACACTGTCTCACCCTCCTGTCACCAGGGCCCTGCCCATACTGTCTCACCCGCCTGTCACCAGGGCCCTGCACCATACTGTCTCACCCGCCTGTCACCTGCTTGAGTTGTTTCACGGCTGCGGCGATGCCAACATGAATATAAAAGGCGTTTTTGTTCCTCATCCTTGGAGCATTTTCTAACTTTGGGAACTGCTTTCTGGGTGTTTGTCTCCTTCTCCTCCTCCTCAGTCTTCTTCTCACAGTTATTAGTCATTCTTGTTGAGTATGATGAGAACTTGGCAGGAGAGACGCCTCCCCATCCCCAATACTCCTGCAGAGACGAGTCCAATGAGCTGTCCTCAGCGCCGCTGCCAGATCGCTGTGTGTTTCCACAGCTACACGGAGCCGGGAAGGTTGTCAGCGAGTGACGAGATGCTCAGACACAAGAATCTTACTCTAGATGTGAGGAGCAGGAGAAATGGGAGATAAACACAAGAGAGGGAGCGAAGGAAACACGGCGTCAGAGCACCGATTGGCTCGCCAAAATATGTGAGACCCCAGCACACCCCATGGCTGGCTCTGATCCAAGCCCTGCTGAGGAGAGAGGACTGGGTGGAGGTGGAGGAGGTGGTGGGGGGAGGGAGGGAGGGAGGCTGGATAAACACAACATGTCTGACGCTGGATGAAAAACAGCCACTTTCACCAGATGTTCTGTTTCTCTGGGACCGGCAGAATTTGTTAACATGGCTTTGCATTTAATGGCAGGCTGACTGCTCAGCAGAGTTTCACCTGTGCAGCCATGATATAAACAACGTCCCTGAATCTTTACATTTAGATAAAGCAGCAGTTCCCAACCTGTGGGCAGGGGCTCCCAGGGGACCCAAGATAAATCTGATGGCTCCAGACCTCTGAATCAAGCAGAGGTTTTGTTTTTCAGCTCAGTTTGTCTGTCTGTGAGCAGGAGTACAGAAAAACTACTGGTCCAGTTTTGAATAAACTTTGAGGACGGGTGAATCATCGACCAGGGAGGAACCCATCAAGGCCCTGATCACACAGAAGTGATTTGCAGGTTGCAAAACACGAGGCGCACCACACTGCCTTTTTTAAAAATTGAATGCCGCTACTTGTAAAAAAAAAACGCTTGCTGCGCCTTTTTATTGTTGCCAGGCAACCACCCCATCACCTCCTCATGCTGACCTCCTTGTGTCATCAGTCTAGCATTTATTGTATGTATCCTGCAGTAATCAGTGTGTAGCTGCTGCCATGTTGAGGCAGAGGGTGCTGTCTGTAGCTCTGGTTGAGGGTGAGAGGCTGTCAGCAGATAAACAGAGATCTGTGTGGGTACATGAGACCCTAAAAAAGAGGCTGGATCATGGGGAGTACCACCAGTTGGTCCAGGAGCTTCTCCTCCATCATGGACGTTTACAGGCAGATTTTAGGATGACTCAGGGGCAGTTTGACAACCTGCTGTCTATCATCAGGCCGTATAGCTCTGGGTATCCAGCAACCACTACCACCAGTTTCTCCTCCATTGTTTACCAACTGTAAACTTGTTGTCGAGACCACCACAGAAGCCCCGCCTCTCAAATCATCCCATTGCACAATGATGGGGAAAAAGAAATGACGTGGGGCATTTTTCTGCTCTGAGTTCAAGTTTTTCCAGCTTGCAGAGTTCAGAGCGCTCTCACTAAAACACCAGGCGCCTAGAGCGCAGAAACACAAAGTGTGTCTCGACGCAAAAAACAAAAAGCTTCATTCTCATTAAAAACATTTACAAAAAGGTGCCTCCAGCTGCTGAAACACTTTCTGTGTGATCGAGGCCTAAATTGTGAATCCGATCACAAGGTGGATACACACATGATTCTGTACCTTCGTTACTTGATTATAAAATGTCAGAAAACACACACATAAAACAACTGCCAATCACAGTCCTTCAGAGCTGGATTCTTTTAAAGTGTCCTGTCATAGCAAACAGAAGATATGCCAATATGTCCCCTGAAATCCTTCGAACTGGACCTTTAAGTTGATTCTTTGTCTTTTGCCTTGTTGTGTCCTCTGTTTGCTTTGATGAGGGATCACAAAGAGATCAAACTTTATTTCAAGAGCTCACAAGTAAAAAAGGTTTGCAAATCATTCCTGTTAAGAAAACACAGAAAACAATCAGTGTGTGTTTGTACTGTACAGATACTGTATGTATGCTGTAATTATTCGGACTGGATTAGTTTAACGTGGAGACGTGGGGTAAAGTAATTATCACCAGGGATTTTAGTCCCGTCCGAACGCATCATGTCTGTAATCATTACGGATAATGTCAGTAAAAGTTACGGCGACTTTTACCTAAACGGGCCTGAGAAAATACCTCAGGAAATATTAATCCTGTCTGAACGTGATCCTCTGTAAAAATGTATGTAGATATTTCGTCACCATTTTTCCGTGTTTACAACTAGTTTTTCGTGTTGTTTCGATGATGGAGGCGCTTGAAGAAGCACTCGGTGTTGTCAGCAGTCGTGATCGTGGACATTGTTCTAATGATGGCACAGCCCTACGTGGGAGACCAATCAACAAGGTCGAGACCAAAGCACTTTTCAGAGCCACGAGACTTCTGGTTGTGTTAGGTAGGCCTGATATAAATCCATATTGCTAATCAATCCTGATCATGGGCAATATTTTATATTAATTGTTATTATCCTTCAGCTGATGCTTACAGGAAGCAACATGCCAACAGGGAGGTGACGCCAGGGTGCACACTGAGTTACCACTCAAGTTCCCACCCACTCCCATCTCTGGTAGAGATTTCTTGTCCCGTGTGAATCACACATTTATATTACAGACATCCTGTGGTAAACTGACATCAGGCCACATCCCTGTGTAAAACTAATCCTGTCCGAACAGTACTTTAATAGTTGTGGTAGCGTTGTTTGGAAAGTCTTGTCTTAGTTCAGTAGAGACTGGGCGTGACGTCCTCGACACCACACAACAGGAACAATCTCTCCTTTAAACACCATGAACAGTGAATGTGTGAGAACAAGCAGCAGTAACGTCAGCACGCAGGTGTCCAGTTAGTGAATCAGGGGTTGTTGTCCTGAGCTCCAGCATTTCATCATGTTTCAGAGTCTCTGGTGTCAAGAAGCACCATCAGTCCTGTTCATACCAGCTGTGTCAAGACGTGAACATAAAGACACGGGGTCGGATCGCATGTCGACACGAGGAGAGGAGGGCTCGACAGGCCGAGTGTGGGAGAGTTCAGCCGGGGTGTGAGGGCAGAGCTGGTTTACTGTGGTCTCACGTGTGTGTGTGTGTGTGTGTGTGTGTGTGTGTGTGTGTGTGTGTGTGTGTAGGCTGCAGACTCAGAGCAACATTATTTCTTTTTATTTTAGTTTCAAGAATTGTTTTTGAAACATCACGACTTAAAAAAAAAAAAAAAAGACCATTAGCTTTCTTGTGTGCAGTGGTGGAGGACGTACTCAGATCTTTACTCAAGTAACAGCAGTAATACTAGAGTGTTAAAGTTCTGCATTTAAAGCTTGTAGTAAATGTACAAAAAATATATACGTAGATTACCAACAGTAAAAGTAATAATTATGCAGAATGGCCCATTTCTAGAATAATAAATATTGTACTGATGGATTATAGTTACTGATTCATTAATTTGTAAATTACTTTAAAGTTGCTGCACATTTTAAGTATTTCATGTAGTGCAGGTTGATCTTTAATAATGCATCATAGGGGTGTCGGTGGCTTAGTGGTAGAGCAGGCGCCCCATGTACAAGGCTGTTGCCGCAGCAGCCCGGGTTCGACTCCAGCTTGTGGCTTTGCTGCATGTCACTCCCTCTCTCTCTCCCCTTCACACTTGTCTGTCCTATCAATTAAAGGCTGAAAATACCCCCCAAAAATGTCTTTAAAAAAAAAATAAAATAATGCATCATAATTTATTAGTTGCTTTGTATTAATAATCTGAGTTTGCAAAGAAAATAAAGTAGTAAAATAAATGTAGTGGAGTAAAATGTACAAAAGTGTACAGTGGCATTAAATGGAAATACACAAGTAAAGTACCTGAAATCATTTGAGCCACTTTTAAAGCAAAATACTTTAATTTAAATGATATATTTGGGTTCAGGGCCGTTGTTAAAGGCGTCACCTTTTTGTAGATAAAACAGATCAATGAATGTAGAAGAGAAACAGCAGATTAACTGATAATAACAGTAACTGCTTCAGAGCACTCACCCTGCCCGTTCCTACAATATTGCTGAGACAACTATATTTTTAGCCGTACTAAAATATTGATACCATCAAACCATGAAGCATTAAAGTTTCAGTCTGAGCTGCTCGGCTGCCTGAGTCGCTTCACAGTCTGTAAAGAAACATTTAAATCAGATCTCAGTTCGTCCTCAGAGGAGATTCCTTCAGCTGGCGTCTGATGGTGACGCTGGACAAGACAACTGCTGTTGTTCGCCATAAAAAACAATCAACAAAGTTGTTGAGACTTTGTTGCTTAAATCATCAGTGAACATTTAAATTTTACCACCAAATAAGGCTCCTGTAACTTAATATTACAAACGCATTACTTTATCTTTTAATCCCATGATCTGCTTTGTTAAAGAAATGTGTCTTTTATTATGAACTTTATTACATGTTGAGTTTGTCAGTTTCAAGTTTAGATTGCTTAATTATCACTTTAAGAGTTCAGTTCACAAAATGTTCGATCGTGTCATTGAACTTGTCAAATTAAATTATTGAGGAATATGGTCAGCTTGTATTCTTCCCAGCATGCATCTGCCTTAGTTGAAATACTGAAATCTCTAAAATGTCTTTGTATACATGATTTGTCTCAGAGGGGTCAGATAGTTGTCGCTCTGATCAAAATTAGACCTACACTCAGATTGTGCATCCTGCAAACCATGTTACATCTGTACGTTATGATGTCGTGGACACTTTCAAACTTTACGTTTCTTTAAGTTTCAACAACACGCTGGGTGTCACGTGGTCGGGTTTAAGGACCAAAGATCATGTTTTGGCTTAAAATAAGCCTCTCTCAAATGGGAACGCAGTGACATCTCAGAGAGTCAAACGCCTTTTGTAACTTTATCCACAAAAAGCTACTGATTGCTTAAAAAACCCACGTGTGGCGTGTGAACAGCCGCTGGGAACACTGCGACGATTACTAAGAAACAGCTGGTGTTGTTGTTTGTTGGTCACTAACAGTGGTCTGCAGCTTGGCAGGCGTTTCAACTATATGTCATGTCATCCACTTGACAGGTACATGAACTGTAGGGGTCACACTCAGTACACTCACATGCACAGTGAAGTGGAGCTACAGTCCCAGCTGGACGAGGACATCTAACTGGTCTACTGTCCTTGTCCCAGTATACAAGCACGGGAGGGGAATCCATTTATTGAGCCAAGTATGTGCGACTCCTCTACGATAGGTGGAGATATGCCCCCTTTCAGCTTGTTAGTATTGGACCTTTTTCCTGTTGACCTATTACGTCACAGACCAAACAATGGACAAACAAGTTAGCTACGGTTAGCTAGCTGCTAACTGCTAATACTGTACATTTCATAAGTGCTTTTCTTTTTCTTTTCTTCAACCTCTGCGTCAAAGCTGTTCAAAAGTACATGTTTCTCAATGAAAACATTTTTCCAAGTTATTGTGTTAATAATAAAGCCATTTCTATTTTTGTCTCCAGTGTTCGCTGTGACGTCATGATGAAGTCGAGCTGCGTGATTGTTGGATTGTTTGTGTTGGAGAGACGTTCCTTTGAAGCATGCCGACACCTTTAATATACATAGAACATTAATCCATCTCTGTATTGATTTCTTTCTCTTCTCTTTCATCTCTAAAACTGGACACACACACTTACACATATTCAGGAGTGTCCTGTGCTATTTACTGGCACTAACGTTTAGTCCCAGGAGGTGAAAGTGAGTCTTTAAAGAAGTGCACGACCTCCTGCGGTTGATTTTTATTTTTCCAGGCTTTGCTCTGTTTTGTTGCCTTGTCGTCAGTTGTGAAGGCCAGCAGGCTGCGAGGCACTCTGGGTGAATCTGGAATGAGTCAGGCCATTTCATTGTATTCAGCTGAGAAAAGCTGTGGGATTTAGTGCTCCTTGAGAAAAATAGCAAACTCTCTGGAGAGCTGGACCTGGACGCTCCAAACTTTTGGCTGTGAGCTGCATTTTGATTGAGAGAAAAAGCGTTAGCCCCGGGTTGTGTTTTGTTATCTGGTGCTGTGTTGTGTTGGAGCTGTTTACTATGCAGCGTGTGCTCTGCATGGACACCAGCATCAAGGTGGTCTGCTGTAGGAAGCACAAGGCTCAGTGTTGTCATATGTTGGAGTGGATCCCCCAAAAGGAAAGATTTACTCTGGGGTTAAGAGCTGAACAATCTGAACTCAACCATGTTGAAATAAACGTTTGCAGCACGTTTCAATGATTTCACAACTCCGCGAACACTTTGCTTTGTCACATCCAACAAGTCGTGTGTTAGGATGATATTTTATTGTGAGATTAACAAATCAATTCACTCTGAGAGTGACGATGTGCCAAAACCAGTGACCACACTGTAAATAAACCTGGTTAACTTCTGTTAGTTTGTCTTTAAGGTCCAACTCAAATTAAACTGCAGGATTCAGTTCTACGTACGAAATACTTCTAAATACTAAAATAAATATTTGTTGAAAACATGTTAAAGAGAAGGGACTGTGTAGCACTGCATTGTGACCTTATAATGCTAAGTAGTTTTTTACCCTCTGTGTGTCCAGGAGTGTTTGGGTGGGCCTTAGATCCTGGTTCACTGATGCACTGGAGCCGTCCTCAACATGACGCCGCCCTCACTGTGTTAAAGATCACGTCAGTTTGCGTAGAAAGCATCAGAGACACGTTATTGGGCCTATGGCGAGTTCACTATGTCCCACAAGCTGCCTGAGCTCTGTCAGTCTCATAAACACATGCATGAACAACAACAACAAATAAACAAAACTATCTTGTAAGCAGCAGGGAAAAATGTCACTAATGTACCTTTCAGTCCTTTTTTGGCTCCCTGTCTGACAGTTACTGTTCACTGCTGATGATGCTTTGTGCTAACGTTAGCTGCTGTTAGCTGCTGAACGAGAGCCTGTGTTATCTGGCTCAGGGTGTGTGTGCTGTGCAACTACACACTGTGTGTGCTACTGCGTTAGCTGCTAACGAGAGTCTGATGCTGCGCGTTGGCTCGTTCTTTGGCTCGGGTGTTGTGCATGTTACTGTACTTCTGCATTAGCTGCTAATGAGAGTCTTTCGCTGCATGGTGGCTCGTTTTTTTTTGCTCGGGTGTTGTGCATGTTACTGTTCTTCTGGGTTAGCTGCTAACGAGAGTCTTTCGTTGCACGGTGGCTGTTTTTTTTTTTTGCTCGGGTGTTGTGCATGTTACTGTTCTTCTGGGTTAGCTGCTAACGAGAGTCTTTCGTTGCACGGTGGCTGTTTTTTTTTTTGCTCGGGTGTTGTGCATGTTACTGTTCTTCTGGGTTAGCTGCTAACGAGAGTCTTTCGTTGCACGGTGGCTGGGTTTTTTTTTGTTCGGGTGTTGTGCATGTTACTGTTCTTCTGGGTTAGCTGCTAACGAGAGTCTTTCGTTGCACGGTGAAGTCGGATCGTAG
>NC_065518.1:708350-715682 GCF_006386435.1 Epinephelus moara | reverse complement strand
GGTCAGAGTGAGGGGGCTGCCCATGACAGGCGCTCAGAGCGGTTGGGGGGTTCGGTGCCTTGCTCAGGGGCACCTCGGCAGTGCCCAGGAGGTGAACTGGCACCTCTCCAGCTACCAGTCCACGCTCCATATTTTGGTCCGGACGGGGACTTGAACAGGCGACCCTCCGGTTCCCAACCCAAGTCCCTATGGACTGAGCTACTGCCGCCCCATTGTTCTTCTGGGTTAGCTGCTAACGAGAGTCTGTAGCTGTGCGGTGGCTGCTCGGGGGTCAAGTATGTTCCTGAGCAACTGGGTTAGCTGCTAACCAGTGCTGCCAACTTATATTTAGGCCTACTTATATTTAGCCAGTATTCAGACCCCTCTAGAGACTCTTTTCTAGTGTCATTGGAGACTTTTGGAGACTCTGACGTGAAAGCACGTATTGTTCTTACTCTTCTCAACGAGCAGCAGGTGCTGCCGTGGCCCCTCACTCGTCACAGGCGGCCCAGTCCTCGCGCAGCAGTCCCTCCCAGCTGCAGCCAGAGCTCCAGATGTTCACCCCTCCATGTCCAGACTGCAAATGGCTGGCTGTTCCCGCCCTGGCTTACAGTCAGGTAAATGTAAATGTAATGTCCCAAGCCTGGATAAAGGAGCAGAACTGGAACTGTGACATTAAAGAAAGAGAGGAATGGACAGAAGGAAGTTCATTTGTAGTACGAAACATATTCAGGGTGTTTTTTACTCACTTCACTTTTTGTCTCTCCCATGACATGATTCCTCTCTCTCCTACAGTGTCCATTACAATTACATGCACGTGGTCAATTATGCAAATGAGGCGATGACGCCATTTAGCAACTTTTAGGACAGCCAATAGCTACTTTCCTTACTGAGGAGTTGACAACACTGCTGCTAACAAGAATCTGATGCTGTGCAATGGCTCGTTCTTTGGCTCGGGGTGTTTGTGTGTGTGTGTGTGTGTGTGTGTGTGTGTGTGTGTGTGTGCGCTACTGGGTTAGCTGCTAACTAGAGTTTGCTGCTGCTTGGGAGCTGTGTGTGTTAGTGTTCTATTGCCTAACAAGCTATTAGCCAGATTCTGTAGCCACCCAGTGGCCATTTCTCATGGCTTTTATTCTTCCTTACAGTAAGCAAAAAACATTAGCACTAGTTTTGAAAATCAAGAAATGTTTGACACTGAAACAGGGACAGCTGTTGGTGGCAAAGTTTAGTCAGGAGGTGATTGGCTTAGATTTGCATAATGACTTAAAGCAGGGGGAAGCAGCTCGTGTTCTTTTTTTCATTTTGTCTATCAACATTTACGTCATCTGTTAGCTGCAGATTTAAGACCTCCACAGGCTAGCTGTTTCCCCATGCTTCCAGTCTGTATGCTAAGCTAGGCTAATTGCCTCCTGTCTCCTGCTGCGTATTTGATGCACAGATATGAGTGATATCAGTCTACATGTGTGCACCGTGCTGTATTTCACTTGTGTTTGAGTGCTCAGTTCTTCTCAGCCACAGTCTGCAGTTTTATATGCAGCTCTGTGTTAATTGAAAGTTAGTTGTCCTGATTACAGTGTTTTATATTCAGCGCCCATCAAATTGCTGAAAATAGAACAATCTATAAATAAAATGTAGTTGAAGAAAGAGGTTTTTATTTCTTTCATGTGCAGAGGCAGAAACACTTGACAAGTGTGTTGCTGTTATATGTGCACACATTTACATTTTAGTGCGACGGGATCTTTAAAGGCTCCATGACGATTTCTTCTTCCACCCCCACCGCTGCTCACAGTCACTGAAGGGGAGCAGGTGACCTTGAAACTGGGAGAAGATTTAAGTGTGTGTGTGTGTGTGTGTGTGTGTGGATACAAACAGAGACAGAGGAAGATACAGATCTCATCTTCTGCTGTTGTGACAAATGAAAGCTCGGCCACCGGCGTCACACCTCAGGCGGTTGTTTCCAGGAATGACTCCACTTTACTCCGCCGCTTCATTCATCTTCTCACGCCTTCTCCACTTCGACGTTTGATCCATCCATCCGCTCTGTCGCTGCAACACTTGCTGCCATAGCAACCCCCCCACCCCCCACTTCCTCCCTCAGGTAGTGGTGGGAGAGAAGCATGCTGGGTAATCTGACTTCACCTGGAACATTTCTCCTGGGGGATTTTTCTGTCCTTGAACCATTTCTTCCTCGTCATATACTGACTCCTCTTCTTAAGATGGACTGAAGTGCATCTTGAGTATCTGAGACTGGTCCAGGTCTGAGCCTACACGCTGTAATAATGCAGTCAGAGTGCAGAGTGTGTCCTTCTGCTGCAGTGATATTATGAGACATACACCACTGCCTCTGCTTCTACAAACAGTCTGGGTCAAATCACTGATGTGCAGACATTTAATAGATATATTAAAGCTGACAAAATAATGGCTTCCTGTGCTGCTTGTTCAGACAAACCCATCATTGCTGATGTATTGATCGGAGCTCATGGCAGACAGGTGGGCAGAGGACATAATGGCAGGAGTGATTAGTTTGAGTACGAGCTGTGACGTCTCAGAGGCCCAGACAGCTTCTACTCTTTTATTCAGGAGTTTTATTGTTTCAGGGAATAAAACCTTCTCGACACATGCATGTTGTGTACAGAATTATAGAATTATTGATTTATTAAGAAGCATTCAGATGAGCGTATGTTTTAGATCCTAACTTATTAAAGGGACAGTTCACCCCAAACCAAAAACACACATTTCTCCTCCTCCCTGTAGAGCTGTTTATCAGTGTAGATAGTTTTGGTGTGAGCTGCAGAGTGTTGCAGATATCAGCCGTACAGATGTCTGCCTTCTCTCCAGTATAATGGAACTAGATGTCACTCAGCTTGTGGAGCTCAAAGAGCCAAAACAATACATTTAAAAAGATCAACATCAATGTCTCTTTGCAGAAATCATGACCTGGTTACTCAAGATAATTACAGACCTTGTTGTGAGCAGTTTCATGTAGGAACTATTTTCTCTCTACTGAACTACACCCGCCAACCGCATCACTGCACAAAAGGAGCGTGCTTCTACTCATGGATGAGAGGCTCGTGACGGCGCGAGATGTAAACATTAATGGCGTCCTCCTTGGCTGAGCTGTAACATTAGCTAGCTCAGTGGTGCTAGGTGAGCTAGCAGTAGATGCACACTTCCTTCTGTGAGGTGATTTATGACATAAATATCTGCAAGCATAACCAAACTATATGTCTGGACATATTTCTAAACCTATAGAGCTCTTTAACGACTTTCTGTATGAACGTTGAGCAAATGCACACATAGGCTGCCCCAGTGGATTACTGCTATATGTGATTATGGATTGTTACGTGGAGACATTGTGTTTGTTCAATCAGCTGTGTGTTCTTGTGCTGTTGAACTTAACTATCTGTAATTGTTATGTCATTTATTCCATCCCTTCCCATTCTGAATTCATCGGTTACTGCTGCTTTGTCAGTGATCTGGGCGTGAGAGATACCGACGCACAAAGGCACCCTTTGCGGTGGTAAAGTTCACACCAGGTGGCAGTGGTTGATGTTGCATTGGCCCCAAACGAAGCCCAAATACTGGCGCTATGTCAGTGGACGCCTGCGGAAGATACTGGTGCACAAAAACATCTTTGACTGTGTTATGAAACGCACAGGTCTGCAGCAGTTTGTAATGCAGCTGTATACAACAACGTAATATAAGTAGTTATAAAAAGTCCCTGCAGGCCAGCTGGGAGGGGAAGTGGAGGGGTCCAACAAACCCTGGACTTTCACCCGGGAGCCCACTGTTCACTTCCCCTTTGAATGTTTTCCAAATCATTATGTGTTTCTCTAACTCACGTGCTTTTGTTGCACAAGGAAATAAACCTAAATTATTCAACCTTTATTTAACCAGGAAGTCCTGTTGAGATTGAAAGTCTCTTTTTAAACAAAACACATTTAAAATGCGACAAATATAACACATAATACAAAAATCCACAATAAAACAACGACTATTCAAACACAGCCGCCTCTCAAGAAAAACAAGCACCACATTCTTTATGATGCCCTTAAATTCATCAATGGATATAAGTGTTTTTAATTTTAAATCTTTTTGAAGGTTGTAAAGATGAAATGTTTTACTAACGTTGTTAGTTTATGTTGAAAGGACTGGATGCGTCTAACAAGCAGAAACTGTACATTTCCTGTAAACACTGAAGTGTATGTTGAAACAACAGATGCAGGAGGAGACCTCACATGTCGTGTGTAGACGTTGACCAAGCGGTCGATTTTCCTTTGTCCATGCGACACCTTTCAGCCAAGTTGAATGAAAATCTGTCCAGTGTTTATTCTGTAGTCCTGCTGAGAAACAAACAAACAAACAAACAAACTGAACCTGGTTGGTGGAGGTGATAATAAAGTGTGTTGTAATTGAGGAAGCAACCCAAGTCTGTTCCACTGTGCAGCGCTGAGCTTTCATCTCTCTGACCAAGTTCATCCGTCAGCACTGGGATTGTTCCTTGTGTTAAATGTTGGTTGGTTTGTGTCGTCCAGCAGAGGAAACACAGCTGCCTGAAGGTGACAGGAGAGTGACGCCTGCACATTATTGCTGCTGCGCTGATTTGAATGAGAGAAGCAGTGCTGCTAAACAAAACTGTGATGGAAACATTTATTAAAGAAATCAGAGAAAACACGTGTTTATGATGCCATCTCTGTTTTTATTGTGTGAGTGGCTCTGCCAGATGATTTCATGGTCCAGCTTCAGTAACACCTCAGGGACAGATTTTAATTTGATGCAGGGAGAGATTTGTTGTAATTAAAGCTGCAGTAAAGTGAGGAGCACAGTGGGGCATCATAAAAACACTTTATCAACCACAGCAGCTTCACAGAGGCCGAGGCTGTGTTTGACCTCTGACCACTCAGGGGTCACTGGCAGACACAGTTACACAGGTCAACGTGTTGACAAGTTGTACAGCACAAGGCTTTGCTCTGCAGAGCTAATGATGAAGGTCAGATCAGCCTCGACTGGGAGAGGAATGCAGATATTTTTCATAATGTTTTTTTACAGATTAATTTAATAACTTTGAAGACTTCCACTTTTGACCCTGTTATTTTTCCTCCTAAAACATTTCTGCTCAGCTCTGCTTTTCTGTTCGTATCAGCGCCTTATACACGTTTATTTATTAATTTTTTCAAGGCCACAAATGATTTATGAGTGCTGACTTGAACTTTTCACTTCTTTACTTCTGAATAAGAACACAACCACAGTAAATAGGTATTAAATATAAAGTGTGCAGAGTTTTTGCAGTGTAGCAGTAACGCAGTCTGTCAGTGTTGAATAGCACATGTGATGGCTCTTAGTGTGTAAGTGTTAGGTCTGAGCTTTAAAGGAAAACATCCAGTAGTCGAGTCACCTTGAATACTTAAAGAAAATGGTTTTCTTACAAGCCTCCGTGGAAAACAGTAAACATTGATTTGTTTTATGAAACATTTGCACGTTATACTTTGAAACGTGACGTTTCAACAATGCTGTGGTTCATGTGTGGTTCAGTTTATGCACAAAAAACACTTGGTTATTGTCAGGAAAATTACCTGGTAGTTACGTTATGGGTCACTTAAACACACCAGTGTTTGGGGGCTGATTAGCCGCTGGAAACACAGCAACAGGTCCCAAAAAATCACTTGGGATGCACGATATATCCAATATGCCTACTGTATATGTCGCAACTTATTTGGCTGATAACAGATAAAGCTCATTCATTCAGTCTCTTCTGTAGTGGAATTAACATCATATTATAAATACATACTTTCATCATGACGACCCACCAGCAGATGGAGACCTCAAGTACAATACTTTTCAATAATATAATATTAATTAATTGTGCAAAATAAGAAAAAGCGTATTGGATGATTCTGATTTCATTTTAAAGCCAATAATGGCCGATACTGATGATTAGCGTGGATCCCGAAAAATCACCCACATTTAGTGCCTGAAAAGCCGCTGGAAACACAGCCACAGGTCCCTAAAAACACCCACATATGGGGACTGAAAAGCTGCAGGGAACACAGCAACATGTCCCAAAAAAAAACACCCACATTTAATGCCTGAAAAAGCTACAAAAAAATAGCCATGGTTCCCTAAAAAACACTCAGATGTAAGGCTGTAAAAAGCCGCAGGCAACACAGCGACATGTCTTGAAAAAACACATTCATTGCCTACAAACAGCAGAAAAATAACCAGCCATGGTTCCCTAAAGAACGCCCACTGTTGGGGCCAACACGCTGCAGGAAACACAGCTTCAGATCCCTAAAATTCACCCATGTTTGGGGTCTAAGAAGCCACCTGCCAACAGCCATGGGTGCTTAAAAAGCATGCAGGTATGATGCCTACAAGCTGCAGGAAAAACAACAACGTCTCATTAAATCTCAGCTGGTTTTGTTGTGTGTTGGTCTCAAACAGTGGTCTGCAGCTCAGCAGGTGTCTTAGTGACACACCATCCACCTTCCCCTCCACCTCCACATGACAGTCACCTCATTTACTACGGCACAATAGAAATATTGATGTAGTACAGGGGTGGCCAACCCGCGGCTCGCGAGCCGCATGCGGCTCTTTGCCTATCAGTGTGCGGCACTTCGATCCATTCATTAAAACCATCGGCGTGCGGCTCTTCCGTCATAAAAAAATCAATTTATTGTTATGAGTGCGTATGGCCCTTTAAGAAATGTAACAGGCTTAAGTGGAGCGAGTGAGAGAGAGAGGAGTGCACACAGGCAGGTGAGAGGGTGTGGAGTTCGGGAGGAATGCAGGACTGCAGCGCGGTGGCGATATCACACGACAAAAAATGTCAGGGAAGAAATACGTGTCTTTGTGTGTGTGTGTGTGTGTGTGGAGAGAGTATGACAGAGGGAGAGACTGTGTGTGGATGTGTGTGGAGTAGTGTTGCACGGTATACTGGTACCAACGGTAGACCGCAGTAGGCTGCTACTTAAACACCACGGTACATGACATGGTGCCACTACTGTGGGATAAGTTCAAAGTCCAATCAAAGGAGGGTGAGTGTCCATGCGCTGGCCAATAATGGCCATAGTGCTCCGCGCCGCAAGATAATGGCTTACCGGCGCCCGAGAAGCACGGCTCCAGGTGAATAAATTGGCGTCATGACTGCTCAGAAGTACCTGAACAGCCGAGCTGTGGCGGCACACAGGTATGTGACGTGTCAGAGGAGAAACGAGCCGTTCACATTTCTCTCTTTGTGGCAGGTAACGGTCCACAAACCTCACCGCACTTTAGGGACTGTTCTTTACTTATGAACGGACTGTTCTTTACTTGTCAGGGGAGGAGGGTGGCTGGTTGATTTTTATTTCATTTATT
>NC_065518.1:683227-705839 GCF_006386435.1 Epinephelus moara | reverse complement strand
CCTCTCTCCTCTCCCCTCTCTCTTCCCTCTCTCCTCTCCCCTCTCTCCTCTCTCTTCTCTCCTCTCTCTTCTCTCCTCTCCCCTCTCCCCTCTCTCTTCTCTCTTCTCTCCTCTCCCCTCTCTCCTCTCTCTTCCCTCTCTCCTCTCTCTTCCCTCTCTCCTCTCTCTTCTCTCTCCTCTCCCCTCTCTCCTCTCTCTTCCCTCTCTCCTCTCTCTTCCCTCTCTCCTCTCTCTTCCCTCTCTCCTCTCTCTTCTCTCTCCTCTCCCCTCTCCCCTCTCTCCTCTCTCTTCCCTCTCTCCTCTCTCTTCTCTCTCCTCTCCCCTCTCTCCTCTCTCTTCCCTCTCTCCTCTCTCTTCCCTCTCTCCTCTCTCTTCTCTCTCCTCTCCCCTCTCTCCTCTCTCCTCTCTGTGTGCCAGTGGGAATCCCGGCTGTGACGACAGAAGCTGATGCTGCAGTAAAGTCCTGACTCTGCTGCTGAGGCTTTGATTCGGATGCTGTGGCGCCCTTGATGTGTCAAACAATTAACAGAAAGCTGCAGAGAGAGATAGAGGGGGCGGAGCCAGTGGGGAAAAGATGGAGGATCTTCAGATTATATTCTGGATCGAGTCTTTTCCCGTCTTTTCTGGGGCAAAGGCGACGCTCCATGATATTTAGTTTCTTGCCAGAGTTTGCTTTGATTTTGATCTTTTCTTCCCAAATATGAAACATGTGTTCAGCCTCTCCCTTCCTCAGCTGTGACCTCCCGTCATGCTGCGTTACGAGGACCAAATCTCCCGAGTGGAAACGTCAGCACAACATTAGCAGCTGACCTTCTCTCCTCACACGTGCAGATATGCAGAGACTCGGCCAAGCACGAGGAAATGTTGCAGCGTGCATGTTGTATTTAAAAAACAAACATTTAGGCAGAGCAAGGAAACAAGGTGCATTAATGCCGTCACTCTGAGGTATGTCTGTGGCTGTCTATGTCTGCATCATCTATGAACATCTGTTGTGACTTTGTGCTATTTAAACATCTGCAGAGGATCTTAGACACTGAGAGTATTATGTGCTCTCTGCACACACACACACACACACACACACACACACACACACACACACAGTCCAGTATACAAGCCACAGTGACACTGATGCAGCCAGCACCACTGCAGGTACATCATGCTGCAGCTACAGCTTTAAAATACACTTAGTATTACATTCACTTCCCTCAGGGAGACGTGTGGCTAAAGAATTATCGAATCTTGCCTCCTGCTGGTAATTGAAGACATGACAGTTCAAACTGCAGACATTTGAATCATCTGCTGTCTGTGCAGATATTATAATGCTCTGTGTTGCAGGTATAAAACATGCAGGACTGTGAGGTCGAGAGGAAGTCAGTGAGTTTTTATCGTCTGCCGTCTGGTTGGAGGAAAAGTCACTTTAGCAGCTGTTTAGCTGGTGTTAAAGCCTTGTGTGTGTGTGTGTGTGTGTGTGTGTGTGTGTGTGTGTGTGTGTGTGTGTGTGTGTACCTGTGTGCAATCTAAACAACTGTCATGGTGTAAAGAAAAAGCATTGTGAGCATGTCTTGACTGTGTTTATCAGAGTGTGAGAAAGAGCAGCGCTGGTGTTGACTAATTGCTAACCTGCTCATTAACGTGTGTGTGTGTGTGTGTGTGTGTGTGTGTGTGTGTCAGGATCATTATCCCCAGTAGTTGAATTCACTGAGCCAGTTAATCTTGCTCACACGTCCTTGTTGTCAGAGAGGAAATGAATCCAGACACCGTCAGTGATTTAGTTCAAACCTCAGAGAGGAGAAATCCTGGATTTGTACACAATGTGTCAGAAATAAATTAGGTTAAATCAACATGTGGAGACGGAGCTGCTGTGGCTGTGCTCACAGAAACACTGTGATTCTGCTAAAGCTACACACACACACACACACACACACTAACAGAGCCGCACAGACACGATTAAATCCCTTCTATCAGTCTAACACACATGTCGGTCTGTACACCACTTTGGTTTAGACTTAAATATCTCAACAACTGATGGACGTGTTGCTGTGAACATGTGTACAGATACTCATGTTACCCAGACAGTCATCGTCCCCTCGGGATTGATTAACTTTGATTAATGCTTATTACCAATTGGTTGTTTTCACCTTGTGAGTGTGCTGTCACAAAACTTGACAGGTGTGTAGTTGAGATCAAAATGAAGGCTGCGTTTAAAGATGGTAGAATGGCCAGTGGTAAATGAACTCTTGTATAGTGCCTTCCTAGTGACCACTACGAGTCACATTCACACACAGTCACACACACATTCACACACTGGTGACCAAGGCTCCCGTACAAGCTGCCACTGATGGCACAGCCAATGGGGGCAATATGGGGTTCAGTATCTTGCCCAAGGACACTCCTACCTGCAGGCTGGAGGAGCCGGGGATCGAACCGCTGATTGACTTGACCGACTTGCTCCACTTCCTGAACCTGAGCTGGTTTGAGCCAGGTGGCTGAAGGTAGGGAGGCAGTAGGTACAGTAAGGGGCCACTCTCCTCCCACTTTACGCCCCTGGCTCACCACACGTTACAGGTGTGTAGTTGAGATCACAAAGTCAAGTTCAAACTTTGATGTTCATTTCCTGTGTGAAACCAAAAGTCACTGGAGTTATTTTTATAACAGAGCAGTGTGCTATTATTTGTAGTGACGTTTGTCACATGATGTACGTCGTGTGACGTTACATGAAGTTAGAAACAACCATGCTCATGTTTTCTGCTTTTGTTGTCTAAACTTCAGGGATTAGATGCAAATTCACGGTGTTTTACCTGCGTCATAAGTTTATTTTGAAAGAGACTGTGAAAACACAAGAGTGTTTTAAAAGACATGACGCGTGTAACAAGCGTAATGTGACACTGATGAGTTGGGACGAGACGGCTTTGGGTCAAAATATGAAGTTTTCCAATCCATCATTTTATGAGCACACGTCCTGCCAGCCTCAGCTGCACCTTGTGTTGAGTTAGTGAGACGAACCAAAATGAACCTGGTAAACATCAGCATGTTGTTGTGAACATGTCAGCATGCTGATGGTAGCATTTAGCCTTAGTGCAGCCTCACAGAGCTGTGAGCGTGGCCGCAGACTGTGCCCCGTGTTTTTTCTTTTTTAATTGAAGCTTTATTTATATAAAATATTTATAATTAATAATATATTTATAATAAACTTCACTTAACAACCTGGCCCCCACCTACCTCACAGACCTGCTCCACCACTACACCACCACCACCACCACCACCACCAAATCCCTAACCCTAACCATCAAATCTCTCCTAAAAACCCACCTTTTTAAATTGGCTTTTAATCTGTAAACTAAATATGTCTAATTTTCTGTTCTATCCTATCCCATCATATTCTATCTCTCCCTGATCTTTTACATTGTTTCTGTATTCTAATTGTGTTATTATTCTATATTGTTTTGTATTTTAAACTGTTATTATTTTTATGTAAACGTCTTTGAGCACTTGTAAAAGCGCGTTATAAATAAAATTTATTATCATTATTATTATTATTATTTAAGGAGGAACAACTTGTTGAGAAACAGAGGTGTGACACAGACGATCCATTTGACCTGCAACAGGTGAAACAAACTTTCAGCTGTCTGTAAGACTGTTTAACACACTGTATATACGCCCGAGGGCTTTTAGCATCACACTGACACAGTGCACCCTGTTTGTTGTTTGTGTTAGCTCCACATTGTCCTGAAGGAAAACACATTCAGGATCTGAGTCAGTTTATACTAACAAGAAGCACCAGGTTTGATCAATATGTTATTTTGATCATAATAAACTGAATCCAGTCATTTTTAGTGGAATATTCCTTTAAATGAGCACACACACACACACACACACACACACACACACACACACACACACACACACATAGTTGTTGTTGTTTATGTGTAAAAGACAGAGGGTCCAGTGAAGCAGCTGCATCCTGAGGCTCACGACCAGGAGTGCATTATCAGACAGAGCCCCTGGGCACAGACACACAGAAGCCTGTGAGTGTTGGCCGTGTTTAAAAGCTCAGAATGAAACCACGACTTTTATATCTTATGTTTTAAACCTGTATCTATGAACCAGTTGTTCTGCAGTGCAAGCTGTGGACACAAGTGAGACAGTAACTGGTGGGTGATGAGAGAAAGAGTGAAAGGACCAGATAGTCAGGTCTCATTCTTCAGGCCTCCCTCCCTCCCTCCTCACGCCCTCCTCCTCCTCCTCCTCCTCCTCCTCCTCCTCCTCCTCCTCCTCACGCCCTCCTCTTCCTCCTCCTCCTCCTCCTCCTCCTCCTCCTCCTCCCTCTGTCACTCCACTTTCCCCCATTACTGTGACTCGGCTCCTGCCTGACAACAGGCAGTGTCCCTCCTGTGAGCAGAGGGCATGTGGAAGAGAAAGCTGCGGATCAGCAGGACTAGATCCTTACCCAGGACCAGCACGGCTCTGTAAGTCCAGGGTGAACCTCACTTATAGTAAAGTGTGTTTGTGTGAGGACGCAGTCACAGGGTGTGTGTGTGTGTGTGTGTGTGTGTGTGCAGGAGGGGAGGTGATGTGTTGTCAGAAAGGACAGAGCTGTTTGATTTTAGCGTCTTTAAAAACGTCCATAAACAAGTTTGTGCGCCCCAGCAGTGTCTGGGTTTTACAGATGCTCTGACACCATTTGCTTCTTCCTGACTGTGACACCTGAACTTCTGTAGGAGCTGATATCAAGAACAGATGTGATGTCACAGCGTTGGCTCGGTTTCAACTGAAACACAAGTACAGAGACTGAACGCCACAAAATGACCACATGGCCGGCGTCTTGCTGAAGTTACACTGTTAACCAGAAATCAATTTTTCTTGCTGCTTTAAGAAAGTAGTTGCTCGTGGCTGCACAGTGCGACCAGGCTGCCATTTTAAAGCAGTGAAGAAGAAAACATTTCTGCTTTATTTGGGCATTGAATGACTTTTAAGTTTATTAAGAGATCTTGTATCAAACACGTTCTCACTTCAACCTCGTTACATATCGATGTTTGGTCATTGGCTCTCCATGTCCAGATGCACTTCTGTTTTCACAGGAAATTTACCGTTTACATTCAGGCTCTTTCAAAATAAAAGCACTACGTCGATACAACACCGCGAACGCAGGTGGTTGGGTTTTGGAAGAAAGAACAAGGTTTGGCTTTAGAATCTTACGGGACGTAAACACCTCTCTCCTGAGTGAAAGTCAGTGTTTGTTGGACCCATCCACCCATCACCCCTGCTGCCCGCCCTACTGGGACTTTCGCCGCCTTAACTTTTGTTCTTGTCCTGCTGCGTTTCCCCCGACGCAGCCGAGTGCCGTCAAACTCTTAACAGCGACTAACGTTAAACGATGGCTTTTTTCGTCAGTATCTGATGCTGCAAGTCACTGCCCAAGCACCAGTTTTCGGCGACTTCGGAGTGAGACATGGTATCAGAACAGTGCATAGACTCATGTACTCAGCGATATCTGATCCAGCATCGTAGACAGTAGCGGAGTCTTTTCCAACACCACTGTTGGTTTCAAAACAACTCCAGTGGGTTTTTTAGTTGTTGCATCTGTGCGTTAAACTTTGTCCTGCAAAACAAAATGAAAAATTGTATTTGTTTGAAACCACTTCCTCAAAGACACCTGACATAAAGGGTTTAAGAGTTGTAACTAATGACTGATAATTGATTAACTCATGCTCAACAGGTCAGTTATGAGTCATTGATAAGGAAACTTAATGGTTAAGGGTCCCAGGTTTCCCACCCTCAATAAAACCCTGTAAATGTAACGCTGTGGTAACACGTCTACTGTCACGTGTTCACAGCTTCACAAAGGGCAACACTTGGAAATAATCTTTAGTTCACATTCAGACTCAGTTCAATAGAATTATTTAAGCTGTCTGTGTTTTCATTTAACGTGTCTTAAATTACAGAATTAGCCAAAAATGACCCAGACATCACAGACCACATGTTGATAAAAAAATATATAGTTATGCATAATTCCTAAAATAATGATACGACTGAATCATAAGTTCAACTTGAGTGTGTCTTGGTGTTATTGACATGATGGCAAAACATGTGTTTGCCACAAAGTGCTTTTGACATGAAACTCACCAGATTGATCAGTAAATCAGACACTGATGGTGCATCTGGCAGAAATATTTCAAATGGGGCACATTATTGTAAAAACACTGTATTAACTGGGCTGTAGAGTATAGTTATGATTATTGATGAAGCCATTAGTTTGAACATAGTCGCTCTTTATGAAGAGACTTTGTCACTGAGCTGCTCTGATCACATTGCACATTATTTAAGAAGAAGGTTTTGGCTTTACGTGCATCGTGTGATGATCAACCAGTAAAGTGAAAACCAGTTGGCTGTCGTCTCAGTTCAGACCCATGTGACCTATGACACATCTCTGTCTTCCTGTTTCACTACAAGTGTGTATCTGCAGGGCTGAAGAGGATCAGCTCAGGTGGTTCTTACCTGTTTATCACTTCCAATGTTTTCAAGGCTTTTTGTGTCAAAACAATCAAAACCTACAAAGATTAAATGGAGCAGCTGACGGAGCGTCAGAGGGCGTGGTCAGACAATATTAGGTGGGTCAACAGGCTGCAGGCCGAAGAGCTTCCAGCTGTTGGGTGTGAACTGGTGATAAATCACTGCACAGGGATCAGTGATGGAATGCAGCCAGGTACATTTACTCAGGTGTTGTATTTAAGTACACACTGGAGGTATGTGTACTGGGGAGGGGGGTGTGACATGGCTCTAAAATAATATCACGATATTTTGACGACACCAACTCGTGTGTGTGAGAGAGGATGTTTGCCACCCTACATGAGTCTTTGCCTTCATGATCGTGCTAGCTGCCCTCATGTTGTCAAATATACTGTAGGCACGACCCCTGAATTAATTCATTTTTTTAAAAGGTAAATATAAAATTATTAATACAATGAATGTTAAAAATAATTAATTAACTTAAATCACGAAATTTAAATAAATGTTTTTTTAAATATATTTTTTATTTTAAATAAAATGGAAAAAGATGGCGGTCAATAGTGAAGCAGGAGACTCTGTATGAGTGAGAGGGCTCATTTCTCTGTAGAGTTTGACTTTTGTTTTCTGCACCATGTCACATCATTGCTGTGTTTGCTGTTGTGTTCTCCAAAGGCCACGACACTCCAGGCAGCGTTTTCCTCCAGAGAACGTCTTGTACATTATTAAGCTTTAGCTCCCCGAAGCCACACGACGTGTTGTAACGTCCACATTGATTCAGGTCAAGCTGTCGATCTCCAGCACTGCCTTCACACCTCCTGAAGGTCTGACACAATATCTGTGTTGTTTGTGGCCTGAAGGAACTGATGATCTAATAACTCTCAGAGAAATGGAACAAAAATGTCTCTTCAGGTGCTGGAGCGCACATGATATTATTACACAACAGATTATAAGATACAGGATATATAAAGGGTAAGGCTCTGTATTTTTCTTACTGTCAGTAAACCCAATGAGGAGACTGAAGCTAACAGTGAATGTTTTTGCTGACAAGTTCTCTGTGTGTGTCAGAGCCTGATGTGTCCTCTTCCCCTGCGCCATAGAGCTTCTAATCCTGGCTTCATATGAGCGGAGGGAATGTCCGCTAGCTGCTAGGCTAATTTATACAATGTAAAATGCCATAGGCTTGTGCTAATAATGTTAGCATGCTGTATTTGTTTGGGAAATGTGTCCAGATAAAGACATCTAAAGAAAATGACCCCTGAGATTTATCTTCTGACCCTTTGAGGGGTCCCGACACCCAGGTTGAGAATACTAGCGCTAAAGCACCAGTTGAGGATCAATCCACCACTGAAAGTAGTCCACAACAAAAGGACTGTTCCCTCCTGTGTGAGTTGAGTTTAACAGCCTGCACTAAGATGGTGACCACGACCCCTGCTAAACACCAGCACTGTCACTGTGAGCATGTTAGCATGCTAATGCTAGCATTTAGCTCGAAGCACTGCTGTGTCTGAGCGCAGCCTCACAGAGCAGCTGACAAAGCTGCATAACTGCATGCTTTCATCATAATTATTTAATTACACTATCTCAAAATCAGACAACAAGCTTTCTCATATTTTAACAGCTTCATCAGACTTAAAGTGAATGACACTATGTGGCAGTTATGATATGATCAGCTGATGTATGTCACAGTTCTGCATCACAGTGTGCAGTCACGTTGTCTTCCATCCTGTGGAGACTGTGTGGTGCCGAGTGCTGAGCTATGTGAGACTGTAGTTTAACAGCATTGTTCCTGAGGCTACGACCACGAGGCAGCACTTATAGTTTTGTGATTGTTTTGCGTCTTTCTTTAGTCTTTATTCATCTTTCTGTGGTTTTGTGTCTCTCTGAGGTGGATCTTTGTCCCTTTGTGGTTGTTTTGCTCATCGTGGTCTTTTCTCTGTCTCTTGGTGTTGAGTCTTGTCCTGGTTGGTCATTTCAGGGACACTTTGGGTCCTGGTCCTGTGCACAGTAAATCATCCACGGCTTGAGCCGCTTGTAACAGTTGAAAAATAAACTTTTCCTTTTAGCTCCAGGCTACAGCTGCAATATATTCTTTATTATGAGCACAGAAATGATGTAATTACATTGATGGAGTAGTGTGTGTGTTTATTGCTCAGTTCCAGGTTATGTAATTGAGCCGTTCCCCCTCCAGCCTAACAGCCTCCTCTTTCTTCTTCTCTTCTCTTCCAGGGCTGAAAAAACAGAAGTATTAAGTGAAGACCTACTACAGGTACTAATCAATCAAGTGTGTGTGTGTGTGTGTGTGTGTGTGTGTGTGTGTGTGTGTGTGCTGTTTGTGAATGATGTTTGCTGCCTCTCACAGGAAAAGAATCATCATGTGTGCAAAGTATTCAGTGTGCATGAAATGACTTCTTCAAATGGATTTCTGAGCTGCCTTCAGGAGACGCTAACGAACGCTGAAATTGAACCTCTTTTGGAGACAAAAGGCTGAACGTCCCCACTGATTGACTCGGGGTGCAGCACTGTAATTGATCTGATTAATGCCGCCCTCAGTGGCGGCGACATCGGTTCCACTGAGTTGGTTTAATAATGAAATGAGAGACAGGTGATGGTGTCGTTTAAGTGTCAGCGGCTGAGGAGAAGCTTGTTTTGATGGCTGACAAACAGCTGCAGACGCTGCGTTCTTGGAGGCTGTGAGTGTCTGCATGTGCACGTCTGTAACTGCTGATGGGGACGTCCTGAAACTGACGTAATCTGTGCGTTGTCTGTTTGTGTCTCAGGTGGAGAAGCGTCTGGAGCTGGTCAAGCAGGTTTCCCACAGCACACACAAGAAGTTGACCGCCTGTCTGCAGGGTCAGCAGGGCGTGGACGTGGACAAGAAGTCTGTCAGGTCTCCCTCGGTGAGATGAAACAACACTTCAGTATTAGGAACAGAGTGTGTGAGCAGAGGAAGAGTGAGAACGACAAGCTCGATTACAGAAAATGTGATCTTCATTACAAAGTATCTCCTTCATCACAATTAACCACAAACAAAGTGATGATATCAAAGTGTGAGAGAGGGAATGAGAGGATGGACTTTTCCTTCAGGTCTGTGTCTGTGTGAGCAGCAGCAACACGTCTGTTTGTATTTGTGTGTGTGTGACTCATTTAATTTGTTTCTCCAGTGTTGAATGACACATTGAGCCGAGCGGCTGATTGATCGATTGTTTGTGTGTTTGTGTGCAGAAGAAGCTTCCTCTAACAACACTAGCACAATGTATGGTGGAGGGGGCGGCTGTGCTCGGAGACGAGTCTCTATTAGGGTGAGTGCACAGTCACACACAGTCATTTAAATGATCTTTGATTCTCTGAAACATTGGCAGCGTATTATTTCTAAAAGCATCGACATGGAGGAAACGTCTCTGTCAGCCACACCTGATTTTACATTCACACTCAGAAACACAGTCAGATGAGAACAAACATTATCCTCGACTGTGAAATGTGAACTACTTATTGCTTTTAACCAGGAAAGCGTCTGCACACGGTGGTCCTGAGAGTTCAGCACACTGCAGCTGTGCATGCCCACCATCACAGACACCAAAAGCCCCATTTCCACTGAGCAGTTCAGTTCAGTCCAGTTCAGTTCAGTTCAGTTCAGTTCAGTTCAGTCCAGTCCAGTTCATTGTCTCTGTCTCCACAGTGAAAGTTGTGGATGGTCCCAACAGAAGCGTTCCTTAGCGTCCCCATGTTTGGTCCCCCCTCTGTTGGGGTACCTAGCACACAGATCTGGTACTAAAAGGTGGAGCTAGAAACCCTGCAGTCTGATTGGTCAGTAGAGGACGGTCACTCTGGTTTTATGTAACCTCTGTTCATACATCAGTAAACTACAACTATAAAATGAAAGAGAAAAAAATAACTTCATTCACTGGGCCGACTGCCGGCAACTTTTAAGGTGGAACGTTAACTTGTAATGTTACTCAATGCATGAGTTGATGACGTGAATCCATCAGCACACCTTAAATTTCACTGTGACAACTTTGACCATCACTTTAGTTTTTATATGACACACACTTTTAGTAATGACTTTAAAAATATAGATTAATTTGGAGCGGATTATGTGAAGGTCATATATTCTAATCCTCACTTCCTGTGGGCTACAGCAACACTAAACCCCTGAGCTTGCCTGAGAAGGACTAAATGCACAAAGCTGCTATTTTTAAATATCCCATGGAGAGAGACTCTCACTGCAGCCTCCTAAAGCCAGAGGTGAGTAGAGTCACTTGTTTGGGAGGGAGAAGTGGGGTCGAGACGTCACTGCTACCTGCATGAGCACAGGCGGCCTGGCCTTTGGACCTGCGCTGGAGAGGGTCCATCTCTGGTGCAGCTTGGCGAGGCACGCTGCATCTAAAGTCATAATGGAAATACAAATGGGCTTGATGTGGCTCGACTCAGTGTGGTTAAAGGTTAGAGTGGAAAAGGCCCACTAGGAGAGCTAGCAGTAGATGCACTCTTCCTTCTGCACAGTGATACGGTTGAAGGGTGTTGTTCGGTAGAAAGAAAATAGTTCCTACATGAAACTGCTCACAACAAGGTCTGTGATTATCTTGAGTAACCAGGTCATGATTTCTGCAAAGAGACCTTGATGTTGAGTTTTTGGCTCTTTGAGCTCCACAAGCTGAGTGACATCTAGTTCTGTTATCCTGGAGAGCAGGCAGACATCTGTACGGCTGATATCTGCAACACTCTGCAGCTCACACCAAAACTATCAAATAGCACTTGAGGTAAGATTTGATGTTGGTGTTAA
Source organism: Epinephelus moara (assembly GCF_006386435.1). NCBI lineage: Eukaryota > Metazoa > Chordata > Actinopteri > Perciformes > Serranidae > Epinephelus > Epinephelus moara. The sequence continues at coordinate 694,552 of NC_065518.1, read as the reverse complement.
CGGTCCCTTTTAATTGCAGTGTTTTCTTGTGAACTCTCTGGGCCACCGTATCTTCAAGATTACACTTTTTTTTTCCAAGAGCTCAGTTAACGTCTGGATGACAATAAAATAAAGCAGATATTTTTAAACTCTTTCCAAACACAGCAGCTTGTACAGATGAAATCATGAAATCATGTTACTGTGTTTTTTTTATTTCAGACGACTGACAGAGAGAAAAATGCAGGAAAGAAAAATGTTATAGTTTAATATGCACATATTGATGTGTGTGTTTATGCCCCCACACAGAGTTTCACTGTGTTACATCACCTCCCTGCATTAATTCATACACCACATGTACTGTATAGGCTCTCTGCTGTTTACTGCAGAGTTTTGAAAGAAATTCAGGATTCCCAAAAAGACAGTGTGTTATTGAGGAGCAGTGTCGTAGAGACGACCTCAGAGACCTACATGTCACAGTGTGACGCACGCCTTCTGTTTGATCGTCCTCCTCACTGTTCACTGATGTTTCCTGTTGTCTGCTGCAGGAAGATGCTGAAGCTCTGTGGCGAGACGCAGGACAAACTCGCTCACGAGCTCATCTTGTTCGAGCTCACCATCGAGAGAGATGTCGTCGAGCCTCTGTACGACCTCGCTGAGGTACGAAGGCCACACAAATTATAAGACATTATAATGCTTCATTAGAAAAATACTTCAGGCTCCTTTTTTTGTTATTAGTTTTCCTTTTAGTTTTTTATAAACTTTTTCAATAGTATTGATTAAAATATTATCATTATTTAAAACTAATTTATAAATCAAAATTAATAAAATCCAAGACAACACATCACAGGTAACACAACAAAAGAACAAGTAGCTACTGCAAGAAGAAAATTGAGTGTAAATAAAATAATCTTTTCATATAAAACACTACTGTAGGAATATTTACTGTTGGTGATGTTTCCATAAAAGGAAAAACAAAGCAAACTGTCTGCTTCATTATTATGTAGGCCTGTCATCTAACTGTCATCCATTTTCTGAATACTTCACTGTTTTATAGTAATTACTGAGTATATTTACCGTGTTTTTTGTTTTTCACTTTATGCTCTTTTATGTTTTAATCCATAGAAATGTATGTTTTATAAAATATTAATACAATAAAATAAAATAAATGTTTTAAATGTATATTATATTATATCATTAAAGTCTGAGGCTGAGTGTGCACTCCTCCTCAGCATATTAAGACACAATAATGACTTGTTCCTCTTTTCACCTAATAGCCTTCAGAGTGTTTTGGGAATGATGTTTACTTGTAGGCCAACATGGACTTTGGCGTCGCCCTGGTACATTTCAGCTCAGGCTCTCTGGTGTTTCCACTAGATGAATAATCCATGCACACACATGTATTCATGTGTGTGCATGGCATGGTCAGACACATGCATCTCCATGTGTGTACCAGAGGACAGACTGTACATGATCACTCTGTAAACTAATCTGCATGAGACCCGGGAACAGAGCTGAACTAGCGCAGGTGCAAAGCCTCTGACAACACTGAGTCTGTTTCCTCTTTCACACCATCAAACAACCAGCTCTGTGCTTCTCGTCCTCTCAGGTGGAAATCCCAAATATCCAGAAACAAAGGAAACATTTAGCGAAGCTGGTCCTGGACATGGACTCGGCGCGCACACGGTGAGTCTGTGTGAGAGAGACTTGGCTGTGAAGTGAGACACTCCATCCCCTGTGAGCTGACTGGTCCTGTCGCTTCCCACTGAATGTCACTGGGATTTAATGTCACACGGTGAATGTGTGGAGTGTGAAAGCTTCACTTAATGCCAGTGTTGGCTGCGTCATTCTTTTTGCTTTAAGGTGTATCACGCTTTGATCACACACACAGTACTTGTTTGTTGGATCAGTTCAGTGTTGTTTGGTACGATGGTGTTTAGAAATTCTGTAAGAAAAAAATTATGAATATATATTCTGTGAATTTATCAGCACTCAGAGAAAGTGACTGTGCTGAGAACACACTGCTGAAACCACAGAGGAAAAGATGCAGGTGTTTAATTATAAAGAAAAGCTTTGGTCACATGATCTCACTTGTGCTTTTTCATGAAGGTATAAATATGAACTTTAGAGCTGTGATTCTTACGGTCCATGAGACACAAACAGATGCAGTGGAGAAAACACGTGGAGTTTAAACTCTTTAACAATCAGCTTTACAAATATTTTATGGTTAATTAAATGCATCAGTCGGATTTGTTGGATACACACAGTGTGTTTTGTTGAGTTACAATGAATGTATTTCACACATTTGTTATTGAGCTAAAGATGATTATACACACAGTTTATTGTGTCAGTGCTCATTTCCATTTATATGAAGGAATTATAATATATTCATGTACATTCACAGATATGAAACAGATGATACATACAGATGAACAATTATATTTTCAAATTGGAGCTGAATAAAATAAATATATCATTGAATAAATAAAAAGTGAAAAAAGATCCAATAAATGTTTTCATAATAAATTAAAGAGACAAAATAAATTAAAGAATAAGAACATCACAGGCTGGTTTAATGTCCACCTTTATTTGTCCACTTTCTTAACCTGAAACACTGGATGGACACACAGCTTCTGTTTGTCAATAACTTTATTAAACAGCTCACGATTTAGTGTGTCATGTTTTGATATTAACAAGGCATCAATAAAATACTCTGCTAGTCTTCCCTCATAGGACTGAGAATACTGATTAAATGTAAGAACAGCAGAAGAAAACAAGACTGTGGGGAACAAGGGAGCAACAGGTGGGTGTGTCAGTGTAAGGTACAGGGTACACTAAAGAGCAGTGTGTGAGGTCGTTGTGATGGGCACGTGCACACTGGATAGCATCAGCGTACATATTACTCATTACCCAGAGCAGCAGCTGCTAGCAGTTAGCAGCTAACTCAAGGAAGAAGAGCAGCAGCTGTAAGCAGTTAGCAACTAACTCAAGGAAGAAGAGCAGCAGCTGTTAGCAGTTAGCAGCTAACTCAAGTAAGAAGAGCAGCAGCTGTTAGCAGTTAGCAACTAACTCAAGGAAGAAGAGCAGCAGCTGTTAGCAGTTAGCAGCTAACTCAAGTAAGAAGAGCAGCAGCAGTTAGCAGTTAGCAGCTAACTCAAGGAAGAAGAGCAGCAGCTGTTAGCAGTTAGCAACTAACTCAAGGAAGAAGAGCAGCAGCTGTTAGCAGTTAGCAGCTAACTCAAGTAAGAAGAGCAGCAGCTGTTAGCAGTTAGCAGCTAACTCAAGGAAGAAGAACAGCAGCAGTTAGCAGCTAACTCAAGGAAGAAGAACAGCAGCTGTTGGCAGTTAGCAGCTAACTCAAGGAAGAAGAACAGCAGCTGTTAGCAGTTAGCAGCTAACTCAAGTAAGAAGAACAGCAGCTGTTAGCAGTTAGCAGCTAACTCAAGGAAGAAGAGCAGCAGCTGTTAGCAGTTAGCAGCTAACTCAAGGAAGAAGAACAGCAGCTGCTAGCAGTTAGCAGCTAACTCAAGGAAGAAGAGCAGCAGCTGTTAGCAGTTAGCAGCTAACTTAAGGAAGAAGAACAGCAGCCATAAATGTCTGCAAATTGGGAATTAATGACATTTTGGGAGCTTCTTAGTCTCGAACAGAGGACGAGATCAGACGCCATACAACAGAGACTTTAAATGGTTGTTTACTAAAAGACCACGCCAGGAGAGTTATAGATTATTACGTATAATGGATAATGAGGATGAGGATGAGGGTTCAGGGATGAAGGGATGAGGGTCATGGGATTTGGGATGGAAGGATGAGGGTAGAGGGATCTGGGATGAGAGTTCAGGGATGAGGGATGGTTGTAGGGACAGAGAAGAAAGGAAGGTGGAAGGTGGAGTCTTACGGCGGTCTGGTGTCGGCTGAAGGGAGAAGGGCGCAACAGAAACAGGAAGTTGAGACGGAGTGTGGGAGTCATCTGTTCGCCTGCTCTTCTGTAGATAGGGCCCCTGGTGGGGGGGTTGAGGCGTGCTCTTTGTTCCTGAACTTAGTCATAAACTTCATTCATTGTCACGTTTTACCATCGTTATTGTCTAGAACATGCTGGTGACGCAGATATGTCACACCTCTAATGACTCTGCGATGACTCCAGGCTGTGTCTACAGTAACACACTGGAGTGGCCTGTGTAAAAATGCAAAGGAGACTTAAAGAAGGGACTTAGTAGCAGCCCTGTAGCCTGATGGCTAAAGATACTTATTTGGTATAATTAATTTCTCCTCTCCTCCAAAATACCCAGTTGTTCCTCATATTGTTTTCCTTCACTGTATCTACATTTAAGTTCCAGCAGAAACCACTAACTATTTTATTGGTACCTGATTCATACAACAAGATGAAACTGTGTAATAAACGTCTTAGAGAAATCTCCACAGGGCTCCTTTAGCTAATTATCAAAGTGTGTTGAGGCTCGAAGCTGCAAAACTTTTCAGTGTTTAACAGGCTGATATCTTCAGACTTCAGACCTCAGGTGTGAAAACCTCTTAGTGACCTTGAACGGTTGGACTCATCATGTCAGTGCAAATTTCTCTCCCGTCCAATCAGAGGCTGTTTCTGGATCCCTGAAACATACAATCACCACACTGTTTGTGCTGATTCACTGTCACTTCACTGCCACTCTGAGCAGTGACATGGAGAGAAATGTGATTTCCTCTCTGCAGTCCAGTCAGTCTTTTTTTTTTTTAGTGACCCAAATCTGAGACAGTTTTTCCCATCATGCTTCTGTGTGCTGAGCTCCTCTGGCAGCACGACATATTATCTCCACCCAGAGACTCAACTCAGACAGAAAGTCAGACAGAGAGGGACGAGGAGACTTTGAATTAGAGGAGCAAACAGCTTAAGTTGAATGTCTGAGGATATGTACATAGTCAGCTGTTATCTGTGGACTCACACTGTCTTTAAAAAGAGGAACAGTTTGTTGTATTGTTCCCTCAGTGTTGAGTCACTCTGTTAGAGGAGCTGTCACACTCTGGTGTCGATGATTATCACTCTCTGAACAAAAGTCTGAAGCTGCTGAAGGCAAATAAAAAATGTCCTTGTTTAGTTTAACACGCTGCGTTCACAGCAGTGCAATGTAACTAAGTACTGTACTCAGTTACAGTGTTGAGGTACTTGTACCTTCCTTTTTGCTCCATTCTATGCTACTTTATACATCTGCAGTACTCCACTACCTTTGACTGACAGATTTAGTTACTTTGACCTTCCTGTCCAGTGAAGACCACGTATCTCCAGATGTGTTGATGTTGAGTATTTGTGATAAACTGAAGGACGAAGAGTTCCTTTATGTGCTGAGGAAACTCTCCTTCTTCTTCTTAAGCTCAATAAACTCTTTAAAAACTCTGTTGGATCAGCTAAAAGATACGTGGTTCTCACAGGACAGCCACACTACAAACATATGATGATCTAGACCATGATGCATTGCTGTAGATTAAACTACCCAACAGTATATTAAGAAGATAAAATATCTCAACCTTAAACATCTACAGCAGTAAAATGCAACAGACACATTAATCCAGAAAGGTTAGGAAAGGCAGCTTTATTTGTGTCGCCCATTTCATACACACGGTGATTCACAGTGTTTTACAGAGCAATAAAACATAATAAAAGATACAGAGACATTTTGTTTTTTTTCTGCAACTAAAGGCCCTGACACACCAAGCCGACGGTCGGCCGTCGTCCAAAGTCGGACCGTCGGTGAGCATCTGTCGCCCTAGTTTTTGCGGTGTGTCCCGCACCATCGGCACTTCGGCATTGGCGTCTTTTCGGCCGATTGAGCATGTTGGATCGGTGGCGGAGCTTGTCGGTGAGAAAGATCACTCTGATTGGCTGTTCAGGTTTTATTTATTTATTTCTGCCTGTAGTAAAACTGCCCGACAGACCCGCTGCTTCTTCCCACTTTAACCTGAATAACAAACCGGAGCTAGCTGGGAGCGGCTAGCGGAGCGGCTAGCGGAGCGTTAGCCGCAGCATGACCGGAGGGAAGCACAGCCAGTTAGCCTCCGCTAGTCTCTGAGCTAGCCCCGGCTCTCCGTTTGGATCCAACCGGAGCACCGAGCCCTGGTTTGTTATTCAGGTTAAAGTGGGAAGAAGCAGCGGGTTTATCGGGCAGCTGAGTGAAGTGGAGCCTGCGGAGGAAACACCGGGACCGTCTGGATGTAATAGTCCGTGGAGGTGCTGCGGTGCTCGGCTGCACAGATAGGAAACCCCTCGGCTGACAGGATGTACCACTCTCTCACTCCGCTCTCTCTCACGCAGGCGCAGAACGTACGTGCTACTTGGCCGTCGGATGAAGTCCGTGTAGTGTGTTCAAATGCAACTGACACAGGGCGACGTGAGGCGACATAGACGACGCAACAGTTGGCTTTCGTCACTGCTAGTTCTTTGATGTTGGTTTGGTGTGTCCGCACCTTAAGCTACCAGTGACATCTTGCCAACTAATGAGCTTTCTGGTTGACTAACGTTTGGTTGACTACCAGGGGGCAGCCTCAGGGTTCGTTGTTCATGAGGTTTTTACCGAGAGCTGAATTATCCTTAGGGGTCTCGGCCTCTCTCAATCAGAGGATCACCTTTAACAGATAAAAACACTCAACAAAACAGTTGCACATCACAGATCAGTGTTTCTCCCATGCTGTTTGGCAGCTAGCCTAATACCTGCTAATGTTTGCTCACATTTTGTCTCTGATAACTGAAGATCCAGACTCATTTTCCCTAAATCCTTCACACTGGAGCTTTAAATAAGGTTTTGAATGCAGGACTTAATGTTTTTATGTAAGTAAAGAATCTGAATCCTTCTTCAGTCAGTGTTAATATCAACCAAACATATTGATAAAACAATGTTTCTGTTTTGCTCTCAGGTATTATCAGTCCACCAAGTCTTCAGGACTTTCCAGTAACCTGCAGCCAACAGGAGCCAAGGCCGACCACCTCAGGGAAGAGATGGAGGAGGCAGCCAACCGCATGGAGATCTGTCGAGTCAGTGATCACCTCTACTCACTATCAGTTCACTTTTTCTCCATAGAGCTATAAATCAAGTGTTTTTATCATTTAGGTTTTTAGATTTCGTCTCTTTAACACGTTGTGGGTGCCAAAAAGACTTTTGCAAAGGGCACACCTGTGTGACCTCGCTCATAGCTCCCCCAGCAGGCCTCTTCTCCCCTCGAGATGCATTTCAGGAATCGAGACATCCTTTAAGATGGCGTGCTGAGATTGATTTCTGCGTCACAGGCAGAAGGACGGAGGAGAGAGGAGAAGAAGAGGCATAAAATACAGAAAAGAGAAGAGCCCCAGGTGTGGACAGAGCAGGGAGAGATGGAAAATATGTCATGCTGGTTCTCTCCAGGAGCAGCAGTGAGCTCAGCTGTGAGGCAATATGTTTTTATTCCACACTGCCTTCCTAGAAACTGTTGCCAGATATCTGTAGGTGTGGCCCATTTCACACACACTGCCATTAATCTTAAACACAACATGATGTTGCAACTGAATTTAAACTACACATGCACACATCAACTCTGAGCGACCCCGGGAAAGTCATTTCACCTGCAGGTAGCTCGACAGACAGATCAAACATTTATATGGCCGTAACCATAGTAATGTTCACTGGATTTGGATGTTCTGCAAAAACCATCGTCTGATATACAAGTGTACCAGTGTACCAGTGTACCAATGTACCACTGTACCACTGTACCACTGTACCAATGTACCACTGTACCACTGTACCACTGTACTAATGTACCAGTGTACCAGTGTACCACTGTACCAATGTACCAGTGTACCAGTGTACCACTGTACCGGTTTACCGGTGTACCGGTGTACTAGTGTACCAGTGTACCAGTGTACCAATGTACCAGTGTACCAGTGTACCACTGTACCGGTTTACCGGTGTACCAGTGTACCAATGTACCAGTGTACCAGTGTACCACTGTACCGGTTTACCGGTGTACCAGTGTACCAATGTACCAGTGTACCAGTGTACCACTGTACCGGTTTACCGGTGTACCGGTGTACTAGTGTACCAGTGTACCAGTGTACCAATGTACCAGTGTACCAGTGTACCACTGTACCGGTTTACCGGTGTACCAGTGTACCAATGTACCAGTGTACCAGTGTACCACTGTACCGGTTTACCGGTGTACCGGTGTACTAGTGTACCAGTGTACCAGTGTACCAATGTACCAATGTACCAGTGTACCAGTGTACCAGTGTACCAATGTACCAGTGTACCAGTGTACCACTGTACCGGTTTACCGGTGTACCGGTGTACTAGTGTACCAGTGTACCAGTGTACCAATGTACCAGTGTACCAGTGTACCACTGTACCGGTTTACCGGTGTACCAGTGTACTAGTGTACCAGTGTACCAGTGTACCAGTGTACCAGTGTACCACTGTACCAATGTACCACTGTACCACTGTACTAATGTACCAGTGTACCAATGTACCAGTGTACCACTGTACCAGTGTACCAATGTACCAATGTACCACTGTACCACTGTACTAATGTACCAGTGTACCAATGTACCAGTGTACCACTGTACCAGTGTACCAATGTACCAATGTACCAGTGTACCAGTCATTTTGTTTCATGTCCAGATGCAGACTTGATTCTTAAAGTAATCAGTTTAACTTCATTTTAGTTCTTTGTATGATGAATACACAGCATCATGTTTTGAGCCGGCCTTACCACAAATACACTGTCCTCCTTGAGGTGCAGCAACCAGTTTGACAGCAAGCCAAACTCCAACTCACAGAGACATCAGAGTCAGGATGTAGCATTAGAGCTCCTTTAATTATCACCGACTCAACTTTGTGAACACGGAATTTAATTGGCTTGGGTAGGACTTCCTGTTGATGGGACTTCCTGTTGATGGGACTTCCTGTTGGGAAGTCTGCGCAATTCAATAAATCGCCAAAGAGGGCACCAAAAAGAAGGAAATGCCTGAATGGCAGAACACTCCCTGCCTGGCCCATAGAGCCACACACAATTTATCCACTGCTCTTGTCCTCTCCGGGCAACAGAGGAATAACCTGGGAGATTGGTCTCAGGAAGGTCCTAGGGGTTCCATGATTGGTGGTCTTGAGCTCAACCTTGGGCACCTTCCCATCAGCACTTGGAAACACTGCAATGACCATTGTCATGGGCCACTCATTGCGTGACACTTGATCATCTTTCAGGAGGTTCACAAGGTCTCCTGCTTCCAAGTTGTGGTGGACAACGTTCCATTTTTGCCGACTCTGAAGTGTGGGGAGATCATCTCGTCTCCACCGTGTCCAAAATCTGTCGGCGAGTCTCTGCCCCTGCTTCCATGGTCTCCTGAGCAGATCTGTGTCTGTAAAATGACTCAGTGGAGGAGGTGCACCAGCCTTCTGTGTAAGCAGCATCGCAGGTGAGAGGATGACTGGTGAATCAGGATCGGTTGAGGTTGGGATGAGGGGTCTGGCATTTATGATAGCCGAGACTTCCGACATAAGGGTGCACAGTACCTCGTGGGTTAGGTGGATTTGCTCCTCTGACAACATGCAGTCAAGGATCCTACGAGCCACGCCAATTACTCTCTCCCAGGAACCCCCCCATGTGGGAGGAATGAGGGGGGTTGAACTCCCAGGTGCAGCCTTGTTCGCTCAAATACCTCTGGACTCTCAGGTCTGGCTCCTCTTTGTTAAATCCCAGCTCTTTTGAGGCTGCAACAAAGTTTGTGCCGCAATCTGACTGAAGACGTTTGGCAGGACCTCTGATGGCGGAGAAACGTCTCAGGGCGTCGATACAGCTTGAGGTATCCATAGATTCGATGACTTCTATGTGCACGGCTCTCGTGCTCACACAAGTGAACAGGACTGCCCAACGTTTACTGCATGCTTGACCTCCTCTCGTACGTCTGGCAGTAACCGACCATGGACCAAACACATCTAACCCCATGTGTGTGAAGGGAGGATCCACAGGTAAGTCTGCCATCTTTTCTGCCTCAGCTTCCCACTTCTCTAAGGATTGCAAAGTGAGGGTGAAGAGTGATGAATGCGAGAGCGATTGCCACAATACGACACTGCACCCTGGTTGCACCCTTTTGCACCCTTTTCAAGCAATTTCACTGTCGCAGATTCCAAAGTTGGAAAAAAAAATCATTCAGGTTTCGCTAAGTTGTGGCACGCTTCACTCGACCGTTTGGTGTAAGCATCATGCATCAAGCAGTGTGTTGTCGCGTTGCCCGTCTGTCCGTAACTTTGGCAGAAATGTTCACTTGGACTCAACAATGAACTGATTGAGGTTTGGTGGTCAAAGGTCAGAGGTCATCGTGACCTTGCATCTGTCTCATTCTTGTGAACATGTGAACACCTCAAGAGAGTTTCTTTAAACTTCTGTTTGTAAAACACAGACATGGATGTAAACTGTCACGGTGCAACTGGTGCATGGAGGCAAACAACTGTAGTTTTATCTTGATGCTCCGACAAAATCAAACATGTTTATTATTATCGTAAGATTTTAGTTTTAGTTCTTGCATTTAGTTCAGTTCTATGACCAAACAGGAAGCAGCTAACAGGGTGGACAGGAAACATGAAGGGGATTCCAGGGAGCCCCAAGAACGTGAGTAAGTCTCAGCTCTCTTGGAAAAGGAGGACAAACTTAATTCAGTGTGTATCTGATCCACCAACCAGCATTTCTTTTAGTGAGGAATTTTAATTTTGGAAACAGCTGGCCTCTCATTCCCACAGTCTCCTCCTGGTAGAATAGTGCGGCTAAACATTGGAGGCTAACAGTGGTTTATCTTTTTAGATTATATTGGTGCCGAATTGACAAGAATACTGTTGACATGTGACGTCTCTTATCTTATGTGATGTAAGGCATTGCTGATGTCGTGATTCTTTTAGGGACGTTGGTGTAATATTTGCCACCACCAGCAGCAGCAGCAGGATGGGAAACAATATCAAAAGGAATCTAGTTTTAGTCTTGCAAATAATGACCCTGCAAGATCCCCAGTCTTTGCAGAATCTTAGTGTGTGACTAAAGACTCAGACTGTCTTTGAGTCCTAAAGAAGTCTTTAAGAAGTCTTTTCAAGCTCTTCTAGTGTTTGGTGAACAGAACACAACAGACGCTTGGACTTGTCTCAGCAGGAAACTAACAGGTGTGACTAATAATGACTAATGGCTGACGTATTGCGGTAAGCGAGTTGTGTCATTTCCGGTGTTTCTGTGACAGCGTCTCTGTACTGCTCTGGTGAATTCTGCTAGCCTGTTTTCTCACTACAGTTGCTTTAACGTCTACTTCAAGTCTTAACCCACACTGGTTCTGTTTAAGCACTTATAGCTCTCCTCCTT
>NC_065518.1:677289-677427 GCF_006386435.1 Epinephelus moara | reverse complement strand
CGTCCTGGAAGAGGGATCCCTCCTCAGTTGCTCTTCCTGAGGTTTCTACCGTTTTTTTTCCCCGTTAAAGGGTTTTTTTGGGGAGTTTTTCCTGATCAGCTGTGAGGGTCATAAGGACAGAGGGATGTCGTATGCTGT
>NC_065518.1:673768-677220 GCF_006386435.1 Epinephelus moara | reverse complement strand
TTTTTTGGGGAGTTTTTCCTGATCAGCTGTGAGGGTCATAAGGACAGAGGGATGTCGTATGCTGTAAAGCCCTGTGAGGCAAATTGTGATTTGTGATATTGGGCTTTATAAATAAAATTGATTGATTGATTGATTGATAATAACATTAACAAAGGCTCAGCGACATGAAGTGTCCCAGCGTGCACGATTCGAGAGCTCGCAGCCATCATTAGTGTAATTAATTACACCTGTGCTTTTCTTACTGTTACAACTCAAAGTGTCTGCTTTAAAGAAAGGTCTGTTTTTAATGTCATTGACTTCGTGTTTTCCTGTGTCGTCCCCAGGATCAGTTATCAGCAGACATGTACAGTTTTGTGGCCAAAGAAATCGACTATGCAAGCTACTTCCAGACAGTAAGTGCTCGTCTCTGCTGCGCCTGTGGCTTCAGTAGGGAAACAAAAACATATTCTGTTGGTGCATCACAGACTCTCTGATCTCTCCTCTCTGTCTAGCTGATAGAAGTCCAGGCGGAGTACCACAGGAAGTCATTAGAGCTGCTTCAGAGTGTGCTGCCTCAGATCAAAGCTCATCAGGGTGAGGTTGAGAACAACACACTCACGGTGCCGTCTGTTTTGTGACTCTTCTCTGACATGGTGCTCAGGCTCTGCTGCAGCACTCGTGTCTCTTAGTGCACAGTCTGTGGTCCTGCTGTTTAATGAGAGCTTCAGCAGTAAGATCAACCTTTATGTTTAACTCCTCACGTCAGTAGAAATATGATGAATATCAATTATAAAGTGTACTTCATGACTTTGTGGGCACTTTAATAGACAGGATACAGCTGGATTCTTCTTCAGCCAACATATATTGTTTTCAAGGTTTTTATACGTGGTTTGAACTCTTTGGTAACATTAAATATTAATGACTAAATCAGCAACATTCAAAGTTTTAATGTCATAAAATGCAGGATTTGCACAATGAAATGCAGCTGCTGCCCCCTCCACACTGCACTCACACACAACACACACAACATAGATTCAAAATATGTAGAACAGAATATAAATAATAGGATCAGCAATAACCTGAAACACATTATATAAAAGTGTAGCAGCAAAGGGAGTTCAGCTAAATTCACTTTTACAGGAAGGATGCACAGTTATATGAGGGACGGGAGGGGCCAAAGTCAAACATAAAAAAATGCATAAAAATGAATAAATAAATACATTTAAATTTAAATACATTTAAATTGAATGGAAGAAAGTATAACTGGACAAACCACAGGCTGCTCTCTCCTGACAGGGACTTGGCTCTTTTTGGATGTTCAAAGTTCTCTTTAATGCGTCCATCACGTATCATACATGCAGACAGCTCTGTCGCCGGGCGCAGTGCTCGCCATAAAACTCATTTTAAAAGACTGGAAGACTTCAAATCCACCATGCTTCAGAAACTGGCTGTGTGAACTTGTTTGGGTTATTCACACGGACACACTGCAAATGTGAATATTAATGTGGAGAATCTTAATATCTGGAGTCAATGAGAACATGTGGTTGTGAACATACATGTTCACTGGATGTTTTCTCTTCATCCTTTATGGTTTTCTTGTTCCTGCACACAGTTCTCTTGTTCAGTGTCTGATGATCATACATGGATGATGTGTGTTGCTGTGTGTGTGTGTGTGTGTGTGTGTGTGTGTGTGAGAGAGGGAGAGAGTTTTTGAAATAGATTTGAAATACATCATTAATAAAAATAATATAAAAAAAGATCACCTAAAAAATATGTTTCCTGTTTGTTTTGGTAACTTCCTGCAGCCTGAGAGAACATGTCCAGCATCTGTAACTAGTTTTGTGTGTGTGTGTGTGTGTGTGTGTGTGTTCGACAGAGACCTGGGTGGAGAAGCCGTGCTACGGGAAACCATTAGAGGAGCACTTAGCGCTCAGCGGGAGAGATATTGCCTTTCCCATCGAGGCCTGTGTCACCATGCTGCTGGAGTGTGGCATGCAGGAGGAGGTCAGACTTCACAACAACAACACACTCTGCATCGGTCCTTTACATGACGCACACACACATGCACGGACACAGTAAACACATTTACTGGAGAGAAGTCAGTGAAGGGAACTGTAATGAGGTCCAGTTTAGTTACCTTAAAGAAACAAATAAACAAATAAAGTGTTTAATTAATGTGCGGTGGTTATTGTCATCAGGCCGGTTAGCCGCGCAGCTTTAATTGCTCAGGATGTAATGATTGTTTAATGGAGACACATTGAGGATACAGTAAATGTTTTTATGTGATTAAAACTAAAAAACAAATATATCATTATGAGTAAGTTAATTTGCATTCTACAGTAATTAGACTTAATGTGATGTTTGCTGAACATTATGGATAATGTTTTGGGATGTGCTGCAGAGAGAGATTTGTTTCATTTCATCTGAAGCTGATGAATTTATTCTCCGTGTTGAACTCACAGTTTTGTGTCAGTTGAAAATAAGAGAGTTAACACCAGAGCTGCTGCTGACTGCAGCTGTCCGTTCATCAGCAGTGGAGTTTAATGTCCCAAAAAAAAGATTTAAAAAAATTTCATTTTGTCAAAATAAAAGTCCTCTGCTACTTTCATGCTTTTATTGTGGAGTGGACGAATGCACATGCTCTAAATATGGAGGGAGAAACGTCACGTGTCGCATCACACGTGTACAAACGTCTATACCTGTGTACGTCTGTCCTATTCATGTGAACGTGATGTATCAAGAACGCTTAGAGGGAATTTCTACAAATTTGGCACAAACGTTCATTTGGACTAAACTGATTAGAATTTGGTGGTCAAAGGTCAAGGTCACTGTGACCTCAAAAACAAAACAAAAACACTAATTATGGCAAAACTTCACACAAATATCAGGCGGGATAAAATAATGAGGTGATGACATTTTATATCCAAAAGGTCAAAGGTCAGCTTCACTGTGACATCATACTGTTTTACAAAGAACACTTTTCTTTCCATTATTCAACGTCATATCTCAGAAACAGGAGAAATATTTGGTCAGATACTGAGCTGGTGACTCTCATCTTTACACTGTGTTGATTGTTTAGATCTTCTGTGCTGCCGTGTCGAAAATGTTTGTGAATCATCATGTTTTAACAAGATATGTACGTAAACTGTAACTTGATGGGTGAACAGAGGGAAACAACCACAAGGTGGTGATTCTAGTTAAAGAGACTTTGAGACATTTGCAGCCATGTGTGTGGTGAAAACAAATGTGTATTTTAAGCTAAAACACGAGGTAATAGTTTGTACCAAGCAGAGGCCTGACTTAGTGTTGTGGTCAGTGAGTCAACGGATAGTTTATTTCATTGAGCTGACAGTTCCTTGGGAAGACTCAGTGGAAGAAGCCTATGAAAGAAAAAAGCTTAGATATGCAGACTTAGGAGCAGAAGCTGAGCAGCGAGGATGGAAGACTAGGATTTGTCCAGTGGAAGTGGGGTG
>NC_065518.1:671686-673447 GCF_006386435.1 Epinephelus moara | reverse complement strand
ACCAACTAGACGAAACACTGGTGAAAGGAGGTTCCCACCCGATGACCCCAAAGACATGTTAGTAATATCACTGCTCACTGGTTTGTATAGTTAAGCCTTGCCATAATAGCTTATCATAGGGCTTAGGAGGTTATTCACTGAGTGCTGATCCTTTCTCTAGAGCACAAACTTCTTGTGTTTATTTGAATGAATATCTGCGACACATGAAACTTACAAATGTTAAATATCAACATTTATTCCGGTGATTGGGTCGGAATAATCATGAAGACAGGCTTCTCACTGATGGTGTTGTTTGCTTGTGTACGTAGGTGATAAAGAAGCGTCAGTATTAAATTAAATCAGTTAGAAACTCCTTGTAGCTGCTGTAACTCAAAGCTGGAGGGTGACTGTGGGAGCGGAGGTTCAAACTCATGTTTTGTGTCTCAGGGTTTGTTCAGAGTCGCTCCGTCCGCCTCCAAACTGAAGAAGCTGAAGGCATCTTTGGACTGCGGCGTGTTGGATGTTCAGGAGTACTCTGCAGACCCTCACGCCATCGCAGGTGAGCTATCTTTCTAAAACCCCCACCTCCCCTCCCCCTATCTCCTAGCTGCACCTAATCTGTTGCTATGACGACTGATTGTCATTATGGGGTAGATTTATGAGCTGGGCACCCGTTGCTCGTTAGGGATCTTAATTTCTGTGCATCTCTGGCAGGCTGTCGCTCACGTTCATGTGTAAGTGAGACGTGTGCGCCGCCACCTTCACTTCCACACACACATTATAATTAAAGTGCTAAATGATCTGTTGCTTCTCTGCATCAGAGATATCTAATATTGTGTTTATTTCTCCTGCACACATCACTGATGCTGCAGCTGTCATCCGTGAACCGCAGCGCTAAATTTCCTGCTAAAGGTTAATTTGAAAGTCTTATGTGAGGGCCACACACAAGAGTTAAAAGATTACATGAAGACTTCATTAGGATTCAGTTCACTTCTCTGGAAGCTGCGAGAGAATCCACAGCAAGAAAAGCAAAATGCTTTTGTCTGTTTTTATTAGAGAGGTCCAATAAGGTATCCCAAAAACATCTGGTGATAAATCCCAAATATATCTGGGATTAGTGTCAGACAGACTCTTCATCTTCTTCATCGTCCACTTTAAATCAGAACCGTGACGAACTACAAAAGACAGAAAAGCTTTCAAGCTGTTATTGATCTTTTCTTTTGTGCTCGTCTTCACTGGAGCTCGCCGCTGCTGCTGCACGGTGATGGTGTCAGATAAAAATCTAAAATCTCCAAAATAACAACTTTTTAGGAGTTTTAGAAAAATGTGTTTATCTTAAAAACAATGCGCTTTTTAAATTTGTCATTTGGGCTTCATCACTGAAGAAGCATTTGTGTGCCTCTGCTGTAATCATCCCTTTGATGTCATCACAGATAAGTATGCATATACAGACACCGCCCACTTTTTAGGTACACCCGTTCAACTGCTCGTTAGCACAAATAGCTAATCAGCCAATCAGGTGTCAGCAGCTCATTAACATTTAGTCACGTAGACATGGTGAAGACGAGCTGCTGAAGTTCAAACGGAGCATCAGAATGATGAAGAAAGGTGATTGAAGTGACTTTGAACGTGGCATGGTTGTTGGTGCCAGACGGGCTGCTCTGAGTATTTACTGGGATTTTCAGCACAACCATCTCTAGGGTTTACAGAGGATGGTCCCAAAAAGAGAAAATATCCAGTGAGCCAAAATGCCTTGTTGATGCCAGAGGTCAGAGGAGAATG
>NC_065518.1:652032-671491 GCF_006386435.1 Epinephelus moara | reverse complement strand
TCCAATAGAGCACCTTTGGGATGTGCTGGAACGGGAGATTCTCATCATGGATCAACTGTGTGATGTCATCATGTCAATATGGACCAACATCTCTGAGGAATGTTTCAGCACCTTGTTGAGTCTGTGACACCAAGAATTAAAAAGGGGGTCCAACCTGGTACCAGCAAGGTGTCCCTAATAAAGTGGTCTGTGGTGACTGTGTATATATATATATATGTGTGTGTGTATATATATATATATATATATATATATATGTTTAAATACTATCATACATTCTTATTTTCCAGATTATACAGACAGAAATCATATCTCCACCCTGTCACTGACGTATATTGACTTCCAGTGTTATTTCTAACCAGCCTGGCGTCCACTCAGTGTATTCTGCCCATGTTTGAAAATCTTTTGTAAATATTTGCATTTTTAAATCGGTCAAACTCAACACAGTGATGAAACCACAGAACCTGGAGATCCAGTGTTTTCACCCATCAGGAACAATATGTTCCTTTATTAAAAACATCACATCAGAGTCAGTCAGCTTTGTTCACTGGAGCGTGTGGACAAAGAGAGAGATGAATCCAAGTGGAGGCCGTATCTAATGATCCCATATTAAACTGGGTTAGCTCCAACAGCAAATCTAATTTGTGAGGCTGTCCCACTGGGGGAGGGGGTGTCATGATGGAGGGGTGGGGATGTGCAGGAGTTCATCTTCCTTCAGCATCAGGCAGAAGGATTTTCCTTTTAAATATTGTAAACTAGAGGAGAATTTAGTTTTGCTTCAACATAATTCCCAGATTGATTGTGTTTGTTTATCACCAAGCACCGACACCATGCCGGTTCATACACACATCCAGACACACAGTCATGTTACACTCAGACAGAACGACAGCAGCCTCCAAGCTGTCTCCCGCTGAGGGATGCCCTGAGTTGTTTGTCATCCATCCCACGCTCTCCCGGGGGAAATGAACGCAGCAGACCAGACAGAGGAGAAGAAGAAGAAGAAGCCCAGTCAGCCGTCGCCTTCCTCCTCAGGACTGGAAAATGACATCGCCACCCACCAGTTCTGATCAGAGATGTGTGGAGATATTTTTAAGTGCTGGTTGTATCAGAGCAGGAGCGTCTGTGTGCAGTGATATGTGGGTCTCAAAACAATGTGCACAGAAACAAATAAGTTTAATTAAAGAAACGATTATGCAAAGGATAATTTAAATCTTTACTGTTGTCAATAAATGTATTTACGACAGTCGTTGCACAGCTGACCCTTCAGAGAGACTTGAGACGGAGAAAAAAATATTTATTGACATTATTTACATTTATGATATTTACATGATTTGTTCAGCAAGATGATCTTCACCAATGATTGAACACCACTGTCTTTATTTTTGAAGTGTAAATGTAAACTATAAGCTATAAACAAACTGCACCTCTGTCACATGACGTCATCATCACCACAACGAGGCTGTGAAGGCGTGTTTGGCATGATGACGTGTTGTAGACTCATTTAGCCACTTGTTAGCAGGTGTTTTTTTTAAGACACGTACCGACACTGACATATTTTGGACCTACTCAAAGCCCTTTGTTACACTCACAGTCACATTCACCCATTCATACAGTGATGGCCGCCGAGGCGACCACACAAGGTGCTACCTGCGACTCAGTTTTTAACACGGCCACACACTGATGGAACAGCCATCAGACATGAGGACCGCTGATCTTGTGATTGGTGGATGACCTCTCTGCCTCTCTTTAGCGTGTCTAAACCACAGACTGTATTTCATCGAACCAAAAACTCATTGACGTCAAGATAACAGAGCTGGAAGTGCAGAACGCGACAGTAACTCGTTTCCACGTGTTAGGACTCGTCCCTGCAGCGCTCTGTGCCCCCTGTGGTGATAGGACTGAGACACTATGAGCTCACACGTGCACATTAAATATACATTACATTAGCACCAATATATACATGCATTTATCTTGTGTTTTTTGTTCTTCTCCAGGTGCTTTGAAGTCATACCTGCGGGAGCTCCCTGAGCCGCTGATGACATACGAGCTGTACAACGACTGGATCCAGGCCTCCAAGTCAGTCGCTCACTTCATGGTGTTGTTGTCAGGTCACTGCTGATCATGACGGGCTTTTGTTTTCAACTTTGTGTTCAGATTTTATACACGTTCAACCTCTGTCTTCTTCTTTCTCCGTCATCTGCAGCATTCAAGATCAAGACAAGAGACTGCAGGCTCTCCTCAACGCCTGTGAGAAACTCCCTCCAGCCAACAACAACAACTTTAAGTGAGTCACAGTTTCCATGTTTCACTCCTTGTGCTCGTCCACTGGGACCTGCTGGAAGCCTGCCAGCTGAAAATGATCAGTCAGACTTCGACTTTCTGAGTTCATCTCTTGCACAAAGATATCTAGTTCTTGATGATCTTAAGGAGACCTAATCTGCCAAATGATGAGTCATGTTTTTAGGGAGTTTTTCTTAATCTGAATCAAGGGTCTAAGAACAGAGGGTGTCTGTACTGATTGTAAAGCTCCTTGAGACACATTTGTGATGTGTGATATTGAGCCAGTGGAAGAAGAACTCAGATCTGTACTTAAAGTAGAATCAGCCATACAGCCTCATGGTTACTCACCAGAGTCCTCCAAAATCGTACTTTAAGGGCAGCTTGATTATTGTTTTTACAGGCTGCTTTCACACCTGTAGTTTGGTTCATTTGGTCGCACCAGAGTTGCATTTTAGTTTTGATTTGGTTCCTGTTCACAGTGAGGCTGCTGTCACACCTGCCCTGTTTGGTTCGGTTCAGTCAAACTCCAGTTCGTTTGCCCCCTCAGTGCGGTTCGTTTGTGCAGGTGTGAACACACCAAAACAACCGGACTGAGACCTTCTTGAAGAGGTGGTCTCAGTCCGGTTCCAAAGGAACTCTGGTGCGGTTGGTTTGTGGTGAGAAGGTGTTCCGACCTGGATGTGAAGCAACTGCAGTCACATGACACATTGTTTGGGTTAAACATGAGCATGTTACAGTCCTGGAGGATTATTAATGTGCACCTCCTCCTGTACTGCCTTAATATGCACATTCAGCACATCCAATGCATCAAAACATTGTTTTCTAGTTGGAGCCGCGCCTCGTTTTCAAACTGTATGGTTTGACTAAAATGAACAATGACAGCAATATAGTCCACGATGAGCAGCGCTAAAATCAACCTGCGTAGTTGTCCCTCCATTGTGACATTAGAAAGTGTCACATTTATCTTGCAAGTGTACTCTTCTTCAACGTTTGCTTTACTTCCTGGATTTTTCCCACATGGAAATTCTGACCAATCAAGAGCAGCTTTCTCACACAAGGCATTTGATCTGGTCCTCTTGTAAATGCTGCCGTGAGAACTGAAGTAAATCTACTTTGCTCCACTGTATCAGACTGTATAAATAAACTTGACTTGTAATTTGGTGCCACTGGTTAGCAGGTGTCACTAATGTTACCATAGTAACTGCAGGCTTCAATGCTTCGTCGCTTCTGATCGACACCTGCCAGATTAAAACACAAACACTGAGTGAAACAGTGCTGAGATCGAGGCATCACATCTGAGGTGTTGCTGTATTTGCTGCTGGATTAAGACGAGCCGCGGATATTTGCTGATCAGAACGCACGAGGAGGAGGAGGAGGAGGAGGAGGAGGAGGAACAGGGATGGGAGGGAAATTGAAAGAGCAGATACTGCAGCACTTGTCAGTGTCATCATCGAATCGCACAAATAGGGCGTATTTTTAGACAGTCCTCCTCTGAGGAGACCTGTCAGACCTGTCCAGATGATCGCTGCTCGCTGGAATGAGCTGCCTGATGTTCATTCAACTGTAGTTCAGCTCAGGATGAGTCACTCACACAGCCACACAAACACACTGGCCCATTTTTGTAGCTTCGAAAACCCAGGAAGAGGCTGAAAAACAGTAATAACAGTCTGCTGTAATCATCAGCTTTGGAAGCACAGTGTTCTTGTTCCAAGCACAGCTGTGACACTACACACAGTGTGCTCATGGAGATGCACCTTATTCAGACCTGAAGACATTTACATTAGTTGGGAAGCTCGACCTGGATGAACCAGTGCAGCTCAGTATTGTTCTGTTGTTTCCCACATTCTAACTTTGCATGTCTCATTTCACATGTATGTCTTTCTAGCCCTCTTTACACAGAGGTCATGCTTCAGCATAGGGACGCTACCAAGTCCCTTCTTTACGCCACCTTTGCATTTTTACACAGAGGCAGACAACGGTGGCATCATGTTGCTCCAATTTGAGACATCACGACGGCATCATGGAACCAGGCACATGTAACACAACAGCGTTGGCCTGTCATGTGACATATGATTTACATGTCAGCAGGGTTTTATGAATAATAACAATAACAATGGTTTACTGTTTCTGTTGTGTGGCTGCTGATCCCGTCCTCTGCTCGGAGGGTAAGGAGCTCTGCTAACTGCTACCAGCTACTTTTTAAATCTCCCTCAACAGGTCACACGCAACAGGTCACACGCATAACACAGCGTCAATACACATCAATACATCACATTTGTGCTGCTCATGATCCCGTCCTGCCGGCTGTCCAGTTTATATAGACGTGGTTGCCTCAAAGGCAAGACAACGCTGTCCCCCCGTTCTGCCATTGTACCTTTCATACAGAACAGCAAGGCAGCATAACGGTGTGAAATTCCTGCCTTGAAGAGGCCGTGTGAAAGAGGCTTCTGTTTGCACCTTATGTTTGTCTTTTGATTTGCACCAAGGACACACAGTGTTGTTCCTCTTTCTGCTGCACTGTGTATGGATACATGACTATAAAATGTACCACTGCTGAAAACATGACACAAAAGTAGAACAGTTTTACTTTTTGGCCGAGTATCAACAGCTCCCGTACTCGAACACAGACAGCTCGACAGTTTCTCACTTACTCAGCTGCTTAATTCATGTTGAGGTCAGATCTTCACTGTGACTGTGCCCGCACACTCAGAGGAGACACTGTGACACTGAAGCTTCACATTATCTTTTTTTCTAAACTGATTGAATGTACTCATGCACAAGTTGCTTTGGATGAAAGCTCCATGAATGTTATGTTTTCACTGACTGACCCGTGTCGTGTATTTAAACAGGTATTTGATCAAATTCCTCTCCAAACTGACTGAATACCAGGACGTGAACAAGATGACGCCCGGAAACATCGCTATTGTCCTCGGGCCGAACCTGCTGTGGATGCACAACGAAGGGTGAGAGAGCAGAGAGAGGTTTACTTACTTTAATGTCACAGTGTTAACAGTGTAAAGTGACACTGACACATGTTTGATTTAAAGTCTGGTGATAATCTGCATTTTACTTAGTGTCAAAAGATCCCATGAAATAACCAAAACGTACAAGTGCTCTGTGTCAAAGCCTGAAATATGTTTTCTTCCTCTGTGCCATATTAAAACACATCAGTGAGCCACACTGTTGTCACAGTATCATTACGTCACCCTGATGGATTGTGATGGATGTTTTTACTGAGTGAAATATTTCAATGGATGGTTTAGTCCCAGGACTGTGACCACTGTAGATGTACTGAGGATGGCAGTGACAGTGCAGGTATAACAATGTGAGGTGATTAAATCAAAGTGTAAGAGCAGCTTTGCTCCAGATGATATGAATGCAGTTGAAAACAGATAAATGTACAGACACCAGTGCAGGTACACATTGTTTTGTCTTTTTTTTTGTATAAGGTGCTTCAAATAAACAGCAATAAAACGCACAGAGTTTGAAAGTGTGGGATCTCCACTAGAGTTTAAAATGTATTTATTACACACCGTGTGGTTGCAGAGCAGGAGCTCGTATCGACTGAGCCTCCATCATTTCACTGAGGTTTTTAGGGGAGAAGAAAATGCAGGTTTTGTCGTTTCATGATTGATCGAAGTCGCTCTTCAGTGTCGTCTTTGTTCAGTGGAGAAGAGCAGAGTTAGTCTTCACATACATTGTGAGCAGTTTGATATGTGCAAGCTAAAAGAGGAGGACTGTGTGTCCACAGAGTCACAGCTCATATTCAAGATACAGCTGAGAGCTCAGACAGCTAATAACAAGATGGCTGAGAGGCACAGGAGTCAGACACACCTGCAGGAGACTTTCTATCATAAACTACACTCATGATGATGATGATGATGATGATGATGATGATGAGTAAGCAGTTTGGAAGGGTGAAGGACACCTCCCTCGTATCTCTGTGTAAATCTTACAAACTCTTTATCCTTCTCTAACTTTTAATTAGTATTTTAATAGCCAACGTTTCCAAAATGGTTTCAATTTTCTCCTTTTAATGCTTCTGTAATATCATGAAAACGTGCTAATCACCGCCTGAGTGTAAATCCTCACCATAAAAGTCTCCTGTCTGTCTGCTGCAGGAACATCACAGAGATGATGACCACAGTTTCCCTGCAGATCGTCGGCATCATCGAGCCCATCATCCAGCACGCCGACTGGTTCTTCCCTGGAGGTGAGGACGGGTGATAGAAGAGGAAACAAGTTTTTACGTGGACGGAGGATTGACTTCACAAAATTCACTGACATGTTTCTGTATCTCAAACTTTTCTTAGAAATCGAGTTCAACGTCACGGGGAACTATGGCAGCCCGGTCCACACCAACCACAACGCCAACTACAGCTCCATGCCGTCCCCGGACATGGATCAGATGGACCGGAAGCAGAATGACCAGAGTCGACGGCCGCTCAGCGTCGCCACAGACAACATGATGCTGGAGTTCTACAAGAAGGACGGGTACGAGCCTTCTGTCTCTACTGAGTCTGGAGTTTGGAGAAGATGTGTGACGATGGTGGAATATTGTTCTTCTTTAGCCACTGAGGGTTGAGCAGACATGTTTGACAGTTACTATAGAACGACAGAAACAAAAGAACAGGGACAGAAAGAGTCAATAAAAGAGTAACAGACAAGAAACAAGAAACAGGCTCATTGAACGCAGTCACACACAGGTGGAGACGTTCAGAGAGGTGCAAGTGTTTTGATTTTTAGGTGACATTTCAGATTGATCCATAAACCACTGCACTTACAACAAAAGCAAAGTTTCATTGATTAGTTTTAGCATCAACCAGGCTCCAGGTCTGAAAGCACCCCGCGAGTTAGAGAGTCTAGACGAGAAGATTGATACCACGTAAACTATGGAGCTAAAGCTAGCAGCAGGTTAGCTTAGCTTACGTTAGCATGAAGACTGGACGCAGGGAAACAGCTAGCATAACTCAGGGTCTGCCCCTTGTTCCAACAGCCCAAAACTCCAAAGCCCTGTTACTTTGAAAAGTGTCCCATTGGATCAGAAGCCTATTTCTCAGACAGCCCGTGATCCGTAAAACAAATGCCTTTTTCTCTGGAAACAACTTGTTCGTCTGAACTGGTTTAGACAAACCAATCAGATTGTACGTTTCTATAAACCACAGTTATTTTACATTTGTCAACAACACTGTGGTGAATGTGTGGTTAGGCTTAGGCACAAAAACACTTGGTGATGGTTAGCACAAGACCATGCTTAAAATACCCATGTTACAGTAGGTGGCACAAAAGTGGCTGGAAAACTGAAACTAACTGTAGGGAGTGTGTATACTGGGAGAAATGGGACATTTTCTGAACTAATGGAGCTTCGTAGTTTTGGGCAGTTGGCACCTTGAACTCTACCCGGAGCTAATAACATACCACCTACAGCACTGAAAAGCTCCCTGATGAACCTGTTATGTCTCTATGTCTTTGTTCTGTCTCTGCACCAACAGAAATGTAAAAACTACAAGTTTGTAGTTTCTTAATCCAGAAAGTCTTTAAACTAAGCTGTGCAAATCATGCCCTGGCTTGTGGAGATCCAAGAGGAGAGGAGGTAGCAACACAACTCCACCTAATGGAGGCTGACGGCGCCCCAGATTCAAACGTCCAAAAACACATAATTGAAACCACAAAATTTCTCCATACTGCTCGTCCGTAGTGATCCAAGTGTCCTGAAGCCCCGACATAAAAAGTTGTTTGGAAAAACCTCATTTGAACTCTGTTTTTAGCCTCATTGTAGCCTGTAGCTCTGACTGCCTCTCTGGGCACCACGCTCACGTGTGTGCGCTTGCATGCGAGACCAGGAAAGCATGTGAACACACATGAACTTGGTGCCCATGTCTCACAGTCTCATGCAAGCACACACACGTGAGCGGAGATATTTTGTGGTTTCAATTATGTGTTTTTGGACGTTTGAATCTGGGGCGCCGTCAGCCTCCATTAGGTGGAGTTGTGTTGCTACCTCCTCTCCCCTTGGATCTCTGCAAGTGATGTGAGGACTCTAAAACTTCACCTGAGCCTCCCTCGGCATATGGGTGAGTAGATAATGGCTGAATTTTCATTTTTGGGTGCACTATCCCTTTAACAGACACTAGAGAGTGGTATCGATCTTCTTATCGAACTCTCTGCACATAAGCATCTCACAATAAGCAGAGGTTTTTTTTTTTCCCAGGCAGCATTTGTCACTGAAGCATGAAATTAACTTCTGAATGTGTTTAAATGTCTGAATATATTTACAGTTACCTGAAAATGAATGTTTAATGGGAACAAAGAGCCTTTTTACACCTGGAATTAAAACACAGTTTGATGATCCAAACACAAGTGGACAATGGAGACATATAACTGTGTGCGGAGCCCTTTGACCTTCTAGCGTGACACACAAGTGGTCAGCTGAACACGCATGATGCACACGGATGTGGACAGCAATGGTGCTTTTCCGTAGGCTGGTGCAGAATTCATCATTGCCCTGGTTCAATGGGATTCTTCCATTGGATCTTGAAAAAGAAAATAAAACTCTGTGGCAAATAAAACTTAAGATACTTATACATTTTGTTCATCAAGATAAACTTCACCACTTTTATGATTTTTGAGGCAAAAGTACAAAGCTAACAGTCGGCTCTGAACAAACTACACCATGGTCACCATTTAATATCGCCACCACAAAAAAAGCTGTAAAGCTGTCGGCTTGATGGCGCTCTGTACTCTCCCTTAGCCACTTGTTAGCAAGCGCCTTTTTTAACAGCTTCAAAATTTGCATAAAGTATTTGCTGACATACTTTATGTCGTTAAACAAAATGTGTTTTAACCACAGACCTTTGAGGCATCTCACCAACAACCCACTGACTTCATGACAAGGGAACCGTGAGTTGGAAAATGCTCTCTCTCCCCTGGGTAATAGGCAAGGAAAATATTTTATAGTTTCCCTCAGTCAAAGGACTCATTCCTGGGATTCCCTGTTGCGTCCACACTCTCACCAGCTGCTCATTAGCGTGCTTACTAGACACGTCGTGGACGGTCAGGCAACACTCAGTCAAAAATGTCGCTAAACGGTGAAGTTATAGTGTTAGTGTGCTGTTACCAGAACAGCCACCGCGTCCTACAGTGATGACGTAGTTCTTGTCGAGGATGCATCAGGAGACAGAAGCGTTTACACAACAAAAGGTGGTTTACATTTGTGTTTAGGTCGTTTCCACTTGTGATCCGATCAGCCCAGACGAATGTTAACACCAGGTCTAAACAGGCTCATAGATTCACTCCACAAACCACAACTGTGAGGAAGATCTGCTCCAACAATCTGACAGAAACTCATCTCAGTGATCACAGACACAATGATGTCACTCTGCGTCTGACTCAATCAGCAGTCCTCTCTACCTCCGTGCTGTCCTCACAGCTTCATTCAGGGAGGATCTAACTGGCAGCTCGACTGACAAGGTAGCCTTAAAAAAAAAAAAACCCAGACAAGGCCACTTGGTAAAGTTTCTCCATGACTGCGTCTTTGACAGCGTCGGACATGTGAAGTAGGAGTAAGAAGAATCCCCCACTGACTACACAAGCTTCATGTGAGAGGTGACCTGAGCTGTGAGGTGGACAGACAGAGTTCTGTATCGCTGTTTATCTGCAGCCTGGTGAGAGCGGCGAGAAAGTGAGAGAGAGAGAGAGAGAGAGAGATGACATTTAGTCTGTGAAATGAGGAATCTGACAATCCTCAAGCTGTGGAGGAGGATTAGCTGAGAACCAGTCAGTGGCTTTTCTTTCTCTTCCCTCTGTCTGTCTCTGTGTCTCTTTCTTTAATGCTTTAATACAGCCTCCGTCTTATCGGCCCCGCGGCTAGTCTGCGCTCTGCAGCCCTGGGACCACGAGTAGCCCAGCTAATTAAACCTGGACCGAGTGTGTGAGTGTGTGTGTGTGTTGGATCTGATCAATAGAGCTCAGCTTTCAATAGAAGCACACTCTTCAGAAGCAGCAGGCTCAGCACAGCGGGGCTGCCTTTGAAAGAAAGCTTGTCTGTTTTTAAGAACTAAAGCTTTTAGATTCGAGTCTGCACACGGTTGTAAAGTTGTGTTTTAGATTTTTACGTAGTGCACAGCCTCACTAAAGTTAATTGATGCTCAGACACTAAAATCAGCTGCTCTGGGGATCATGTGAAGAATAAAAATGTTACGTTAAATCATAATGTCTCATCTGTGTACGGGGCAGGACCAGCTGAAGGACACACACTGCACTTCATCTACATTAATGTGGGCAGTGAGAATATTTTATGGGCAGTCTGAGCTCACAAGGTTACAAACAAGGCAGGAAAATGAGTGCACAGAGTGACAGTTTGTTTTTAGAGATCTTTATCAGAAAACAATGGGCGGCCATCGTCTCTGGTACACAAACAAATTAGGTGATAAAACAGGAGTCTGAACCTTCAATGCTCTGCAGGCTCAAAAACGTGGAAGCCTGTGGAGGCTTATTCACTTTCTTGCAGAGAGTCAGATGAGAAGATTAATACGGCTCTCCACACATGAGAGTGCTATTAATCTTCTCATCTAACACTTGGCAAGAAAGTGAATAAGCTTCCACAGGCTTCCACGTTTCTGAGCGCGCAGACGATGCACTTTAGAGTCCTCCTTTGGTTTCCTGCACAGAAGAACGGTATGAAAATAAATTACTGATGCTCTTTGAGGCTTTTCAAATTTTGATCCCGCTGCATTCAGTTCTGGTAAAATAAAAAGTCATTTTGGAGCATTTGTGATGCTCAGAAAAAAAAGATTAATTGGTTTACAGCTGTTTTCTTTGTAAAGACTGTTCGTGTGGAATCTTGTTGGTGCCTCACATCCTGCGTCACACCGAGTGCTGTGTGCCTAAAGCGTGACCTCATCAGCTCGCGCCAGGTCGTTGGGTCGAGCAAAACTGTAGCTGATAAGAGGTGCTTATTAACCCTTTGAGACCGGCACATTGATTTGGTTTCTGTCAAAAAATGGGAAGAAGGCGACGAGCAACAGAAATGACCCCAAAGATTAGTAGAAAGAGAAAATTAAAAACAAGAAAATAGTAAAAAAAAAAAAGAAAAAGAAACTTAAAAACAAACAAGGAAATTACCTGAAAAAATGCTTAAAAATTCTAATAGTTCCGCACCATAATTTTGAACATGTAATAATAATAATTCTGAAATGATTCTGATCCCTGTTCCTCTGTCTTGTCGTGGTCGTGTCCTGTCGCCACATTTTCTGCACTGATTCTTGGTCAAACTGTATGAAAATAATTAACTGATGCTCTTGAAGACTATTTAAATTTAATGTCTGCTCATAAAAAAGTAATTTCAGAAAAGTATAATTCATTGTTTTACAGCTGTTTCTTTTGTAATAACTATATGAGAGTGTGCAGATCCACCTCTCACCCAACACTACTGGGTTGTTTGTCCAGTTTATGGTAAAGGTGTTGAGGGCTTGAGGTCAGCTTCCTCCACGCCACGTTGGCTTGGTGCACAGGGGGTGGGGTGGGGGGGGGCTGTCTTGTTTGAAGCTCATCACCATCCTAAATGATGTACTGTAATGTTGCATTAATGTTCCCCATAACTGGAACCAAACCATGAGGAGAAGTCAATGACCCAACGTACATAAAAGAAGGGTGTCCGCATACTTTTGGCCGTTATATTACAGCATGGACGCGTTGCATGAACGCTCCAGACTAACTAACCACATTTATTTTCTGGTATCAGAGACATGTTGACCTCATTAGTGCTCAACAGAGCGATCATTTCCTCTCTGGGTTTGGACGAGGCTAAGCACTGGAGCACACTTTACCCCTCAGATCACTCTGTTCATCACACCCAGCGTGACTCTCGTCCCTCGCAGCCCCCCCGCCAGGCCCGCCTCCCCATATCTCTCCTCCATCTTGGCTCTGGTCTTAAAAGTTCATCTCATCCTCTGCTGCTTTGATAACGATGTTGTTAATGAGTCCGGGGAGACTCCTTTCTCTCTGTCCTCATTGTGCTTGTCTCTGTTTTTAACTACGCAGCATTAGGAAGATACAAAGGTACAGTATAGATCCTTCCTCCCCCTGAGTCATCCTCTCATCGGTCTGTTCATCATCTGATCGTCTCAGCTGCACGTTGACAGGATGTGTCGCTCATTTGTCATGTGTGTGTGTGTTTAAAGCTGCAGTCAGGTCCATCTGAAGTGACACACTTGGACTCCTATAGTTCAATGTCTCCAAAAACAGAGGGAGACGAATGGGTGGCGTGGACACAGCAGGCCGTTCTCTCTCTCTCTCTGTTTACACTAGTAGCATCTTTCTGAGGCTGGATGAACTTGTTCAGCCTGTGAGCACAACGGCCTCTTGTTTAGTCTCAGACAGCTACATCCTTCAGTTACTTCCTGTTTTCTCTTTCATATTAAAGGCACAGTTCACCCCAAAATCAAAAACACACATTTCTCCTCCTCCCTGTAGAGCTGTTTATCAGTTAGTTTGGTGTGAACTGCAGAGTGTTGCAGATATCAGCCGTACAGATGTCTGCCTTCTCTCCAGGGTAACTGAACTAGACGTCTCCAACACTCTGCAGCTCACACCAAAACTATCCAGACTGATACACAGCTCCACAGGGAGGAGGGGAAATATGGATTTTAAATTTTGGGCTGAACTGTCCCTTTAAGAGAGACTTTGTTGTTATTTTAAGGCCAAAGGGACAGGACGAGTTCAGCTAGTTCATTTGATCCAAACTGCTCTTGTGTTGCAGTTATGAGAAGATTTAACATCTCACCTTCCTCATACATCATCATCATCATCATCATTCTGCAGAGAATGTGTCATAAAGAGAGAATTACACATGAAAGTGAGACGCTGTCTGTTTGTGCGTGTTTAGGATCATGAGTTCACCGTACAAGGCTGTGTGTGCAGTAGAGACCCTCGACGCTGATCCAGGGTCAGCCCTGTCACTGCACAGTCTCCATGTTTAGCAGCCCTGATGATCCCCCCCCTGTACCACACACACACACACACACACACACACACACACACACACACACACACAGGCCCTCCCTTGATGTGATTGATCTCTGTCCCACTGCAGCATGGGTGTCAGGGTGATGGACACTACTTGGGTGTCGCGCAGGGGCTCGTCTTCTTCTCGTAAATCGTCTTCCACGCCACCGAACGTGCATCCCCCTGTCCCGCCCACTGACGCTCTCGTCCCCGAGCAGCCTGGGGATTTCTCTGCCTCCCCCTCCCCCACCCCTCCTCCCACTAACAGCGACCGAGCCAGGTAAGGCTGTCGTGCCCCCCGCCCCCTCCCCGTCCTCCTGTTTCACAACCACCACTCCCCCCCCAGCTCCTCACACCTGCTGCTGCTCCCTCCCCGCCACAAGTGCTGCTGCGCCCTGCACCTGACACCAGACCAGCGCTGTCTGCTCCACGTCTTCTTGTCTATTTTCCCTCAATATGCTCATCATCACCTCTGTATGACCCCGTGTCTCACCTCTGATGAAGCATGATGTGTGATTGATCTTTAAAGGTCCAGTCAGTCGGATTTAGAGGGATGTGTTGGCAGAAATTCAGAAGCCCCTCTGCAACAAGTAGCATCAGAAAAACACAGATTTTTTAATATGCAACGTCTTTATTCAGTGTTTTTACCGGTTTAAAACACCAGGAATCTCATTAAACACTGCGTACATACAAAACGAGGCCTGAAAGAGGCGTACGCCTAGCCTGGGAATCCAGACTCAAATCCAGAAACATTTAGAGTCTGGCCCTCACCGATACACCCTTCCTACCCAAGGGGCGGCACTAACTGAAGCATACTGAATGCCGTTGCACGCAATTGGATAGCACGATGGCCAATCAGAGCAAAAAACAAGGTGACGTATTCATTGCACTAAGCCCCATGTGTTTGCCGACCAGTGGGGCTAACTGATATATTATGCTTTTGCCATATCCCGTCGGCAAAACAGCTAAAACATCCTTCCTGGAAGCGAAGGCTTCAGATAGACTGATCTGATTGGTCCGATAGGCGATTGACCGGGCTCTGCTCGTCAGGGGCCAGAGCAAATTCGAATTTGTTAGGGGCGGGGCATCTGGATTTCCAGGTTAGCGTACGCCACTTTCCACGGAAAAGTTGTGATCTATAAAACCACACTTGATGGGAGAAACTCTGACCCACGCTGACCAACATTTTGGAGACAGGAAATTAGCAACGCAGATGGTGAGGTGGAGCCTGACTGTAGAAACTGTTGAATATTTTTTAGCACACACCATTTTTGGCTTTTGTCCGTCCGTATATTTAGTATGGATAGTATTGTTTTATAAATGAGACCCCTGGTCTGTGTGATTTGGAGAGGAGGAGCCGCTGAGGATAATTCAGCTCCTGGTAAAAACCTCCTAGAAGGAATTCTAACTAGGAGAAGTTTCAGCTGCAGTCTTTAATCCTCACCACTAGATGCCACTAGATCCCTGTAAATCTTACACACTGAACCTTTAAGTGTCCTTTTAGGTTTATTTTCTCATCCTTGAATTTGTAGTCTTCATGTGTGGAGCATTAACTTTCTGCCCGAGCGGTGAAACTGTGAAGATTTCCACTTGTCTTTAAGCTGGGTTTTTATGTAACGTAGAGAAAGTTGAGAGGAGTTCATCCAGAGTTCATTTGTTCACTGCTGCACGTGCATGAATTATCTGTCTGTTTTATTTTCTGTCATCAGTCCAAGCATCATTAACAGCATAACCGTCCATTGTCGCAAGGCCCTGCAATGGATGAGGTGATTGATTCTTCTGTTTTATTTCTGAGATGATCACCTTTTCTTTACTTCCTGTGTGCTGTCCCCCGAGGAGCCCTCACTCCTCCCTCCTCCCTCCTCCCTCCTGACACCGTTATTAATATTTCCTAAATCAATACGTCCCTCTGCTCTTTACCTCCTGGACACTAATGAACTCAACCACTGTAACTGCATTTCAGCCTCTGGAGACCCTCATATGTTTATCATTGCAGCTCGGATGATGCATCCTCCAATTGGTCGGACTCCTGTTACGCCTACCCCTCCCCTGAGGAGGAGAGGCCGCCTCCCCCTTACCCCTCTTCCTCATCTTCCTCCTCCTCCTCCTCTTGCTCTTCCTTCTCGCTCCCCCACCATCATTTCTACACCCGAGCACCTCCGAGTATGCGTCCCGTCGCTCCCACTCCCGAGTCCGTGCCCCCCGGCCCGTCCCCTCCCTCCCGCCGCTGTGGCTACAGCCCTCCCCCGCTCTCCCACTCCCTCTGCCCGTCCCCACAACAGCTTGACGTCAACTCCAACCCCAAACCCAACTCCCTGCACCTGCCCAAACAGGCCTCCCTGGCCGACGCTTCGCATGCGGCCTCTTCTGAAACAAATGGCTCCACCCTTTACATCAAACCCCCGCTCGTTCTTACTCGCCACGACCTCCTCCTGGGCTCCCCCAAACCCCCCAACACCCCCCTATCTGCTCCCCCTCCATGGGCAGCCTGTGCCTGTAGCCGCGAGAGAGGAGCCAAGCTGACTAGGTAAATGCTGCTCAATGCGCTCATACTTCCAACACACCTCACACACAAATGAAGGGAGGCCCCACAGGGACATGAGAGAGGGAGGATGTGAGGAGGAGAGAAGAAGGGAAGGATGAGACTGAGAGAGTCCCAACAGCGCCACCCTGTTCTCCGCCTGTAATTATTCCCTTGGTTGTTTATCTGTCAGTCATGGAAATCAATGCTCTTCAGGAACTCCATTATCAGATGCATCTTTAATATAATCGTCATGAATACAATCCATAACTTCCCCATGTTGCCAGGATATTCAGGAGGCGGTTGCCAGGCAACAAAGGAAATTCAAAGCTTTCAGTGCATACCATTATCAAAGTGGGCGTTAATGAGTCATAGCAGTGGGACCAGTCAGCCCTGAGAGCAGGATCAACCAGAAGCAACACAACACAGCAGCTAATGACACTACTGAGCTCATGTGCATCGCTCCACCCCGTCTTTAATCCCAGCAGCTTCACTCATCCATTCATCTGCTGAGAGTCACAGTATAAACTGGTTATGTTTTGACCTTCAGGCCGTTCTCCCAGCGGCACTCTGGCTGCACTGTAAAACTCAGGAAAATCCATTAAGCCATTCGGTTTATTTGGGAATGTCGAGCAGCTTGTGCAGCTTCGCGGTAGAGACGACATGTTCGCTGCAACAGTCTGACATTGAACTATGGGTGCTCTCATATTTTGTTTCTTTTATATGCCGAGAGATTTATGGACACAGAGTTGATGTGTTGTTAAAGAGAAGCTTGTGATTTCTGGTGTGTGTGTTTTGTCTCCTGCACTGTGTCCTCAGCACTCTGAAGAACAAGGAGCTGTCTCCGGTGATCGGACAGAAGGGACTCCAGGGAGCGATGACCTCTAGTGGACAGTGTGACCACAGCCCACACACCCTGAGGAGAGGTAGTGACGCTGTGTGACGCTGTGTGGCGCCTTAGCCTCGGTCTCAACATGACATTTACTCATCAAAAAACATTCATTGTTATTTTATTAACCCTTTCATTTATTGAATGTTTAATTACTCTTTAACTTCGCTGCCTTCAACTATCTAAGAAATGAGACGTGCCTGATTGTGCAGATACGCTCCCAACTTCATGTCAGTCCCAAAACATGTCTTTGAAAAGTCCAAACTAAATGCAGTCACATTAACATAAAGCTACAGCAGAACAATATCAAATAACCACAGAGGAAATCTCATGTCTCATGCAGTTATTATCTCTTGTGCATAAATAAATTGGGAGAGAGTTGGTGCCTTAAACACTGGAGAACGAGGGAGTTCAAGTATCTCAGGTAGCATAGAGTGTGAGCAGCACGTTGCTTAGCTTTGGGATGGTCCTCCTGCTGCATGTCCAAACTATGGGCGTGCTGACTGCCACACACTGACACTGGATACGTTATTCATACTGATCCCAACTGGAGTTCCCCTTTAATGAAGCCACAGAGACATTGATCACGTCTGCAGCTCTGACACGTCTCCAGCAGTGACTTTGTTCCATGTTGCAGGTTTTTTCACAGGTGTAAAACATCACTGCAGTTTTTTATATATTTATATAATCAAGATGCTCGTTTTCTCTCTGCAGCAAAGAAGCTGGCGCCAATCCCCCCCAAAGTCCCGTACTGCCAGTCAGGAGCCATGTCTGACCAGTCGACAGGTCAGCCGTCTCCGGTCAGCCTGTCGCCCACTCCTCCCAGCACCCCCTCCCCGTACAGCTTCAGCTACCCACAGGGTTACGCCACCATTGGCTCCCCAGGACAGGTCCAGATGGCCACCACCCCGTCTCTCTCCTCTCCGCCCTCGCTGGCTGGGACTCTCACCAAGGCCAGGCCGACCCCAAAGCCGCCGCGGCAGAGGCCCAGCTTACCTCCTCCTCAGCCCCCCAGCACGCCCGGCACCAGTCCCCAGCCTCTGGAGCACTCGACGGGCCTCCTGGATGGTTTGTCTCCCGGGGAGAGCATGTCCACAGGTAAAGAATGAGCATCCTGTTTGAGTAAAGTTTTGAGGCTTTATTTCACTTGTACTTTTGCTCCATTAGATTTATTTAACCCATTAATCACTGGTTACTTGAGAAGGATGTGAAAGAGATCTGGTGAATTACTATTATTCTTTAAAATATGTTAGTTGTTGTACAGTGCAGTGTCAGAAAGAAATGAGTAATAAAATCCTCCTTCTCATCATGTCGTAGCACATCTCAGACGATAGAAGACATTATGAAGGTGTTATGTTTAGATGAATGAATGCATGAAAGACTCTTTACAGTAAACATGAACATAAACCTGTACTAAACATGTAAGTTTGATGTTGGCTGTTTTTGGACTTGACTCTGTTTGTTAACCTGAGCGTCACCTGTAAGACGTCAGTGTGTTTTGGTCTAATTCTGTCGACTGCTCTCATTGTCTCACTTACAGCCGTATGAGCCGACAGGTTCAGTGTGATTCTGTGTGTGAGAGGGACTTTTAGGGTAAGCAGGAGTTCCTGTGCTAAAGCCTCACCCACACCCCCTCACCCCCCCACCCCTCCGCCATCTTGGCTGAACATGAAGCCACTCCACAGCAGGGTGAGGTTGCCGCTAGATGCAGATTTTCCTCGGCAGCCTCACCCTGCTCACACACCTGCACATGACTCCTCATTATGTGTGTGTAGACACAACACACACCAACACACAGCGGCTGTGTTCAGTCCAGCTTTGACGCACTCTGTTGGCCTCTGCATGGCGGCTGAGACTGATGTGATGCATGGCTTATTATGGGCTGCACAGACCAGGGCGGACGCCACCACCCTGCAGCCTTTTTTGCCCTTAGGATTCCCACCCATAATGCCCTGCTTCAGCTGCCCCCCCTCCCACCCCCACCCCCACACTCCCGCTCCACTCCACAATGTCTTGCCTCACTGCCCACCTCAGTCAGCTCACTTCCTGTTCCTGTTGTTCATCACATCTGTTACACAGTGAATGGCATCATTGTTTTCCCAACAACGTTCCCCCAAGTCCCACCCTGCTTTGCTGTGATTGGCTAGTAATGACCCTGACCATGACCATGAGAGTTCTAGCCAATCACAGCACAGTAGGGCGGGACAAGGCGGAGCGTTCTAGGGGGAAAAATTGTGCCTGTGGATGTTAGAAAATAAATAACTGTTATTTGCATCTAACTGACGTCAAGATATGAGTTTATACATGAGTTTAACTGAAGACATTGATCTTTACTGAAGTGATTAGATATTGATCACATCTGAATCAGGTACAAACCATGGGATGCACCATACTGTATAATGTCCATGCATCCAATCAGATGTACCAATACTGATGATACAAAGACAGACAGATAATCTCATTCAGGAAATGACTCATTATTTCTGAGTTGCATCATGGGAATTGTAGGATTTAGTGTTTTGAGTCCAGAGACTGAAGGTCTGACACCAGCTTTATGGAAGCATTTCTACATTGACCTATGGCTAAGCCACGCCCCCTCCACTCACTCGGACAAACTATCAACATTCAGTGCCCGGCGCTATGGCAGGTGTCACAGTACACGGCATTTCACAGGAGGCAACTGATGATTTTTGGGGACATAACGATCAGATGTCATTGAGAAGTAACCAAAACGGCCTAAACTACGCATTGGAGGGATATATTCATCA
>NC_065518.1:621825-649785 GCF_006386435.1 Epinephelus moara | reverse complement strand
GAACAATGAGAGGTCAGAACAATGAGAGGTCAGAACAATGAGAGGTCAGAACAGTGAGAGGTCAGAACAATGAGAGGTCGGAACAATGAGAGGTCAGAACAGTGAGAGGTCAGAACAATGAGAGGTCGGAACAATGCTACGGCACCAATAAAACATGAGCTTGGGAGATTCTCCGGGGAAGCCCTCTCCCCACAGTTAGGGACCGTTCTCCAAGGTACCGCTGCTTCTCTTCTCAGTTTCTTTTCTGAAGTACACAGTAAACTCCATAGTTTTGAAAGAAAATAGTGTGGGTGTGCGCAGGTGCAAAGATGCATTCTGGGTGGGGCATGAGCGACAGGAGCGAAATTGGAGCGAGAGATAAGGCTCCGCTCCACCTTTTAAAAAAATAGCCGCTCCTCACTCAACACAAAATCCTCCCGCTCCCCACTCACATGCTCTGGTTGTAACAACACTCTGGTTTCCCTGTGGTTAGGGTTAGGCTGCTGGTTTAGGGTTAAAAAAAACACAATG
Organism: Epinephelus moara; assembly: GCF_006386435.1. Classification (NCBI taxonomy): domain Eukaryota; kingdom Metazoa; phylum Chordata; class Actinopteri; order Perciformes; family Serranidae; genus Epinephelus; species Epinephelus moara. The sequence continues at coordinate 649,275 of NC_065518.1, read as the reverse complement.
TCAGGACTTAAAATACCTGATTTTATTTCCAGAGACAGCTGGGAATGTCTCAACTCTTGTTAAATACACGCTTTTGTTGCTACAAACACAGCTGGAAATATCCAGATGTGGTTTGGTTTAGGTACAAAAACCACTTGTTTAGGGTTAGAAAAACATACAGTTAAGGTTTAAAATATGAATGAATGAATAAATTATTTTATTTGGAACATTTAAAATAAGACAAGTGAAAACAAAAATAAAACACAAAACAAGGAGTAGGTGGAAGTAAAACTTCTAAGTCCCTGCCCCTATTTCACCTTATTCATTACATATCTTAACTTAGTTAATTATAACCTAACTTAAATGTAAAAATGTGTAACGCAAATGCTTCTGATGAAACGTTGATATGACACAAATGTATCTGTGGTTTGCAGAAAGGTACAATGCCATAATGTTACTCTGGTGGTGAGTGGGCAGCTTCTGCAGCTCGCAGGTCACTGGACTCACAATCTGCTCGAGTGAAAACTTTAAAAATATAACGTGACCCTGTTGCTTCAGCAGGACTCGTCTTGTGATCGATAAAATATATATATAGAGAGTACATTACATTGCCAAAAGTATGCGGACACCCCTGTTACATACTTTGCACCCCATCATGCATTCCCTATAATGTATTCATACAGTAACTGCTGTGTGAACGTGTGACGACTCTGCTGTGTAACGTCATCGATGAAACCACATGTGGAATGATCTGTTTCCCTTCTTTTGTTTTTTGTGTTGGACCCAAACCAACACTCATCCCGTCTGTCTCTGCTCTGCCAGATTCTCTCTGCAACCTGGACATCCCCGTCATTAACGTGGACCTGGACGGTATTTTTGACTTGCCCCACATCGCCCCCTTCAGGAACTCAGTGGCACTGTTTGAATCGACCACCAACAGAGGGGAGTCGGAGGAAGAGACTGAGAGCACAGTGCTATGACGCCACTGAGTCGCCCCCCCACCCTCCCATCTGTCGGCTGATTAAACGAAACATGCTACTGCTGCATCATCTCGCTCANATTGACCTTTCACCTCTGCAGCTGGATCACTTCAGCCTCACTCTGGAGCCCATCGTCACACCTGTACTCCATCCAGAGGAGGTAAAACAGAAAATACACATCTAAGAGAAATCACAGGAGGTGTTAGCGGCTATGTCGTCAGGGGACTTTTGATCAGACACAATTTGACATTTTATCTCCGCTGTTTTCTTTTTAGTTTCATGTTTTATGTTTCTTTTGCCTTATTTGATTCACTTGCAATATTGCCTTTAACTTCACACACGAGACTGGACACAGGCTGCGGGGAGGAACGAGTGCTCGTCGCTGCTGCTGCTGCTTCTCATGAGTGAATTTTAAGAGGGAAGAACACAGTACTGTACATCTGTCCTGCCGACACCTTCTTCTTCTTCTTCTTCTGTTTATCTCCCGTCTCAAGTCCCTCCTCCATTCCTCAGGGGTATCAGTTGAAATGCCTCGCTCTGGCATGTGGTGGCAACAACCCCCGAATTTCTGTCCCACCTGAGCGTTCACTGTGAGTGTGCCAGTATGTCGTTTTGGAAAAGTGTGTGTGTGTGTGTGTGTGTGTGTGTGTGTGTTTCTATGTGTTTGGTAATTGTACTATATGATGTTGCACTGTTGGTGTCGTGGAGCGTGAACAGGAATGCATGTTTTAGAGATTTAGTAAAACAAGGACGAGGTTGCAAAGAGGTTAAACACCCAATCACACTTTTCTCTGTAGTGACATCAATCACTGAATATTTATTGTTTATATTGTACATTTGCAGAATCTATGACACAATTAACGTTATAAATCAGATGAGATCATATTTTGTATCTACAGGAGAGACACAGAGAGAATATAGTTGATACTGTCAGGGAGCTATTCAACATATGAGACACGTAGTTTGTGACAGGTACGAAACAGAAGAGCTGGGATGGTTTTACAGATGCAGAAGATCTTGTAAACTGGAAAATGAAAAACTCAATGTGGTTATTTTGGCAACAAGCAGCTGTTGTTTTTCATTTTCCATGTTGGGTTATATCAGTTTGAAGAACACGACTCCACAGAGAGACGAAGAAGCCTGGAGTGTGCCACCACAACATTTGCTCCACTTAGTAAATATCAATGACTGGCCAGCTGTTTCATATTGGTAGGACTGTGGCCAATCAGAGCTCTCGCTGCTGCCCTGTGGGTTTCTTTAAAGGTGCCCTGTTATGTTTACGCTCAGTATTTCTTACCAGACACAAACGTCTTAAATGCATTTCCCTCATAAAATATTAGCAAGGCCCATTTATTGTTTCCTTCTCTGCTCATTGGTGCGCTTCCTTGAACGTTACCGTCCAGAGAAATTATATATACAACTAGTTTTGCCAGATTTATGTCAGAATTATCATCTGGTTGTACTCTGTTTCTATATTCAGTCCCACATTGCGTCCTCTCTAACCAGTGTCCGTGGGGGAGGGGGATTCAATTTTCCCAAACCAATCACTGGAGACCAAAATATCTGTTTGACTCTAACATCATTTCAGGTTCACACTGATGCCGAGTCATGCTAACGAACTTGAGAAGACATGTTGATGGAGAACAGCCTTGACAGCAGAGTCTATCTCGTCGACAGTGCCCATTGTTGCTGTCACTCATCGGACTGACACACTGCGTAACAACAGCTTTAGGGCCGTTTCATAGTCAACGCAAAGGCACACAGACATCAAGATGCATTGGGACGCATCGAGACGCATTGGCCGCCACGATGCGTGCTAGCATCTCAAAATGTTTTGTCCATTTTTTTGATACCCAACGCACTGACACGTGTAATACCACGTGTTGCCAGCGAGGGTGATAATGCAAGTGACGTACTTGAAATTAACCACTTTTTGTTATTCACAGAAGAAGCAGGTGTGAAATATGGCGGGCGAGGAGGAAAACCTTTGCGAACTCGTACGGGCAAACCCCGTTTATATGACCGTTCTAGTGCCCTGCACTCTAATACAATAGCAGTGCTAGCTAGCCAGAATGTACCGGTGACTCTGCTACCCCCTATTGCGCGAGTGATGTATTGCATTTCAAGTGTTGCCCGTGTCGCTTGCGTTAAAGGGTTTTTTTGGGGAGTTTTTCCTGATCAGCTGTGAGGGTCCTAAGGACAGAGGGATGTCGTATGCTGTAAAGCCCTGTGAGGCAAATTGTGATTTGTGATATTGGGCTTTATACATAAAATTGATTGAATTGATTGACTACGAAAGGAAGTGTGTGCTCGCGTTGCGTGCGTCGACTATGAAGTGGCTCTTAGTCCTGCCTGTGGTGCTGATTGGCTGATTGAAAACCCTCACGATGCTCATTGTATGAATTTGATTTAAACTGAGAAATGCCTGTTTTATGTCGAAATGCCAGATGAATGAGTGAACTCAGTGGCGTGGGCAGATTCCAAGGTCTGGACGCGGGTCACAACCAATTTGAGAAAGCAAATATGTTTGAAGGAAATGTGACGATAAAAGGTTGCTAATCGTGTCGCAACTAAACGCATCAGTTCACCGACGATGTGCTTGTTTTTCACCTGGACTACAGTAAACACTCGTGATGACCAAAGCATTATTTGTATTATGACCTCTTTTATTAATATTTAACTGAAATCACAATCTGTCCTTAATCAGAGTGCTTGTGTTGACGAAACAAACCAGAGACAGTGCGGACAGGAACATTCTGGTGTCTCAGTCCTGCGTCCTCATGTTGTCACCACAACAGATGTGTCACAAAGAAATGTGATTCCTAGAAGTCAGGGTTGTTTTTGTTTCACCTTCATTGCATCATTAGTATCATGTTCATTGTCGCACTCGTAAGAATATTGCTCTGTGGCAACGCTAGTGGTCAAACCCTCCACAGAATACCTTGTCTGGTGTCACAGTGCGTATATGACTGCTACAGGGAGCCACTCTCAAAAGGGAAATGGCAAATTAATTGTGAGTTGGAAGACACACAAGTTAATGGAATAACAATATGCAAAATCTAAGAGCTTTATAACATTTGATTTATAACAATGTTAAAATTAGATTTGGAGTTCAGCAGAGAGGAGCTGTACGTTACAACCTTTCAAAGTTGAAGTGGTGAAGAAACTTTGAGCTGCTGAACGCTCCACTGTGTTCACCTGCCAGTCTCTGAGAAAACAAACTGTGAGAGCGGCTAGTTGTGAATGAAATCATAAACTATGAAATGATAATAATTTGACAGGTAAAACTAAACTCTACGATCACTCTGATGGCACACTTCAGGCTCTGTAACAAACGTGGAGAATCATCCCTGGTGTTGTTGAGCGGAGTGAGAGCATGCTGGCACAAGACTCAGTTCTTTGTCCTGAGGTATTAAAACATCCCATCATATCACACACAACTGAAAACTGTCACACTCCAGAAAAAAGGTGCTATTTTTGTCAAGAACAAAAAAAGGCCTCGGTGACAAAAACAAGCGCTCCTTCTCTTTCTGACGGTGCAGTTTCAGTTTCTCTCCATGAACCCTGTCTGATGATGCTGATATTTTTGGTCTATATGAGAACCAGAGGCGAGTGCAAAGATATGTGTATATGTGTTTATTTTGATGAGAGTATTTATACAGATATATTTCTGAATACTTTTTACTAGGTCTGAAGAGTTGTGATTGTTTCCACTACACATGAGAAAAAAAAGAAGCATTCAAACACGGGACCAGAATTTCCTGCTGTCGCATCGAAACCTTTTTCAGGAATCAAGAGGTTTAAGAGAAACTTGAAAATCAATAAAACTGGAGCACTAAGGTTTGCATACGACAGCAGCAGCTTGTTATTTGCCTTGTGGTGGGTTCTGCTGTGACCCGTCCAGATATGAAAGACTTTCCATTTTGTCCTAAGAACATCCACGACACACGGCCTCAAAGTCACTGTGCTGCTCTGCCATCCTCTCTTTAAAGTGCGATATGATTCACAGGACTGTGTAAATACTGGAGCCTCTGTACATTCATGCTGTGTATATACTGACAGGGGAGAAATTTAAATATATATATATATAGATATATATATATAGATATATACAAATACTGTATTGAAAACTATAAATGCCGATGAACATTATAAGGTTATAGTGTACATATAATGTTATAATGTTGCAGGTTCGAGCACAATATTCCACTTTCACACAAACTAACATCACGTAGGCTTCGCACAGTCAAAACTTTACTGACGTAGGCTCAAGGTCAAATCTAGTTTGTAGAGTTTCTAAATAAAAACAGCTGATAGTGCTTGTGTTGCAGACTAAGAGTTAACCTCTTGAACCCTGGTTTTAGCTTTACACTTAGAAAAAAAAAAGACCACGATGTTTAATAAAACTGCATTTTTAATTGTTTAAATGGTTTAAACACGTCATCGCAGCCACGTGATACTATACTACATTTAAGGGAAAACTCAAAGTCTTTGCTGCGTCATTTTATACATTTTACAACAGTTCAACCCGGCACATTTGATACTTCTGAAACAGTTGTTTAGGATTTAAAAGAGTTTTCTGTGGGTTTGCACAATGTTTGTCCTGCAGCTGCACCGATGGATCGATCAGCAGGGTTTAAGAGGTTAAAGAGACTCTGCAAGGAAACTGCTGCATCTCTTTCTTTTAGTTCGACTGTTTGACAGCAGATAACGAATCTCCTCAGTTCAACATGACTGAAAACGATGTAGTTGTGTCCTCCATGTTAGATATAAGGTAGATGTTAAAAATGTGAATTAGAACATGCAAAAAAACTACAGGAGGTTTTCTACAATTTAGGGCTGCAACTGATGATCATTTTTATTATCAATTAATCTGATTGTTTTCTCAATCTTTGGTTTATTGTCCCAGAAAATGTTTGCTTTGAAAAACAGTCCATACAATCCATACCAATTAATCAATCAGATTCTCCAGCTGAGTTTAAATGAATATAGCATGAAATGCTGTCACCAGTTTACTGTGGCTGACCAGTGCTCTACAGCGGCCCAAAACCTTTCCAACAGGAGAAACATGGTGCAGCTCTGACGAGATGCCAGTTCAAATGAAATGTTCTGCAAATGAAAGAACATGTTGCAAAAAGCCAAAGAAATAGAAAACGCTGCAAATACAGAAACAAGGCAAAGTCGAAAAACTCACAAACAGCTTAAATAACTGCAACAGATTTATGTAGCTAGTGTTAGCATGCAACGCACTTACATACTTATGCTAGCTACGTAAATCTCTTGCTCTTTCATAAAATTGTGAAAAACTTGTGCCTCGTTTCTACAGTGTTGTTTGTGTCCATGTTTTTGTATCGTTGTTGACACGAGGAAATGCATCCCTTTACTTAGAGATAAAGACGCTACTGCAGAAACGCTGGAAAAGTTCATTTGAATGTTTTCGTTGCCGTCCAATCAATAGAATATGTACAAGGAGCAATACAGAGACAAATGCATGTCGACAAATAAGCGTTAAGGTCGGCCTGTCAGCTGTGCAGCCAGTTTACTGAAATATTTTGTTCAGAGACGTATGAACCACGAAGCGTGCAATCTATATGTCACACAGCTAGCATACCATCAGTGTTAGCTAGCTAAGCATGCCATCAAAACTTGTCACTCCACAAAACATGTGTGAACAGAGCTGTAGTATATTTATCAGTCTGTTAGCTAATCGTTTTCATGCTAACTTCCTGTGGCACGATGTTCACACAAATTTGTGCAAAAGTTCAAAACTGACTTGACACAAATTCTGGACTGGAAAAAAAAAAAAAACAGAAGGAGTACTGTCATACGGATTACTGTTAATTTATTATGCTGATCTGTTCTGTACGACATCTATTGCACGTCTGTCCGTCCTGGAAGAGGGATCCCTCCTCAGTTGCTCTTCCTGAGGTTTCTACCGTCTTTTTTCCCCGTTAAAGGGGGGTTTTTTTGGGGAGTTTTTCCTGATCAGCTGTGAGGGTCATAAGGACAGAGGGATGTCGTATGCTGTAAAGCCCTGTGAGGCAAATTGTGATTTGTGATATTGGGCTTTATAAATAAAATTGATTGATTGATTGATTGTAAACTCATCAGAGATCACGGAGGTTCTCGTCGGAGTTCCCACTTTTTCATTGACAAAATTTCAAAATTTTTCCAAGACTTTTCAAGGACATATAATAATGTTTTTCAAACACGTCAGACTCAAGCTCTATTCAAACACAGTTTCAGCTAGTGGGCACAAATGAAGGGAGAGACGCAGCGCTGGGCGAACAAGAAGAAATCTATGTGATGGTGAACAAAACGTTGTCACATTTCGATCGTTGCGTCGTCGGCTTCACAAAATAAATTTGTTACGTAATGTTACGTCACACTGAAGGTTATCTATGGAAGATTACCGTGACAGCGTTCCGTGACTTCTCCACAATTGTCAATGGTTTTTACTTATTCAATAACTTTTCCAGGCCTGGAAAATGTGATTGTGAAATTCCATGACTTTCCAGGTTTTCCATGACCGTGAGAACCAGGTCTCATAGGAATGAATGGACTTCCAGTTGACTTGCAAACCTATACAGAGCTATGTGGAGACGAGTCCTGAGGCCAAATGTACAAAGAATACAAACATGTTCCAGTTTTGTTCCTGCTTCAAAAACAAACATTTTCGTGTGTTTCACTTGGCCCTCCCCTGGAGGCCTGGAGGCCTGGAGGACTTCCATTGTGTTGACTGGATATGCAGCGTTTCTCTGTTGCGTCTGTTCTCTGGGTTTTATGTGTTGTTTTTTGACTTTGCATGGTTTCTGTATCTGCAGCGTGTTTTGCTGTTTCTGTAGCACATTTCGTTAGTCTTTGTATTTCTGACGCTGCACCATGATTCTCCTGATGGAAATGTTTTGGTCCGCTGTAGCGCATTAGCCCTCGCTGGCCACCGTAGTATTTAAAATTTTAATATTAAAAGAAAAACTTAACGCTGACTGTAAAACAGATTTTTTAAAACAAGTTATTGTCTGAATTTGGCTGTGCTGAGGTGAATGGTCTGTCCTGTCTTTGTCTGATTTCTGTGTTACAGTGTGCTGCTCTTCGTTTTGTACTAAAGGTTTCAGATTAAGGTTTGTACATACGGTGTTCATCAAACACAACTTTATTAACAATAACTCTGTCGAGCAGAGACAGTCGGGAGACAGATTCCAGTATTACAGCTTTTGCAAGCATGACCTTTGAGCTCTAAAATACGAAGGCCTTTTTTTTTTGTTTTTTACATGAGTAGGTGGAATGTAGACGATGTTCACCTCAGAGGTCGTGATCCAGGCGGATTGTGTGTGTAGTTTCAAGTAAAAGAAGGTGGTGGGGTATTTGATAAAAAGTGTGTTATGACCAATTTTGGGGAGGGAGGGGGGAGGGAGGGGGGCGGCGTTTGATTCGACATTGTCCTGTGTGAAACTCGGCAGCATGCTTTTTAACCATGCCTATGAAATATGTCTCATCTTTGGTCCTATATAAATGTGCTTGTATTTATTTTTTATAAGTGAATAGATCGACCTTTATAAAAGTGCTGCCCTCTACGTTTTTTTAGTCAAACTCTCCATCGACTCGAAACACTGATGATTTACTGTTTCACCATGTCTCTCCTGTGTTACACTCATACGGCACCTTTCACCCTTTTTATCTAGAGCAAATAGGAAAAGCACATCTGGCTCAGACCACTGTCAGGAAATCCATCAGCTAACATGACGGCAGTGACACCGTCTATGCTCTAAAGTACTTTGCTGTAGCAGACTTAAATCTCCTGAAAAGTTCCTGTGACTTCACACTGCAAACAGAAAAAAAAACGTGCTGCATACAGGTTTGTTTTTACACGTAGTTTATAGATTACAATGTGGTGCATGCAGCCAGTGCAAGTACATCTCCAGTCATCTTTGATTTTTCTTTTTTGCTTAAGTTCCAAGTAACGGGGGCCAAAATAAAAAGGGAACACATAAGTGAGCAAGGAATCTTTCTTTGTGTCAAACTGTAGTGACGCTGCCGACTCTTTAAAGTCTGGAGTAAAGAGGAAATGCCTTTTTCTTGGACATGCTATCTCCTGGTCACCAAGTGGAACACAGTGTACAGTCAAATAGAAATAAATTAACCTCATCCGAATGTTGAAACTATTAAAAATGTTTTTTTATATTACTTGGACTTCCTGTGCTTTTCTTTGCTTCAAACAAGTTTCATATATAAAATCATGTGGAGCAGAAAGAAACAACAAAAAGAAATGCCAGAGGAGTCCTGCGGTACATTAAATGTTGGTATTAAACTGTCGCAGTGATTTCTCTCTGCTTCAGTCACATCCTCGGTGCTTTGGTGAAGGCCAAACACATTCTGCAGAGGCATAAAACATTTGATTACAGTTTTGAATTGCGAGGTAAATCACAGTTTAAAGTGTCCGACAGTGACGGCGCTGAAATGGCCGAGGCATGCAGAGCTCCGTGATGACAAAGCAGTCACGGTGCTAAACATCAAGCCGAACATCTCAAACACACAGTGGTCACGTTCAAAACATGCAGAGAGAAGTGCAGCAAGAGTCTACGACCATGTTAGTGTCAGTGTGAGGCTGTACATCGGCCCTGTAGAGCTTAGAGCTAAATGCTAATGTTACCATGCTCACGATGCAACATATCCTTATATAACAGTTGTTCCAACGAATGGCACTGTCACGTTACATACTTAATGTAAAGTTACGTACGTTAGGTTTGGGAAAAGAAACGTGTTGACGACGACTTTAAAATAACTCCAAGTTCACTTGGTTTCACACGGGACACAAACACTGGTCTCCTGGAAAAGTCCTGTGTTTGATTGACACATCCACCACGCTAACCTGCCTCCCTGTGACACTAAAGTAAATCAAAGCTTTGTTTCCACTGAGTGAAATGGTTTCAGCTTACAGAAACACATAGGTGGTCTGTGTCGCCACAATGTGGAGTTACATTCCTGGGGAGGTGTACGTCAGGCTACGGCGTAGAATACAGCATGGGCTCTATGGTGACGCAGAATTAGGTACGGCGTCAGTTCAACGCAGAAGTATAAATCCTGCATTAGGTTTCATTTGTGCTCAATGTTAGACAGAGACAGAGAGAAACAGATCCTTCTGTCTTCATTTCCTCTGTATTTGTACATGTTTTCTAAAGCTTACAGATAAAAAATATAACTTAGGTTTAATAATAAGATTTCTCACCTTTGACCTTTTGCCCAAAATGTTAAACTCTGGTGAGGCAGCTGCTTCGTCTAACTCGTCCTGTTAAACAATCACAACACAGCAAAGTTTGACTTCCTGTATCCTCTTGCCTTAAAGTCAACAATCTGTTCCTGAGATTTATGTTTGAAATTCTTTCTGAGTCGTCAAACACCTCTTACCGAAGTCCATGCTGATGTTTAATGGTGAGTTGTACATCTGTAGGTGTTGTTGTGGCGTCTGTAAGTCGTCCCGAGTCAAAAGCTTGTTGAGAACGTCCTGAGAGACGATCAGGTGCGGACGCTCCTCCAGCATCAAACCAGGCAGGGCCTCAGAGTTCAGTGACAGAACATCTTACTCATAAGCTTTATTTTTTCTGCTTATAGAAACACAAAACAACTGGTAAAGTGTCTCTAATCCCCAAAGATACTACACACTTCTTACAGTAAACACACCTTTTTAGATATTTGCAGATGTTCACCCAGTAGCTGCAGCGCTGACAGGACCGTACAAACCAGACTCTCTGTGCTCTCCTCCTCTTCCTCAAGTCTCTTAACCCCCGTGTCCTCCGCCCCCTGATCTGCATCCAGCACCTCAGTCAACAACATCAAACAATACTCATGCATACAGATTATAATTCATAAGGATAACACACACAGATTGGTGACAAATGAGAGGGAGAAGCTGAGCTTGATGAAGGCTGGCGGTGGAGCGACACCTCACTGAGACACTTTAATGTGCATTTGCCTCATGTTAATACAACCTCAGAGATGTGAGGATAAAAGCTAACCTTGTAGCTCCACTGTTGGAACAGCCTGCTCTGAGGGTTATGTGCCATGAACACGACCCTGGGAGCCTCCAGCACGGCACTGGAAATGGAAGTAAAAATAATAATTATATACTTCAGGCATCTCTCCCCTTCTTCTGTTCTGCAGTGACCTCATGAGGACCAATGTGGACAGTTACACATGGAAGAAAACAGGAAGTAAGTTGACCTCGATAATTGTTGACTGATTAATTAAAATCAAACTTCCAAGCAGTTATAACACGATAACAAGGAAATTATGCATGAATGAATTTGCAAATGAGCAGATGGATATTTAATAGCTACTTCACAGTGACCATCATTTAAAAAAAAACAACTTTTAAGTAGTATCTAAGTAAGTCAGATGTTTTAAGTCTGTAACTGTGTTTGGATTAATCCTGTAGTGTTACCTGATCAATGTGTTCCTATCGTTGTCAAACTGATACATAATCATACCTTGGTCTTGAAACAGTGATATAAATATATCTTTTTTTCCCTGTAAAGGACTTTCTTACTTTGACAGGAAACGTGTTTTACACATAGACTGTGTCATATTATCATTCTATTAAATACAGTGACACAAAGCAGACAGCCGGGGAAATAATACAGAAAGCTCATCAGACTTTTAAAGGCAGTCATTTTAAGACCTAAGACCTAACTGGGCAACCCAGTGGCCAGAATAAATGTTGGCTTTGTACACTTCTGCAAACCATAGATACATTACATTTGTACGTTATGATGTCGTGGATATGTTGAAACTTCACATTTCTTTGAGTTTCTAGGTTTTAACAAGACTGTAGTGAGATTTAGGCGCAAAAACCACTTGGTTATGGTCCACAATACCTGATTTTGGAGGCTAAAAAGTTGCAGGAAATGCAGCATCGTCTGTGTAAAAAACAGCCCCTTTATGTGGCACTATCTCAGTTAGACACGCAGCGATGTCTCAGTAAGAAAACAATCGCTTTATGTGGCACTAGTTAGGCAAGAAACACAGCTATGTTTTGGTAAAAACAAAAACAAAAAAAACAGCTGCTTCTAATGGCACCATCACAGCGGAAAATGTAGCAATGTCTGTAAAAATCACCTGCTTTTCGTGGCGCTATCTCTGTAAGAAACAATCAACCTTCATGGCCCTATCCCCGGTGGAAACACAGCAATGACCAATTTTATTATACATTGGTCTCAAACAGTGTCTGCAACTTGGCAGACATCTTAACGAGGACTCACACCATCCCCCGTCCCCTCCACCTCCTCATGACACAGCTCATTTACTACATCTCTTTAAAAACACTGACATGTAACGTATGAAGCAAACAAATGTAAAGTGTGTGTGGTTTGCAGAAACTTCAAACACCAACATCTTCTTGTGAATGAGCTGGATCAGGACGCTGAGCTCACAGATTACACAGTATGTGCAAATCATCATAAGTTGCTCAAATAATTATGTGAGATGAATTTCCATGAGGAAAACTTCAACTTCCTAAAATTCACCAACTCTTCCTGAGAAGCCAAATATCGTTTAACAGCCTGAGGATCTTTACTCTAAATTCTGGTGGAATTCCAGTGTCCAAAACAAGAATATACAGAATATGTGTGAAACTGTGAAATAAAGGGGCAAACTGAGCAGGACCATGCACGTCATCATAACCCATCACTGCATCATAAACTGTGTGGTATTAATGTGCAGAACAAGAGAGCATCATTACCCGTCTGGCTGTTGTTGCATGTCTTTAAGACCTCTCAAAAAAGAAAGCAGAACGTCCCTGGACGACTGGAAGAGAGCCACACAGGAAACTGTAACAGCAGGATATGACATCACACCTTCGTCACAGATAAACGGTGAAACTTACTTCAATGACGTGCAGCAGACAGGACGGATAAATCAGCAGCAGGCCCGTCATTTGATCCCAGATGAACTGTTTGCTGAGCTGAAAGTTGAGTTTCTCATAATGAGCTGTGTGGAGACAAACAACACAACAGTGTGGGTTTGTTGCAGACAACAGACACAGAGACATGAGAGCACAGCTCCGTTGTCAACACACAGTTTCAGCCTTTTCCTGAGGCTTTTATTATTGTGGGATTTTTGTGGAAGCATTCCTTGAGCAGCAAACACAAAGCACTCTCACGAGGAGACGCTGCAGACGCACACAAAGACGTGTGAGAGCTGTAAAAACATTCAGACAAGAGAAACGAGAGCCTCTCTCTGCTCTGACAGCAGCTGCAGCACTTTGCTGGCACTTTAAGAGACTGGAAATGTTTGTCTGTGTGTTTTCACAGAAATGTTGTGTACACATTATAGATCTATAAATCTGTAAGATTTCCATCAGCCTTCATTTCCCCTGAAGGAAAACAGGATTGATTTGGTATTAGCTGATTAGTTCACTGATTGGAATGAAGGGATGTTCTGAGCGATTGTGCTCTGGGTCTTTGTAGCTCCAAGGTAATTCTGGCTGACCTCCCAGTTCTGTCCTGTCAGCAAGATGGCGGGGGAGGCGAGCAATCACTATCAGCCGCTGTAGCACGATCCTCTGTGGACGAGACGATGAAGAACAGTCTTAGAAAACCTGCAGAGTGACAGAAAGTCCTGCAGAGTGCCAACGGGTCGGCACACACAGTACATCATTATAACATGCACATTTTAATAATACCACTATGTTTTAATATATATATTTATTTATTCTTCACACTGCAACATCACCACGAAACAAGCTAATAGTTGTTCATGTGACAAATATCAGAACCTGTTAAAACAATTATTGTTTTCCTCTTATCTCTAATCAAATACAAACCGTATCTTCGTCCACATCCGTCCTCTGTGCCATAAGCTGGTGAAATAAACTAGTCCCAGCTCCTTCCTCTTTCTTCTCCTCTGCTTTCCTGTCTTCCATCTTACTTTCTCTGCGTCCAGTTCGAGCACTGAGTGAGTGACTCAGTGTTTATAAAAGCTTATATCCTAGAAACCTATTGTTCCCCAGATGCTATTAAACCAAGCCTGCTGATGCAATTACAGATATACGTATACACCACAAACACACGAGCCAATCACAGGCAGGGACGGCTTAGTGTTTCAGGTACTGAAGGTCAATAGGAGAGTACAGTGTACATATGGGGACGGCAGAGGACGCAGCAGCGATCAGATGATAAACTGTATTTGGTCTAAAGCTGCTGGTCCGTTCCTGTGATCAGACTGGGTTCATGTGAAAAAGAAAAAATAGTCTTAAAAATATAACATTCAAAGTCTTCCAACTCTTTTCTATGAGATCTAATTAAATTATTCTTATAATAAAAGAACTGCAGTTCAGATGTGGAGTCGGGAGGTGTGTTTGTGAGAGTAAACCATCATTTGTACCGTTAAAAACAGACCTATGTTTTATGCTTCCAAACACCCATGTTAGAGCATTATTGATAATCTATTACCAAAAACTAAAACGTGCTGTATTTACTCAGTGGTGGAAAGTAACTAACTACATTTACTCAAGTACTGTACTCATGGCTGAATTATGAGACAATGGGCCCCTGGGCACAGATATGCACAAAGCCCCACCATCTCTCCTACATGAGGACGAGACGCACAGACTTTTGACTCTTATTTTGTTGCTGTTATGCGTCCTGTTGTGTTCGTTTTGTGTCTCTCTGCAGTCATTTCATGACTTTTTGGGTCGTTTTGTGTCTCTCTGCAGTCATTTTATGACTTTTTGGGTAGTTTTGTGTCTCTTTGCAGTCATTTCATGACTTTTTGGGTCGTTTTGTGTCTCTTTGCAGTCACTTAATGACTTTTTGGGTTGTTTTGTGTCTCTTTGCGGTCATTTCATGACTTTTTCGGTCGTTTCGTGTCTCTCTGCAGTCATTTTATGACTTTTTGAGTCGTTTTGTGTCTCTTTGCAGTCACTTAATGACTTTTTGGGTCGTTTTGTGTCTCTTTGCAGTCACTTAATGACTTTTTGGGTTGTTTTGTGTCTCTTTGCAGTCATTTCATGACTTTTTCGGTCATTTTGTGTCTTTTTGCAGTCATTTCATGACTTTTGGGTCGTTTTGTGTCTCTCTGCAGTCATTTTATGACTTTTTGGGTCGTTTTGTGTCTCTCTGCAGTCACTTTATGACTTTTTGCATTGTTTTGTGTCTCTTTGCAGTCATTTCATGACTTTTTCGGTCATTTTGTGTCTCTTTGCAGTCATTTCATGACTTTTTCAGTTGTTTTGTGTCTCTCTGCAGTCATTTTATGACTTTTTCAGTTGTTTTGTGTCTCTCTGCAGTCACTTTATGACTTTTTGTGTTGTTTTGTGTCTCTTTGCAGTCATTTTATGAATTTTATGAAGTTATTTTGAGGTAATTTTGTGTCTTTTTTTGGAGATTTTGCATCTCTTTGTAGTGATTATGCAATTTCTCTGTGGTTTTGTGTCTCTGTGGTAATTTTGTGACTTTTTGGGTTATTTTGTGTCTCTATGTAGTTATTTTGGGGTCATTTTGTATCACTTTTCTTTGGTGTCTTTCTGTAGACATTTTGTGTCTGTGGGGGAATATTGTGTCTTTTTTAATTTATTTTGCCCCTTTGTGTAGTTCTTTTTATCTCTTTGCAGTTCTTTTGAATCTTTGTGGTCTTTAAGTCTCATCCTGGTTGTACATGTTAAGTTGTGTTACATTTTGCAGGTGAAGGATAGAGGGGCCCCTGACGCTTTGGGCCCCTGGGCCTGTGCCCAGTAGACCCGTTTAGTAATCAGTACATGACTGTACTTAAGTACAATTCATTTGAGAATTACCATTTGATGTCTTTATACTTGTACTGCACCAGTCTACATGTCACTGACTGTAGTTACTTGTTTGCAGGTTAATAAATTAATAAATGATGATGTAACTGTTATTACAGGTCAGGAGTTAATTGATCTTTATTACTTTTGTACTTTTACTTACGTAAGTATTACTTAATGCAGCAGGCCAGATTACTTTTATTTGTAACGGAGTATTTCTACCCTTTATAACGTTACCTGAGATGTGAGCAGGATACTTCTGCCATCACTTCCTGTTTCAGCAGGTGATATTGTGTTTGAGTAAAGACTCTGTCATGTTGTTTTATAGAGGAACACTTCTCTGTGATCAATGAGCCACGTCACTGATGGTTGCGTCATGTTTTGGGGCCTTATTGTCAGTGTTTCCCTGCGGATCACGTTACCGGACCGTTATTACCGTTACTCCTCATGTTAGCTACGTTAGCTGTGTTAGCTATGTTAGCTTCGTTAGCTTTGTTAGCTAGCTGCACCGTGACAGGACACAAACCTCTCTCATGTCTCCATGAAGCGCCTCCAACATGGTCTCTGTCTCCTCCCAGTCAGTCTGTCCCCGAGACAAGCTGCTTTGTCTCTTTGCAGTGGACATGGTGTCTACATTCAGATAACAACACTCTGCTGGTTACCATGGTAACACGTCAAGCCAAGATGCGCCTGACGTCACTAACGTAATCATAGATGTGAACATTTGGACTTTTTATCTCATAACTTTAATTCACCATTTAATTTCATAACTTTGATTTATATTAATTTAGAAATCATTATTTTGACTTCCTGAGGTAAAAATCTTTTATCTAGTAACTTTCAATAGATTCATAATCTAAATGTTTTTTTTTAATTTACTAGTATTATACTTTTAATGTGTAGGTGGGGAGCAGTCTCTCACAGCTATGATGTATTTTATAATTTTATCATAAGTATTATTTTGTAGCGAATAACATTGATTCATTATCTCATAATTTTGATTCACAAGAGACAATGTGAGCTTTTTCCTTGTGGCTTTGACTTAACGTTACTCTCTTCATTTTGTCTTCTTAAATTAAAATTTGAACTCATTATTAAGACTTGAGATTTAATAATTTTGACTTCTTATCTATTGGATACATTACCTTTTTATTTTTCCATAGTGTTGATTTGTAGGTTTATGAAAAAGTATCTCATAACTTTGACTTAATTATAATCATAATTTCGATCATAAATTTGACATTGTAAGTAATGATTTGGATTTTTAATTGAACATTGATTTACTATCTTACAGTTTAGATCCGCAGGATAAAGGTGAGCTTTTTGTCTCATAACTTTGACTCACTATCTCATAATCTTTACAAATTAAATTGGCATTTTGATTTACCTTCAATATATTTCAAACTCATTATCAATTTTTCTTTCTGTTTTTTTATTTTTTTTTTAATTTTTCATACAGATGGGTTGACACAAGAACACATTATCACTTTGTTCACACATTAACCTGTTAAACCCAGGACTTTATTTATTTATTTATTTATTTATTTATTTATAGGTTTTAATGACATAATGATCATGAAATAAAACAGGTGTAATACCTGACGCAGTTGCGGCCGCTGACCAGCAGGTGGTGCTAATGTCACATTAACTATGCGTTGCTATGTGGTTGCTATGCGCAGCTTGTGTGCCGCAGTGAAGCTCGTGAACACAACACATCACGTGACTAAAGAGGAAATCCACCCTAAAATCAGTTTGTATTCACTTTGTCATTTAACCGGTGTTGACTGTGATTATTTACATCTGTTTGTCCGAGCTGTGACTGGAAACACAACAGCTGACTGTTTAACACTTTAATGAAACCTGAGCCGCACACATATATGAGAGGAGGTGATATTTATATTTAGGGTGTACTGTCCTTTAAACACGGAGCAGCAGCAGCAGCAGATCTTCATCTTCATCAGAGGAGACGGGTCTTCCTCAGCAGCTGAGCTCACAGCAGCGGACATCATGGACTGATCAGCATCAGTGTGTGAGGCGATGTTCAGGTAAGAAACACATTATGACCTCATGTGTCTGTGTCTGTGGTGGAGAAGCGGTGAAACTAAAGCACCAGAGCCAACATGTCGGCGGTGACCCGCGGCTTGTTTGCACACCCAGTTTGACAGCTGAGCTCAGCATCATGTGTCGGTGGCATCTCTGCTGCTGCTTCATGTTATCACCACATACTGATGTAACGTGTTTAGTGCATTTAGTTAAATCTCTTGTCTCGTTAGGAAACCTCATAATGTGTCACCTGGATGTGCTCAGTGTTCAATCAGTGTGTTAATACAGGACACACTCATTTTACAGAACAAAAGAAAATCATTGTTATTTTGTAAAGTCACAGTGCACCATGAAGCTATTTAATGGTGTTTGTATTTAATGTAAGGAGCACACAGGATTTAGGATGCTGTTAAAATGGCTTGTGTTGTGTTTTCCCTCCACTGTAGTAACATCTGAGATTCCCAGCAGGCTGCTGGTTGGATGTGATGTGGAGCTGAATTATTCAGCGAATCACAGGATGAGATGTTTGCAGGGCAACATACTGTATGAATGAGTGAATGAATGAGTGAGTGACTGCTGATTAAGGTTTGTGTCTGGCTGAGCTGCTGAGTTCAGTGTGTGTTTCCTCACCCATCTGTGTCTGTGACATGTTTCATTCAATGTTAATGCTTGATGATACTTGACACAGCAGAAGCATCTGGTGACCTTTGACCTGTCTCTGCCTCTCAAGTGTTGTTGTGTCTCTGACCCTGTTGTGTGAGGGCACCACATGTTTTGGACACAAATGCAACACAGTTTATTTTCACCTCACTGAACTGGTTTGGTTTTTTATAAAGCAGAAATGTGTTGTTATTTCTGCCCACAAGATGCTCTGGCTGCTTGATATTATATCCACCTGTTGTTCCATAACTAAACATGCACTGGTTGGAACAGTTTTATATTTAGGGTATGTTTTCACTCACAAGACATTAGCCTTGTGTCTTGGTGCAGAGACATGAAGCGTAGTCATATGCCGCAAATCAAATATTCAAAATACGCTTTAAAAATCTGAACAATATAACTGTTTAAAATGAAAGAGCCGGGCATGTGCACACATATAATTGAAGGGATGTGCAGAGTGCAGTTGCAGCGATATGCAGTGATATAAAAGTTGACTGTTATCACACAGTGTACATTTGCTTATCTGTGATACTAAAGGAAATGCAACGAGGCAGATAATCTCCTCTTTATTTTAGTTACTGTCAAAGACGACTTTTTACACAAACTTCCAGAACAAAATAGTTTCATGTTTCAATTAAAGTAATAAAACGTTGGTTCAACCAACAATAATCCTTCTGTTTCCATTCTGACTGATAATAATATAAATTCTGTGACACTGTGAAATCACGATGAGTTTTGAGACGGTTTTCATACAGTGAACATCTCACACTGTTGCAACCTTAGTGCAGAGGTTCACAGTATAAAGGATGACAACAATATGCAGTGTGCAGGGACATATATATATATATATATATATATATATATATACATATATATATATATATATATATATGTGTGTGTATATATATGTGTATATATATATATATATGCACAGTATACGAGGGCTGGGCGATGATACGGAGAAAATTATACGTCACAATATTTTTGACCTCGATATCGATATTGCGCGACGATACTGTGGGTTTGACTGTTGGTGCTTTCACTTTGGCTCGGCCTGGTTAACTTGTCTGACACGCCAACAAAAGATTCACCAAGATTCAAACGTAGATTAAAAACACCACTGAGAGAAGTGTGACGCTGTATGCCAAGAGGTGCGGGAACACATATACTGTGATCTGACTTTATGACGCACATGATGACCTTGTAAATGGAAATGCTGAAGTGCAGCTCAGAGGTATTGGTGCTTTACTTTCTCTTACTTTAAGTAAATGCTAAGTGAACAAACTGGTCTCAACTGTTGTTGAGTCTGTGTTGGGTTTTCAGGTCAAACATCTTCTTCCCTTTTTGTTTCCTGTTAATTCAAGATGGAAAACAAAACAGAAACCAGGTGAAAGTAAACCTGTTTCAAAGACGGGTCACAAGGACAAAAGATCCTGAGCAAACACTGACTCCACATTGTTTGTTTGTCTCGTGAGCTTCTTTTGATCTGCAGCCTTTGTAGGTCACAGGGAACATTGTCATAAAGATATTTTTGTCTTTAATCGATGGGAAAGTTTTCGTGTGAAAGGGTCTAAATTGAACCACCAGCTGCTGAGGCGAGGACAAAGCCTTTGTATCTGGGGCGCCTGCTCCACCAGGTGAGCTGCTGCATGCCCAAGGTCAGTGTGAGCGTATTAATGTGGACTAAAATGTACTAGTTTCTCATGTAGGCGTTTGGTGGTGTTGGTGTTGGCGTCTGTGTCTGCGTCTGCGTCTGCGTCTGCGTCTGCTGCTCAGCACTAGTTTGGTGTTCGGGGGTTTAACTCTGGTTGTGACTCTAATGATGAGTCAGTGTGATGAAGGGGCTCCTGGACACAACTTTAACCTCTGGGAGCTGTTTTATTGTTTAAATCTGCAACATATATTTTCAGTCTGTAGGCTGATGAATAAAGTGCATGTTGAAGACGCTTCAGATAAATACTGCTGCAGTGTTACAGATGTGTGCTCGTGTACAGCGTCAGCAGACCTGTTTTAGGATCTATTTAAACTTATTAAAGTCTGTTAATCAGATATAAAATGCCGTTTAGTTCAGAAAGCACATGTAAGAAACACGGATGCTGTGATGGTGTTAATATCTGAGGAGTGTGTAGATCTGTGTGAGGAGGACTCCTCTGGCTGTCTGGCAGTCTGCAGGGAGAACTTTTGATGATTAATTCCCAGCTGTGGTTTAAATCACTGATTTGTCTCTTGCTGCTTTTTTATAGTGCGCAGACAGATTTCAGGTTATTGAATTAATAAAAGAGGTAGACGTAGAGAGGAGAGTTTGCTCATCAGGTTCATCAACTCATCTCAACAGATTCAAGACTGTGTGATTAACTTTGCCTTTTTTTGTCTGGCTGTAATCACTCCTGTTTTCTTTGTTCCTTCCTCTCCAGATTTGTTTGCCATGGAAACGGATATGATCCCAAAATTCTCCTCGAAAGACGAGGAAATTGACTTCTGGAAGGCTCTTTCCCTCAAGTACAAGACAAGGTTTGTGACAGGCTCATGTTGTGCATGCTGCTGATGTTTCTTAACATCAACAGCTCCCCTTTAAACACTTAAATTAATCCTGTTTCATCTGAGCGTCAAAACCAAACTCTGCTGTACATTTGAGACCATTTATAAACAATAACATCTGGGGTCACATTTATGAAACAATGTGCAGGATCCAGACTGAAAATCTATGTATGGACAAAATCCAAAAAAGGAGTGCGCCAAAAAATATTTGACCATTTGTACAGTCAGGCTTCAGCCTCGACAATTTCTTGTCTCCAACATGTCCGTCAGCATGCGTCAGAGTTTCTCCATCAAGTCTGTTTTTATACATCACAACTTTAGCATGAAAAATGGTGCACGCCTCTTTTCACACCTCGTTTTGTGCGTACGCATCGTTTATAAATGTCATGGGATGTGTTGACCATTAGAAAGAAATTATGAGAGTATGGCCAGCCTTTAACATATTACAAGTATTTCAGTATAATTTCGAGGTGCTTAGACTTCACTTGAGAATTTAAATTGTGTGCGAGGCCACTTTCTACCTCTCTACATCTCCACTACATTTAACTGAAAGCTGAACACATTAATATTTTACCAGCAGAACATGTAATGAATTAATAAATATGGTGTGTGTGTGTGTGTGTGTGTGTGTGTGTGTGTGTGTGTGTGTGTGTGTATAAAGGAGTTCAAATGTGCTCCAGCTGTAACATTAAAATGCTGCTTATGTGAGCATCAATAATAATATTCAAACTAGGAGGACAGGAGGAGAGCACAGAGCTGCAGCGAGGCCAGATGCCGTATCTCCCACTGTTAATGAAGGTGAAAAATAATGTGTGTGTCCAGTGTCCAAAATGAACTTTTTGACTCACCGGCCAAATGGCTAGTGAATGTTCAAACTTAACCAGCCACTCAATAGATTACCATTGTTTTTTGGCTGGTGGGTGAAGCAAGGTTACTGGCCACTTGCTTATTTTACTAGCATTTGGCTAGTGTTAATTTTGGACCCTGTGTGTGTCCACCTGGCAGCTGCACAACAGGCTGCAGGGTGGACACTTGGGGCATGTTGACACAATAATGTCGTCACTCAGAGTCACAGTCTGAGCCTGACAGAGGCAAAAAAACACTCTTTCAGTGGACGTAAACTGACACAAAGTGGTCACACTGCGGCCTGTCTCACAGCTGCGGCCTGTCTCACAGCTGCGGCCTGTCTCACAGCTGCGGCCTGTCTCACAGCAGCAGCCTGTCTCACAGCAGCAGCCTGTCTCACAGCTGCAGCCTGTCTCACTCAATACTGGAGCTGTTTAAAACATAGTTGTTCCCATTAGAGTCACTGAGACACACAAACATGAGGAAACAGGCTCCATGTTGACCAAGTTATCCTTTAAGTGAAATCTTGAATGTCAGACTTGACATACAGTATTTTTACAGAGTGTCTGACTGTCTGTCTGTCTGTCTGTCTGTCTGTCTGTCTGACTGATGAGCAGCTGTGACAGTAGCAGCACAGTGTCTTTGTGTCTGTGGGAACGACGGCTCACCACAGCAGGAATGTTTGATGTGCTCTCATGTCATCAGGTTTCAGTCGCCCATTATTTCTCTTTCAATCACAAGCTGGCGTTGGCTTCTCCAGTGACTCTGCCGGAACAGTTTCATGTGTGTGACGAGCAGTGAAAGCTCCAGTGAAACCTCCCAGCTCAGGTTTCATTTTCAACACAGAGGTTCTCATGTGTCTTTGTCACCTCGTCCTTTGACTGGATTTATGTAACGTGTGCAGCTGCTGTTTCTGCCGTCGTGGTTACTCAACGCTCTAATGATGTGAGGGCTGATAAAATTAGCTGAAATCTTATCTGCAGCACGTCACCTGGTTAAAACTGATTGAAATCACAGCACTGTGCTGGAAGGAGACGAAGTCAGGCCCACACCCAGTTACATAAGAGCCTGTGGACAATGAGCTCTCTTCAAAGGCAACATCCGTCCTCTGTGTGTGTGTGTGTGTGTGTGTGTGTGTGTGTGTGTGTGTGTGTGTGTGTGTGTGTGTGAGAGAGAGGGAGATACAAGTGTTTTCTTCTCTGACTCCATTCATGACATTAGAAAACATTTCACAGAGGCATCTGATGTCATGGTGTTTGTTATTTGCTGTAAGACAAGTCAAAGTCATGGAACTGCAGTGCACCAATAACAGTCTCTGAAACATGGATTCAGACAGTCAGGGTTTCATACACCACATTTTTAAGTTCCTGATCACACAGGAAGTGTTCATCGTTTTCAATGAGAATGAAGCTTTTTGCTCGCTGTTATGCGCTCCAGGCACCTGGCGATGAACTCCTGGACTCCTCAAGTGGAAGCTCCTGGACCAACTGGTGGTACTCCCCATGATCTCTTCTTTAGGGTCTCATGTACCCACACAGATCTCTGTTTATCTGCTGACAACTTTTAAGGTGGAACGTTAACTTGTAATGTTACTCAATGCATGAGTTGATGACGTGAATCCATCAGCACACCTTAAATTTCACTGTGACAACTTTGACCATCACTTTAGTTTTTATATGACACACACTTTTAGTAATGACTTTAAAAATATAGATTAATTTGGAGCGGATTATGTGAAGGTCATATATTCTAATCCTCACTTCCTGTGGGCTACAGCAACACTAAACCCCTGAGCTTGCCTGAGAAGGACTAAATGCACAAAGCTGCTATTTTTAAATATCCCATGGAGAGAGACTCTCACTGCAACCTGTTCTATTTTGTTCTGAAAATGTGGGCGTGCAGCCTCGTTCTGTGGACGATAAACCAGGTGCAGACTTCCATCTGTGTCACCGCTGATGAGGAAATACAGCGAGTGCTGGACGGAGCAGTGAGTGACAACAACCCCGCCCACATTTAAGAGGACTGTCTGAACACACCGAGGGTCTAGGTACCATGTCTGAAGGCTGACTGCTGGTTCCAAACATACCCAAAGGGTTTGGACATTGGGCTTATGACCTTTGACCTGTCCTGTCCATGAGCACGAGGCCCCCTGTTGCTGACGGCTGGAACAGTGTCGCGTGGCTCCATCCGAGCCACTTTGAGCCAGGGGTGTGTATGAACGCCTGATTTTTTTCTTTCAGTGCACACACAAAACGGACAGCGTGCAGCCTGTGAGGACAACAATAAGAATATTAAAGTGGAGTCACTTACTGCACCTTTAGATAAACGTCAATCAGCATTTCCACAGCGTGAAGTGTTCGTCTGCTCGCTGAGCTCGTCAGCTGCGCTGGAGTGTTTTGTATGAAGAGTACTGAGTGTGACGAGGAAGCTCTGGTCGGTCACAGCCAAACCTTTTCAAGAGGAACCAGAGTGTTCCCACAGTGGGCTGAACACCAGCGTTTGTAAATGGATTTTCTGGCTCCGTGCCAACGCCGGCACTTTCACTCACATGATGGTTGCTATTTTAGACAGCTCTGTGTGTGTGTGTGTCCAAGTGTGGTCATCCATGGTTGTATCCACAGACACTTACGTAAGCAGCACTTACTGGTGAAGCTGTTCAGTGGTCACATGACCTGTATGCTTGTACTGAACACACTGTCAGAGGTCAGGTCGACTGAATACACACAAGTGTCAGTCTGTCATTGTCTGTGTTGTTGTCATATAGACTAAAATGTCTCACGTGCAGGAGAAGCTCCACACATCCAGGTCTGAAGATTTTGAACTCCACATTTCTAATTTCAAAGCTTTTGCTCAGGAGGAGTACGTCATCAGCGGTCTGATCCCCGGCTCCTCCTGTCATGTCTGCATGTCCAAGTATCATTGTGCAGGATACTGAGCCCCAGATTGCTCCCTGTGCCATCAGTGTGCCATCAGTGTGCCGTCAGTGTGCCCTCAGTGTGCCGTCAGTGTACCATCAGTGTGCCGTCAGTGTGCCATCAGTGTGCCGTCAGTGTGCCCTCAGTGTATGCTCCCTGTGCCATCAGTGTGCCATCAGTGTGCCGTCAGTGTGCCCTCAGTGTGCCGTCAGTGTACCATCAGTGTGCCGTCAGTGTGCCATCAGTGTGCCGTCAGTGTGCCCTCAGTGTACCATCAGTGTGCCATCAGTGTGCCATCAGTGTGCCGTCAGTGTGCCCTCAGTGTGCCGTCAGTGTGCCATCAGTGTACCATCAGTGTGCCATCAGTGTGCCGTCAGTGTGCCCTCAGTGTGCCCTCAGTGTGCCGTCAGTGTGCCGTCAGTGTGCCCTCAGTGTGCCGTCAGTGTGCCATCAGTGTACCATCAGTGTGCCGTCAGTGTGCCGTCAGTGTGCCCTCAGTGTGCCGTCAGTGTACCATCAGTGTGCCGTCAGTGTGCCATCAGTGTGCCGTCAGTGTGCCCTCAGTGTGCCGTCAGTGTGCCATCAGTGTGCCATCAGTGTGCCATCAGTGTGCCGTCAGTGTGCCCTCAGTGTGCCCTCAGTGTGCCATCAGTGTGCCATCAGTGTGCCATCAGTGTGCCATCAGTGTGCCATCAGTGTGCCATCAGTGTGCCATCAGTGTGCCATCAGTGTGCCATCAGTGTGCCATCAGTGTGCCATCAGTGTGCCATCAGTGTGCCATCAGTGTGCCATCAGTGTGCCATCAGTGTGCCATCAGTGTGCCATCAGTGTGCCATCAGTGTGCCATCAGTGTGCCATCAGTGTGCCATCAGTGTGCCATCAGTGTGCCATCAGTGTGCCATCAGTGTGCCATCAGTGTGCCATCAGTGTGCCATCAGTGTGCCATCAGTGTGCCATCAGTGTGCCATCAGTGTGCCATCAGTGTGCCATCAGTGTGCCATCAGTGTGCCATCAGTGTGCCATCAGTGTGCCATCAGTGTGCCATCAGTGTGCCATCAGTGTGCCATCAGTGTGCCATCAGTGTGCCATCAGTGTGCCATCAGTGTGCCATCAGTGTGCCATCAGTGTGCCATCAGTGTGCCATCAGTGTGCCATCAGTGTGCCATCAGTGTGCCATCAGTGTGCCATCAGTGTACCATCAGTGTACCATCAGTGTGCCATCAGTGTGCCATCAGTGTGCCATCAGTGTACCATCAGTGTGCCATCTGTGTACCATCAGTGTACCATCTGTGTACCATCAGTGTGCCATCAGTGTGCCATCTGTGTACCATCAGTGTGCCATCAGTGTGCCATCAGTGTGCCATCAGTGTGCCATCAGTGTACCACCAGCCTTAAAAGTTATTATGTAGCCTTGAATTTGAATTTGTGACGTTTTAATTGGCACAAACATTTTATCTCATTTCAGGGTTCAATAATAAGAATTGTCTAATCTCCCATAAATGTAGCATCACACTGACTCGATGGGACACGTGGGACCAGAAGAATTAAACACAAGTTTTCTTTCCAAAGCTGACCAAGAGAAAATGTAAAGACAACGTTTATGAGCTGAATCACGAGCGAGCGTTTCACTTTAGTTTGGTAGCGTCAGAGGATGAACAGTTTGCAGCACGTTGGAGAGCAAAGCTGTGCAATAACAATTAAACATGAAAATGAACATTAGTCTTTGTTGTTATTTGATAAGCACAAATAAATAATACAGTTTTAGAGGGGAAAGTAGATTTTGTCCTCAGTGAGCAGGTGGAAGAAAGTTAATGTTTAATTTATCCATTTTTTTAATTTATCTTTGTCGATGACTCTTCTGTGTGAAAGTCCATATTTCTGATGTTACAGATCTTTTTGCACTAAACTGTTAGCAAAATGTAGATGAACCTAACTCACTCTAGTATTCCTCCGTAAACCTCACTCTGCACAGAACCAGGGAAGCTGAGCCTCCCTGGAAGTGACGATTTTGTCGCGTCCACCGTGCTGACACGAGAATGTATGACAGGGAGGTCGTGTTTGAAAACTGGTGATAAACAGCTGACGTTTGAACATCATAGTCATGATGTGAAACGCATCCTAGTGCACGTTTAATGCAGTGTAAATTCTTATTTTAATGTAAATTCAATTGCGCATATTTGACCATTTCTGCTATGAAATTTTAGGGGAAGTTCAGCCTCCCTTGTTGTCTCAGAGCAATTGCCCCTGCTACTTATAGTTATTCTGTGCTGCAGTGTTTGAATTAGAAAAAGATGATTTGTGCAAAAATCAGTCTGAAATCTGGTCAAAAATATCTTAAAATGTTCAAGTGTGTGACGCCTGCAGACACCCTGAGAGAGGTGCTTTATAAATGTAAGTCCATTCACCATAATGATCTCAGTGATGTGCTGACTGTTCGTCCATCACAGGTCAAAATGTCCACCTGTCCAACACTTCTTCTTGTTTGAGACTATTTTCAGCAGCGGATTAATCATCACATTTGTTGCTGCAGTGAGGACTCGTGGCACTCGTGGCACCGAGTATCTCGTAAATGAGATATGTGAAACAGCATGTATTTCTGACCATCTGCCTGTTTTATTTACCGTTTCAATCCCCTGTTCGCGGACTGTAACCCGTGCTCCCTCACGCCGCCTGCGCATGTTGAACCCTCAAACTGCATCACAATTCTCTGCCATGT
>NC_065518.1:611702-619761 GCF_006386435.1 Epinephelus moara | reverse complement strand
ATTGTATTTGCTTGTTTATTTCTATTGACCTGTTCAGCACTTTGGTCAACCTTGGTTGTTTTAAATGTGCTTTATAAATAAAGTTTGAGTTGAGTTGAGTTGAGTGGCAGCAGGACGGTGTGTGTGTGTGGGACTGAGTCAAGATAAACTACAGTGTGTGAGTTCACAGTGATGAAGGAACACACCACCCAGTGACACAGTTTGTCTCACTGATGAGTTATTAATAGTTTCAGGACAACAGTGGAGCTCAGTGGCTCAGAGGAGGAGAAACATCAGCCTCTGATACACACACTATACTCTGTGTCTCAATCTGCAACATGACCAGTTATTAAATGAACGCAAGGGAGAATGATACTCAAGTAAATGTATTTGATTACCATCCACATCTGACTGAGACTGTGACAGTTAGAAATCCTCTACACTCCCCACATGCGACATTGTGAACAGCAGGTTTCAGTTGTTGGAGCAGTATCTGTGTCGGCGCTGCAGCGACCAGACAAGATAAAAATAAATGAGAGTGGGGTGCGTGCTGATGATGCAGCCACCTGCTGTGTCTCCCCCGGCTCGCATGCTGACCTCTTTCTGTCGTTCCTTGTTGTCTAATAGCTTCTCCTCCTCTGTTTGCCTTCAGCTGCCAGGAGGCTCGGGAGGAGCTGCTGGAGTTCCAGGAGGGGAGCAGGGAGCTGGAGGCCGAGCTGGAAGCTCAGCTGGGCCAGGCCGAGAGTCGTATGAAGGACCTGCAGACCGAGAACCACAGACTCAAGAATGAGGTGGAAACACTCAAGGTAACGCACTGTCCTATCTTCACCCTGTGCAGAGGTGGTGCACGGCACGGCACGGCACAGCACGGCACGGCACGGCACGGCACGGCACAGCTGTTCCTGCTACTTTCAGACTGATGTAGTGTAGTTGTCATTTTCACAGCCAGCACCCACCTTGTGTATGAAGCAAATGTACTTGAGCCCATCTGTGCACCCATGGGCGTGTAGGTCTTAAAATGAGGCGTGGTCAAACACATTGTTGGCGTGCTGCTATTTTGAGGATGTGATGGCACCATTGATCAACAAAAACCTGCTCTAAAGTCAGAATGACGAAGTATTCTCCTGCTGTATGAAGAGCATGTTATTCAGATAGTAAGATGCACCTACACAGGTGGTTTGTAACATACACAGGGAGGTGCGGTTGGGTCGTGGGCAGGTGAAATAATACGTCATTAATGATGAAAATGTTCATCAAATTTTGTAAAATGTGAACGTAGCAGAGAGCAGAGCAGAGATGCTGTCTGACTCCACACTCAGCCCAGTCTCACTCCGAAGTTGTCGAAATCTGGCGTTTGGTCATTGACTGGTGGCGTCAGACACTGACAAAAAAAGACGTTCTTTAACATCGGTATGACACAAGGCTGGTCGCTGTTATAGTTCAGCAGCACTTGGTGGCGTCAGGGCAAAATGCGGGGGAACAAGAGCGGAAGTTAAGGCAATGAAACTCTGAGTAGAGCAGGCGGGAGGGGCGGATGGATGGATGGGTCCAACAAACACCAACTTTCCCCCGGGAGAGAGGTGTTCATGTCCTGTAAGATTCTAAAGACAACCCCTGTTCTTGTTTCTTGAACCTGACCACGTGTGTTTGTTGTTGGAGGCAAAAAAAACAAAAAACATCCAGTTTTGGTGATGTACTGATGTAGTGCTTTTATTTTGAAAGAGACTGTATATGAACTTTAAATTTCCTGTAAAAACAGAAGTGTGTTTTGAAAGGAGACAATGCATGTAACAGGCTGAAGTTGACACAGTGTGCCAACGATGTCAACCAAGGCATATGACGTGCAGGGTCCATGACCAAAGGTCAACACGTGACAGTCGTCGCCACACTAAGAGAGACGCTGTGTGCATTTAGTCACCAGCAGCACTGTAACTTCACTGATTATTTCAGAAGCTAAAGGTTTTGCTCTGTTTCCTCTGTCACCTTCACAACTACAGTTTTTAGTTTTGCTGCTCAAATGTCCCGTGAGATTTGCTGCGGTGACATCACTGCTCTCAGCACTCTCACTCCGATCTGCTGAATCCAGCATGCAGACAGTGTCACGGCAGCTGCAGACACACCTGGCTTTAAAGACCATGGGAGATCACACTCTGATTGGTTGAATTCATTTTACGCCCAAAACACACCTTTAATTAATTAAGGGACAAAATACAGCCCTTGTGCTTCACTGTGCGCCACACATTATGTGCCGCCCTAAACACACATGTGCCATGTGGTTCCCAGCTGGTGCAGCCACAGCGTCCAGATTTCTCCTCAGGTCACCACAGGTTAATACGTTCAGCTCACACTTGTGTTTGGACATGTCGTAGAGCTAGTAGTCTGTCTCGTAGCTGTCTGTCAGTCACTCACTCTACAGCAGGAAACTGCACTTCAAAATAGAAGCTCTGTGCCAGAAATTCACTGCACTTCAGAATAAAGTGTTTTTTACAAACTTGACACGTTCGTGAGTCGTTTGCATTCAGAACAGACCCGTGACCCACTTTTGGACGACGACCCACCAGTTGGGAACCACTGCACTATAGACTGTTTAGATGGGCCCTCTGACGCAGGTGTTGGCCGACCTGTCAGTTATTATTATTTAAAAAAACACACTGAACACTTTGCCTTACTGTACGACCTGTACCAGGACAGTGCGGCGTGTCTCCATGTGACGCTGGAGATGAATATTTGATGTGTTCTTCTTATGTCACCGTTCGTCCTTGAGTGCAGTGTCTTGGGAGGAGAAGTAACAGCTGTCAGCTGCTCCTCTGGACGCACTCAGCACGTGTTTATTTGCTCTTGACGTCCTGCAGCAAGTCAGAGGTCACGGGAAATCTGAAGATCACACCTTTAGGAGCTTAAAATAAAATCTCATCCCATGATGCACAACACAATAAAGTTCATAGGTGTGTGTGTGTGTGTGTGTGTCGGAGGCCTCAGTGAGGAGCTGCTACAGTCTGTGAGTCTACGTGTGATCTAAATGTTAATCTCACCTCAGGAAGATGCTGCTGCTGCTGATGTTCCTCTCTTTTCTAATCTCAACACTTCTAAACCGACTCCTGCTCAATCCTGTCGTCTGTCGGCTGATGCAGCTGATCTGTGATCTGTCTCATACATAATGCATCAGGTTGTGTCTCTCAGTCTTATTCTCACTCCATAATTACAGAGCGGCGGGAGGCCCATTGATGTGTCTGTGTTTCCAGCAGGGAGGAGATATTACTGCCAGAGTGTCTGTCAGCTTTCAGAGCAAAGTGTTCACTTGATGTGTGGAATCTGTTCTGTGGGAGAAACCACAGCCCTGGAAGGTTTTTTTTTTTTGGTGAAGATGTTTTTGCTCTTAATGATACGATGGCGATGGCTCAGTGAAGTAGTTTCACCCAGTGATGGATACAGCCCTCTGTACAAACAATACATTTCCAGAAAAAGACGACCTCACAGAAAAGTCAACATAAACAAAAGAAAGATACAAAACACAACTTGGAGACGTTTTCCTTCCTCTTCTGTTGTTTTGTGTTGTAAAATGCAGTTCATTCAATACGTTTGATGCAAAACTACGGTGGCCTTGAAGTGAACTACATTTTACAATACAAATCAAGAATTCTGAAACCTCAGCACCACATCACATCATGGACGACACAACATTTAAAAAAAACCACAATATTTTAAAGGGAAATCTGACAAAATGAGTCAAGAAAAAAGAAAACATGACATCTCAGAACATGTAACAACATGCAATGCTTTAGAAAACACGTTTCAGAAAACATAATATTAAAAGACACATTTCAGAAAAGACAACAACATTTTACAAAATAAATCAACAAATAAAAAACACAACATCATTTTTGGAAACACTGACATTTTAAAAATGCAACGCCATTTTAGAAAAGACGTTTCAGAAAACATATTTAAAAGACACATTTTGGGAAACTTAAAGTTTGTCTTGGTGTGTCGGTGCGTTATTTAAACAACAGGACAGGACAACAGAGGAGAAACCTGCAGGCTCTGTCTCTTTCTGCATGGTGTCCTAAATAAACTGACTATTTTTTGCACTGATCTCAGTCTGTGGAGCTTTTTGTGGCCGTCCAGCGGGTTTCTCCTCTGCTGTCCTTACAAAATAAATCTCTCTCTGCTCTGATCACCAGACGTCAAAACTCTGACAGACCGGCCACTCGAGGCTCTGTCAGGGGGGACTGTATTATTCCAATGTTTAAGACCTCTTTTGGACAGTCGGACTGTATTATTCCAATGTTTAAGACCTCTTTTGGACAGTCCAGCTTCTCTGCTAAAGGAGCCAGACTTTGGAATTCGCTTCCCAGTGAGTTGAGGATGGAGACTGATCCTAACATCTTTGGCAGGGACCTCAAAAAATGGCTTAAGTCTGGACAGAGTTGCTCACATGAAGATTTAGATGTTTAATATCAAAACCACTCATTAACTTATCTGTATTTTATCTGCTTTGCTTTGTATCTTATCTATCTTCTTGTATTTATCTCCTTTCTTAAAAGCCTCCTGTGGACAAGTGTTGAGAATTAGCACTCGTGCTAAAACACTTAAAGCAATGCATCTGGTGTGTCCAATGTTTTTGTGATGTCCATATCAAATAAAGAAATAAAAAAAGAAAAAAAGAAAACACAACGTGTTGGGAAACAGAATATTTCAGAAAACGTGTCATTTAGCATTTTGGAAAATAAGTCATTTTAAACTTGCAGACAAAACAACAGCAGTTTAGGAAACAATCATCATACAAAAGCAGTGAGGTTTAGAAAACACATTTAGGAAAACAATATTGTAAAAGACACGTTTCAGAAAAGACATTTGATAAATTAAATCAACTAATAAGAAAACAGCACAACATTTAAGAAAGGGAGAATATTTAACAACATCTGTGGCAACACTGACATTTAAAAAAATGCCTCTGTGTTTTAGAAAACACATTTCAGAAAAGAGAACATACAGTAAATAAATTGCACAACAACATTTTAGAGAACAGAAAATTAGTCATTTTAGCCTTTTATAAAATACATTATTTTAACATTTCAGAAAACACAATGTTTATGAAAACATGTAACATGAATAAAAATATTTTAAGATATTTAAGATAAGAAAACAGGAGAACAAATGTTTTTATTTATTTTTTTGGTTGAACATATTTTGTGCAGTGTTATGTTTTGCTCCTGAAGGCCACCGTACAAACATCACATCACAAAATCAAATATATCTCAACTGTTCTGTTTCACTGAGATGTGAATGGATGTGCTGACTGAGACTCAGAGGTAGAGGAGATCTGTGTGGCTGCAGAGAGTCAGACGCAGCAGCAGCAGCAGATATAGGTCAGACACACAGACGGGCCCGGCGGTACTTATTGAACTGATTGTGTCGGAGCTGGTGCAGATATAGGTCACACCTCACATCCGCTGCCTAACTGTGCCGAGGAGGAGAATCAGGGGAACACTGAAAAATAAATGAAAGCGTGTGTGTGTGTGTGTGTGTGTGTGTGTGTGTGTGTGTGTGTGTGTGCGTGTGTGTGTGTGCAGTTTAAATCACATCCTAATATGAAGCTCTCCTTCCTAACGTGTCCTAGATTAAACACACATGATCAATAACGCTGTCTGTCTTTATCTTGTCCCGTCCTCCCCCTCTGCTCTTCCTCTCTTCCTCCTCTTCTTCAGGAGAGGTTTGAGCAGCAGTACGCTCAGAGCTACAAGCAGATCTCCATGCTGGAGGACGACCTCGGCCAGACGCGCAGCATCAAGGAGCAGCTCCACAAATATGTGCGAGAGCTGGAGCAGTCCAACGACGACCTGGAGAGAGCCAAGAGGTGTGTCTGTGATGCTCACTGGAGTAACACACAACACTGAATTCATTCTGCTCCTTTATTGTTTCTTAAATAAATATTTACTTCTCTTCATCATGAGGATAATACAGGACAGACATGTTCTATTGTGTTCATTAATTTGAGAGAGACAACACATATAAAATATAACCAAGGCAGTGTTTATAGGGCGTCTAGCAGTCGCTGATTTATTGTTCTTGTCTCTAGTCAGGATATTAAAGGATAAATAATATAATACATAAATAAAAACACAGACTACACACAGTAACGGAAACAACAATGACTCATAATAACAACTAAGAACAAAGAAAGTACGTTTACTGTATTGAAGCTCATTTTATGCATCACTAAATAAAGATTTCCTTTTTTATCATGAGGAAAACACAGCACAGATATTAAGCTTTTATTTTATTTATTTAATTGCCAGAGAGGCTACATTTAGCCACTGTTAGGTTTTAAATGTGTGTGTAATGTGTGTGTGTGTAGGACCTCCAGCCGCAGCTTATGTAGAGTCCCTGATTAGTCTCTCAGAGGATAAAACATGACGGCACAGAGACAAACACTACAAACAGCAACTTGAACAAAGTCACTGCTAAGAACGATTTAAAAAAACAAGACAGAAGGAAAAAGTTAAATTAAAGCTCAGTTTTACGCATCACTAAAAAGGTTTATTTATTATTCAGATAATAATGATCAGACCAGAATGATTAATGAACAGAATCAAATCAGCTTCTTTCTCATCCCTGTTTAATCTATATGGAAATTTAACGAGGATTTGTCCTTGTAACAATCAGCAAACGGCTCAAAGTCAATTGATTTCTGTCTTGAATTGGATTCAAATCAATGCTGCAGGTATTGATCCTTTATCCCCACTTGATTAGTCATTGATAAGGAGATAGGACGTGCAGACGGCAGCCCTCCCAGAGGACATGTACTTAATGACATGTCAGTTTCAATGTTGCTTCCTTTGTAACTCTGCTCCTCAGAGCGACCATCGTGTCTCTGGAGAACTTTGAGCAGCGTCTGAACCAGGCGATCGAGAGGAACGCCTTCCTGGAGAGCGAGCTGGATGAGAAGGAGTCGCTCCTGGTGTCTGTGCAGAGATTAAAGGACGAAGCCAGAGGTGATTATTGACCACATTGAACTAATGAGCCGCTCTGTCAGTCACTGGCTCATTAACATACAGCTACTGCAGCTCAGTGCACAAGATCTGCTCTCCCACAGATTTCTTTGTGTTGTGTCCTTCGCTGATCTGTGCAGAGCTACAACATGTTTGTTTATTTGTTTGTAGACCTGCGGCAGGAGCTGGCCGTACGCGAGAGGCAGTCAGATGTAAGCAGGATGTCCGCTCCAAGTTCGCCCACACAGGACAATGTGAAGATGGACAGTGCTGTGCAGGCCTCCCTGTCTCTCCCTGCGACCCCGCTGAGCAAAGGTCTGGACAATGCCTTTGCCAACCCAGCAGGTAGCTGCAGCCTGTCGTCCCCCGAGCACGTTTATTTTCTCTCACCATGGACGCACAGACGGAGAAATCTGTCCGCCTGCATTCTGCTGCTTCCTTTCTGTTGCTCTTTTATTTGTGTCATATGAAGAAACAAGGAGCCGTCATGGTGCTCGTAGAGGGCAGAGAAATATGCATCAACCATTGGTGGCATAAATAATCTAACGTCAGGCACATGGGTCAGTGGTTTAGAATTAAATGTATTTGATCAGTAACGCTGACACATCGGCACATGTACCTTCCTCATTTTTATCATGTATTAGACCAGAGGCGTCAAACATACGGCCTGGGGGCCAGAACTGGCCCGCCAAAGGGTCCCATCTGGCTCAGGAGATGAGTTTGCACACCTAATGTTGATGCACCTGTGAAGGCTGAGAGGAGCCAGGTTTTAACAGTGAGTAGATGCTCTAGAACACAGCTGTCTGAAACAGCAGTGAATCTGGCTGTGCCATATCATTTCATTCACGATAGTACCGGCATCATTTTGAATATGATATGAAAAATTCATGTCGTGATATTCAGAACATTTCTGCTTATTTTTATATTGTTGTCATACTGTTACCCACGGCAACAACAAGCATGGCTGAAAGTGAACTCATTACCGACTTTGAGGTGGTTCCAAAAAGAGGAGCAGCTTCAGTAGTGTGGAATTAACTGTGGCGTCCTGAATGTTTTATGAACAGCCCCGGACTTCTCAGACTCTTTTA
>NC_065518.1:590834-611047 GCF_006386435.1 Epinephelus moara | reverse complement strand
AAGGGGGGGGGGGGTTATTGAGGGCTTTGTAGGTGATGAGGAGGAGTATTGGGTAGGGAGCCAATGAAGCTGTGTGAGGACAGGTGATGTGGTCCCTGGAGGGGGGGCGGGTGAGTAACTGGGCAGCAGAGCTCTGTATGTGGTGCAGTTTGTGAAGGCTGGTAGAGGACCATAGAGAAGCTGTTACAGCAGTGGAGTCTGGAGGTTATGAAGGCGTGGAGGAGTATTTCTGCAGTGAGGGAGGTGCAGAGATGGAAGAATGATGTTGCTGATGTTGCTGATGTGAGGTTTGAAGGAGAGAGTGGGGTCAATTATGATCCCAAGTTTTCATACTGAGGGGGAGGAAGTGACATCATGGCCATATCGCCCAGCTCTAGCAGTGAATATTTATTGTGGTCATATTTAAAAATCTTGAACATTGTGCAACATGTTGTCAACCAGCAGCTTCACATCAGTGTTACCCTGCTGCCTGCTGAGGCACTGATGACAGAACAACAGCTTCACTTCAGTGGAAGATCATGAATTAAAGCACATGTGATGAAAGTGAGTCGTCGACTGACTGAATGTGGACGAACTGAGACACACTGTTGAATTTCACAGGATGTTCATCACTAGTCTTGTAACTGGATGAACATTTTCAGAACAGACTTCTTTACACTAACAATGGGAACAATTTGGAGGTGTTGTTATTTACAGGTTGTTACGGACTGGTTTAACTGGTCCAGCCCACTTGAGATCAAACTGGGCCGTATGTGTAGTGTGACACTCCTGTATGAGACCATATTTATTCATTCTTAAAGCATTTGTAGTCAATATGTTTGTTATTAACAATGTGTGTGAAAGCTGTCGATCGTAGTGATGAACCCTCATTCAGTGATCAGCAGCTCTGCAGTGTTTCAGATCTGTGGAGCCTTTGATTGTTTGGTAACTCAGTGTTTTGGTTTCAGGGCTCAATACTTTACTGTTTTGGCTCACTCTCACACACACTGTGGTTTCCCTCGGCAGCAGGCAGCTGTTTGCAGAGATAAATCAAGCGTGCACCACCTGCTCAGCAGCAAACAGCAGACAGACACAGTTAGAGACAAGCTGGTGAACACAGTGGAGCATTTATGTTTCCCTCTGGAGTCGCTGGAGACCAGGAACAGTTGAGAATATTGGACGTACATTCGTCAGTGGACACAAACATACAGACTGTCACTGCTGGATGTGTATCAGGAGCTGTTTGCCGTTTAAACTGAGTGGATGATAATGTGTCAAGATTGTTTTTACAGTTTGTTCTCCAAGTAGCCAGAAACAGTTGAGCAGGAGAAATCAGGTTCCCATGTGTCCACGAGGCGTTTTGTTAAAGCTTTGTTTCTGAGGACCCTGAAGAAGGTGTCGAGTTAGGAATGTTTCTTGTCGCCATGTCAGCTCGTGGGCCGCGAGCTTTAAGGTGAGGAGTAAGATCTTAAAGTCAGTGAAGCTGCTGAAGGACAGGTGATGTGATGTGATGTGATTGGTGGACGGGGCTCTGGGCCAGTAGAAGTTTGTGGATGGGTTTGAGATGGAGACAAAAAAGAAGTGATACAGAATCAATGCATGGTGTGAACAAGAGTGGCGGGGACTGTGCGGTGTGAGGGACGGACGGAGGTGGGTCATGTTGCGTAGATGGAAGCAGGCAGACCAAGTGACATCACTGATGTGAGCGTGGAATGACTGTGAACCTGCAGGGACGGAGAAACTGAGGAGTTAGTGTGAAACTGTTTGCTGAGGTTCATTTGGTGCCAATGAGAAATTATATTTTGTTTTGCACTGTAGGCGTTCAGCCTGTCAGTGGCTGAGCCCAAAATCTGTATTCACTTGCCAAAAGTAGGTGAAGTTGAACGTGTGAGTGTGATTTTAATGCACTATTAAGAGTCCTCAAATATTCCCACAGTGGATCAAAGAAAGTCGCATCCATTGCATGACCTCTACATTCTGCTAAAAGCCCCACAATGCACTGGGACACTACACCTGCAGAATGATGATTCATACAGTAAATGTATCTGATATCTGGTAGGAGGCCCCGGGGCAGACCCAGAACACACTGGAGGGATTATATATCTCATCTGGTCTGGGAACACCTCGGGGTCCTCCAGGAGGAGCTGGGAAGTGTTGCTGGGAGCAGGGACGTCTGGGGTGTTTGCTCAGCCTGCTGCCCTCACGACCCGGCCCCAGATGAGCGGATGAAAATGGATGGATGGACAGTAAATGTCAAAAATGTCATTTGACTGCTCAGTGAGGAGTAAAGCACTGCATGTGTGTAATACAGGGAGCAGTGACTGAGTGAATGACACAGATGAATAACTGCAGATTTAACCAACACGTCTTCTGTTCTCTCTCCGGCACAGTTCTATCAAATGGCTTTGGCAGCAACTCTCCGCTGACTCCGTCTGCCAGAATATCGGCCCTCAACATCGTCAGTGATTTACTGCGGAAAGTCGGGGTGAGTCACTGCTTCTGACTTCCTGTTTCCAGGTTCCAGGACTTTCCCTTTCTCTTCCTCCATATCTCAAGCATAGTGCAGAAAGTCCCGTCTTCCCCTCATGTGTTGTTGGTGTTTACGTCTCCACCACAGGCTCTGGAGTCCAAGCTCGCCGCCTGCAGGAACTTTGCCAAGGACCAGAAGGCGAGGAAGGCGTACTCTCTTGACAACAGCAACGTGCTCAACGCAAACACGGCGAACTACTCGCAGTCACTCCACACATCATACTTTGACAAAGCGTGAGTGAAACCTTTGAAACATTTTTCATATCTTAGTGATCAGTGGGGAAAGATTAATGACAGACTGTCACATTAAACCACAAGATTCCTGTCACATGTGTTCATGTGAACACGTAGGTGTGTTTATAATGAGAAAGGGAAGTGGTGCGATGTAACGAAGCACAAATTCAACATACTTGTACTTTAGTTTAGAATTTCCATCTTATGCAGCCTTACACTTCTGCTCCACATCTCAGAGACACATATTGTACTTTTCACTCCACTATATACTGTAAGGGTTGCAGCGATACACCGTGATATTAAAAACTAGACGGAGAATCTGAACATTATTTTAGTTATTTTCTAAAGGTAATCTTGTGTGCCTCAGATAAAACATTGTTTTCATTCTTTTAAGGATCATTTTGACTCATAATAATAGTAATAATTCAGTAATATCATCATCACAAAGCTGAAAACACCATGTAAAGTTGACCTTGTAGAGATACGTGGTTCTCAGAGGACAGCCACGCTGCAAACATATGAAGATCTTATAGACCATGATGCATTGCTGTAGATTAAACTAACCAACAGTATGAAGAGGAGTTAAAATAAACACAACCTTAAACATCTACAGCAGAAGAATGAACCCAGAAACATCAGATAGAAGACAGGAGGAGAACACTCTGACTTTCACAGTGTGGCGTCAGTACTTTAACTTCAGTAAAGGATCCGATTACTTCCTCCACCTCTGGTGAAACGTCGTGAGACATGTGTTGTGTGTGATGTGCTGACGACTCAGGAGGAGAATCTGAGACCTGTCTGTGTGCGTTTGTTCCCAGCAGGACAGAGATGGTCACGTTCCCGTCATTGATTCTGGGTAATCGCAGCTCCTCTTGTTCTCTGAGTGTGTCGGGCGCATTCATGCATGCTGCTGCTGATTTTAACCATTCTTCTCTTCCCATGTAGAGCTGATAGAAATAACCATGACTGTGGGAGAGATCCCGGCCACTAACTGCTGAAGGGTGGTGGTGATGGTAGTGGTGCTGTGACGGTGCTGGAATTTTCCTGCTGTCTTTTTAACTCTTAGCTGACCTAATAGATCTTTCTCCTGCTAGTGTGTTCATGTTTTGGCTCCAGATCTAACTTTTAATGATGAATAACAAGCAGAGCTTTTGTGTGTGCGTGTTTTGGTATTTTTGTGTTCTGTCTTAGGAATGAAGTTTGTCAAAAAGAAGAGAATCCTGATATCAAAAATGAAATTTGCTGGCAGAACTTAAAACCAACAGTGTTTGTTGGCCTGTCAGCACTTTATGACGTCCCCACGCTGTGTGTGTCTCTCAGCTCTGAGCCCATTGGTTCCTACTGAAGATGTAAATCTTTAACAATGGGTCACAAATATATTGCATGAGGCGTGAGGCGACACTTTGACACAGCAATGCTTTGACCTAAATGCTAACATGCTGATGATCAGCAGGTGTAATGTTTAGTAATCTTTATTTATAAAGTGCTTTACATGTCAGAGTAGAGCAGCAGAAATCCAGACGCATCAGACCAGGCGACAGTTTCCTCTGTGTTTTTAACCTCCCATCCAACCAGATGTTTGCTGATAAATTCGGGGTTAAATTTTAGCTGAATCTAAGTTCTTTAGTAGTGCCCAGTGTTTGTGCTGCATCACTCCTCTGTGCTTGTGTTGACAGCAGTTACTTGTCTCAGGCTGGTGGTGAGAGCAGAGACTGGCAGTGTGACGGTGTGTCGTGTTTCTGCTGTGTGAGGGAGAACTACAGAGGCAGAGTCGGCATATTGAGATACACACACACACACACACACACACACCCACACACACAACAACAAGGTCATTGTCCCTCTGGTTTCAGAGAAGGGCGTTTGTTATGTACACCGCTCACCTTCAGCACATCTGGAAGACAAATGCATTGTGTCTCACTCACAGTAACTCAGAACAAGAACAGAGTGTTGGACCTTCGCTCTTTTTGAGAACAGACCAAATGTGCCCAAAATATGTGGAGTGTCAGAAGTTGACACGGTCAGATTGTGTTTACGTATTTATTGATCTAAATCAGGGAGCTTCTCTTCCTTTAGGGCCGGGACACATGCTGCACCTTAAACCCTCTGGAAAACATGAGCTTGGGCTCTGGGTGCTTGTCTCCTGCCACCTGTGTGCCAACTTTCAAAGGCGCAGAGGAGGCAGGTTGCACCTGAAGTTGTTCAGCTATATTGCATCGTAGCCTACTCACAAGAAGTTCAAACTTTGGAGCTGATCTTCTTCCAGGCACTGTTGTTTAAGTGCATGGCCTCTAGTTTCCTGGCGCGGCGCAGGGTGGCGAACCCCGTGCAGAGCTAGTTTCGAGCAGCGCAACCCGAGGCGCGCTCAGTCTGGTAGTTTGGCAGACCGAGGTGCGCTGAGATGGGTGTGGCGGCGCAGCAGGGGGAGGTGTCGACAGATCCAGCTTGGCACAGTGACAGTTTCGTGCCAAAAGGCTTTGCCGAAGGTGCGCTAAAAGCTCGCCATCTGAAACCAGGTCTACTGTCAGCGCAGGCGGAGCGCAGCCGGTGTAAGCCGAAGTTTGGCTGACCGGCGGACAGTGCGCACACGTCACCAAAACCTCACAGGCAGGTTTCCAGAATATCAGGCACATTAACGATGCAATAAATACCCAAAAAACCACTATTCAATGCAACTATCTGCAATCAGCACATAAATGTATCTCTATATCGACTGTCCCGTCACATCTGATGTCAGATCAAAGGGGATTGGCACCGTTTGGCACGTTTGGCACGCGTAATGGAAACCCAACCTGATTTGATTAACACAGCTGCAAACTAATGAGTTCACATCCCTCTCAGCCAACCACAAACAGCCACAGCATCAGATAGGGAGTATATATTCAGCATCTGTCATCTTAGAAAAGTCAAAAGAAAAGAAACAGAGTGAGACTGCGAGAGAGAAAGAGAGAGCGCGCGCGCACGAGAGAAACGCAACATTGATTTACAATTGTGGTGACCTCCTCCCAGGCTACCTTTGCATCATCAGCCCGTGGAGGTCTGCTCGCAG
Source organism: Epinephelus moara (assembly GCF_006386435.1). Classification (NCBI taxonomy): domain Eukaryota; kingdom Metazoa; phylum Chordata; class Actinopteri; order Perciformes; family Serranidae; genus Epinephelus; species Epinephelus moara. The sequence goes on along the minus strand of NC_065518.1, from coordinate 605,256 downwards.
TTCCGTATATTCGGACACTGCGAGCTCGGACCTCCCGGACCAAAACATCAGGTTCCTCCTGGGAGAAGTTTGGCCGTCTGACGCTGCTGCTCTCTTCTGCCATGGCGAATTGAGTAAACTCTCATTATGCCATCGCGCGGCGCATTTAAGGGCGAGGAGAGGGGCTCATTTGATTGGTGTGATGTGTGTAAAACCCACTCCACACCTTCTCTCCTCCCTCTTTCCGACTTGCGCCGGTAGGAGGGATGGAGGTGGGAAAGAGGAGTAGCTGCGCCAGCGCGCACGGTGTGCCAAACTTGCAAAATCCGCCTGGCCACACCCAGTTGGCGAAGCGCAGGTGCGCTGCGCCCCCGCCTCGCCCGGTCTTTGAAACTAGAGGCCAAAATCAGAATACTGTTTGTGGGAGAGATGTCTGGCTGTGATTGACTGTTCTCTGTCACAGGACATGAGTGTGTTGTGCTGTGTTCAAGTGGCAACCTCCGGGGCTGAGAAATGAAGCCAACACACAAGTGACAAATACTGCAGTACCTCTAACGGCCACTTGAGGCTGGCTCCATGAGCGAGTCAGTCCCCACAGACCCACATGTTAAAGGCCACAACTTTACAGCAGAAACATTCTCAGAAGCCATTGGCTGTATCGCCGTCTGACTTCCGGCAGACGGCGATACAGCCTCTGGGGGCAGACCCCCGATTTTTTGGCATTCCAGTTTGATTTGGGCGGAGGAGGCGAATTTCCGTTTCCGACTTCCGTTTATATGTTCACTGCACGGACTATTTAACCTGGCAACAACTGCAGCTGCTCAAACGTGATTGGTCAATATCACGCGGACTACAAACAGCCTACATCCTGAAACCAGGGCTCTTCCACTCTTCTTACATTTGATCAAGGCTTAAAGTTACAGATGATTCAGGGCGGGCTGCAGCTCCACCCCCTCACCCCAAATATGGTCACTTCTGGCTCCAAAGAACCCAAGATGGTGACGGCCAAAATGCCGAACTCAAAGCTTCAAAACAGGACCAGTGGGTGACGTCACCATAGCTACGTCCATTATTCTTACAGTCTACATTCACAGCCTAGTTTGGAGCTGATCCTCTTCCATGGGACAGACGTAAAGCTCTGGAAGCTCTGCACTGATGTGTACAGTAAGAAGGGAAGATATCTACCAGCTGTGATTGGTTGTTTCCTGCCACAGGACAAAAAGTTCTAAAAGAACTTTGTTTATCTCGGGGTGCAGCCTTCGCACCCTGAAAATGATGCGCTCAGGAACTCTTGTGCACCTCAACAAAGGGTGCACAAAACGCAGCATGTGTCCAGACCCAGTACGGGACAGTGGTTCCCAACTGGTGCAGCCACAGGATCCAGATTTCTCCTCAGTCAACAATTCATGGTCCACACAGTTTAATACATTCAGCATCACACTTGTGTGTGAACATGTCGCCCTGCTGTTCACTGTCTGTCCGTCAGTCGCTCACTCTACAGCAGGAAACCATTCTTTAAAGTAAAAGCTCTGTGCTGGAAATGAACTGTACTTTAAGATAAAGTGTGTTTCTTACAAACGTGACACCCTCACCAGTCACGTGCACTTCATTCAGAATGGACCCCAGACCCACATTTGGACCTGGACCCACCAGTTGGGAACCACTGCCTCAGACTATACTGTGTTAAAGCAGAGCTCATTAATTTATATATTTGGCAGTTTATTTTGATGAATCATGAAACTGAGTTAAAACCTGCTCTGGTTGTGGGTCAAAAACTCCTGTCAGCTGTGGCTCGGGAACTTTCCGCCCTTCATTCATTCCAGACTCGTGACTCACATGGCCCAAACCAAACAAGGGATACCAGTCATAGTTGGACAATGACCCACAACAGAAACCAGTGTAACCAGTAGGTCAGGTGAACTTTGCGTCTTCCTTCCCGCTTTCTGCATTCAAGTTCCATTTTTAGCAACAGGTGCATAAAGTGCATCATCTCTGTCCCAAAGCAGCAGCAGCGTCCTGTGTGTGTGTGTGTGTGTGTGTGTTTGTGTGTCTGTTTGTGTGTCTGTGTGTGTCTGTGTGTGTCTGTGTGTCTGTGTGTGTGTCTGTGTGTGTGTGTCTGTGTGTGTGTGTGTGTGTGTGTCTGTGTGTCTGTGTGTGTGTGTTTGTGTGTGTCTGTCTGTGTGTCTGTGTGTTTGTGTGTGTCTGTCTGTGTGTCTGTGTGTTTGTGTGTGTGTGTGTGTGTCTGTATGTGTGTGTGTGTGTGTGTGTGTGTGAGGGAGACGATGATGATGATGATGAAGATGAAGAAGAGTTTATCTGACAGTCGGAGCAGTTCTTACTTTCAGCTATGGAGGTCCATTTCTGCCAGGAAAACAACAAATAGAGTCATTTGGTATGAACAGAAAACACAGTGTGTCTGTGTGTGTGTGTGTGTGTGTGTGTGTGTGTGTGTGTGTCAGCTGAAAGCTAAACTTATGTTTTGACTCACTGTGAGTACATTATGTTTTTGTCCTGGCAGAAATGAGCTCCGTGTAAACCAGCTTGTTTCATTATTGCAGCTTTCAGTTGAATTGTATTTAACTTCATCAAATACATGTTGTCAGTGGCTGGTGGTGGGTTGATCCATGTATGTACAGATGTCGGCCTCATGCTCCTGGTTTGATGCAGCTCTTCTAACTTTTTTGCAGCAGGACGGTGAACGGACTGAAACCTGGCGCCCTGACGGCCATCACGGCCCCTCCCACCGCCTCCTCTGCAGGCTTAGTGCCCCTCGCTGTGTGACGTGAAGCCCAACACACTGGTCGCCTCGACATGTAAAGAAGAAAAGGCCTCAGACAAATACTGTAAATCTTGGTTGGTGTACTGTCACCCCGGGCCGTCTCTGTTGCACTGTAGCTGTGGGTCCCTGTCTGTATATCTCATGTGTTACTGTTTCTGCTGTCGGCTCACTGGCTCGTACAGAACGGTGCCTCACCTGACTGTTCGGGACACATTTAAAGGTTTCTTAAAGCTCTCACTCTGATTTGTAAAACGTGTGCACCGTATATCTAAAAAGGGAAATATTATGCAATTAAAGGTTTTTTAAAATATTTAAACAGCTTTTTCAACAACATTAACGAGCAATAACTTGAGCTGAGTGCACTCACACCCACCTGCTGACGCTATGACTGGAGAAGGAGCAGTTGGCTGATGTGCAGATGTCCTGGATGATGTGCCACATGGCCTCCATCAATTATTGATGCTCCAACATGTGCAGCATGTGAGCCTGACAGGTTCATGTGTTACACATTATCTCATGTAACCCCTGTTTTTATTGCATCTGGAAGGGAAGGGGAGTCTTTGTGTCTTTGTGTCCGTGTAGTGAGTCCAACACACCATCTGTCCTCTGAGCTGTGTGACATGACGTGTACAGTATTGGTCATATTGATCGTTTATTTTTAGGCATTGAAGTGGAGCTGTCGTCGTGTTTGGACCAGTTAACCAGCATCTTGTTTCCTGTGTTCAAAGTGTTTTATCCCGTTTTAAAACCTTTGACTTGTGACTCGACACTCGGCAAGTGAAGCACTTTTTATTCTTTTTCATTGGAGTGCAATATTGCCTGTTTGTTATAGTTTGTGGGTTTAATTTATTTCAGATTTCTTTTACAGCATGTTTTAATAAAAGATGTAACTCTACTGCATCTGTGAATGTTTCAATCAGTTTTGACTGTGACTGTTGTTTTCAACTAGAGCTGCAGCAACTCAACTGTTTTGACAATTGATTCATCATTTCAGGCAAAATCTCGTCTCGTTCTCCAGTCGCAGCTTCTCACATGTCAACATTTGCTGTTTCTTTGTTTTACATGATCGTAAAATTACTTTCTTTGAGTTTCAGTTTGTTTGTTTCAAAACAAGCGATTTGAAGACGTCACAGCGGCTCTGAGAAATTATGGTGAGCATTTTTTGTTTTCTACTTTTGGATCTTTCACAAACCTAATGATTAATTGAGGAAGCAGTCAGAGGATGAATCATAGGCTGTAACTCTACTTTCAGTCTCTGTTTATCTGTTTATCTGTATTTTTAATGATTTGTTTAGTTTCCAAAATGTCACAAGTGAAACAAAAAGTTCTCAGAGCCAAAGATGACTTTGTCAAATTGCTTCTTTTGTCCGCTCGTTAAACTAAAACCCAAAAAATACTCAGTTCATTTTGACAAAGGCAGAAAATCCAAACATTTGAAAATCTGAAAGCATTTGATTCATTTATAAGTGACTTCAAACGATGAATCAGTTATTAAAGCTGGTGTTAATGATTATTTTTCAGTTCATTGTTTCATCACTAGAAGACGTTCCACATGGTTCAAGTTTGATGGATTCTTTTCATGTGTCTTATCCTCTGAGTTCACTCGTTTCACATACTGAAGACTGGAGATCAAAGGAACACACAAAGTCTGGGATAAAATATATCAAACATGAAACAGCTGTTGATTCTACAAACAGGAATTTAACAACATATATTTACTCTTTTTTGGACTTCTTTAGCCTTTGTTTTATGCAGCAGGGGTCCGTGGGTTGGAACTGACCTGAGGGCCGCTGCTGCACAGACACAGTCTATGCACATGGGGCACCTGCTCCACCAGGTGAGCTATTCAGCGTCTTTTTGTCCATAGTTTTATTATTATTATTTATTATTATTATTTTATAATTGCTATCAAATAATTCTGCCTCCACATCAGAATTTTTGGATTATGAAATGAAAATCAATCAGCAGTCTTTTAAAACTTCCTTTAATTGTGTAACAAACTTTAAATCAGCATTAATTTCTGTGAGTTATAATTCAACCGTTGATTTGAAAATCAATGATGTCATAGACAAAATTTAATACACACCTGATGTTGTGAGGGATTAGACGTCACTACCAAGTTTTAAGTCTCCACTGTAAAATGTGTGGGCCAACATATAAGTTAAAAAGTCTTAAAGGGATAGTGCACCCAAAAATGTAAATTCAGCCATTATCAAACTTCACCTGAGCCTCCCTCGACATATGGGTGAGTAGATAATGACTGAATTTTCATTTTTGGGTGCACTATCCCTTTAAACTCTGTAGAGTGCACTGAAATTGGTAGAAAAAACGTAAAGCATGTCTGATTTATATTTTGAGAGCTAAACTTGCAAAAACACCAATATGGCCTTTTCAGTTTTATCAACACTGCCCTCTGCGGGGTGAAACTGTAAGTACATGAAACAGGGAGCAGATTTTGGCACTTTGATCATTTAATTATTAATATTCATGATGCCTCAAAACAGACACAAAATAGAAAAGTACATACTCGTTAATGTTTATGAATTATCACAAATTCATCCACTGATGCTTCGTTTATCAAAACACAAACAGTTTGGCTTCCTGCAGGACAGACAGATGTCTCCAGTCCAGATGTCTTCAGGCTGCGTACAGTAGGATCTAATGTCCACATCTGTAAAGTCTTGAGACAGAGTCCTGAGCTCAGTGTCAGTTCAGCTCCCTCCTCTCTTCTTCTCGGCCACCTCTTCTATCTGCTTCATCCTTCTCTCCAGGATCTCCACCCTCCTGGCTTCGTTGCGAGCTCGCTCCTGAGCCCTGAGCTCCTCCACATCCACAAAGAACCTGTGCCTGCAGGGAGGAGGAGGAGGAGGAGGAGGAGGAGGAGGAGGAACTGTTATTATATATCGGAAAACTCTTTTTTTTTTTTTGGTAGTTTTAAGCTGTATGCAGCTGAAACTAATTAATCGATCAACAGAAAGTGAATCTGTGACTATTCTGATAACTGATCAACTGTTTGAACCAGTTATTAAAACACAAACACCAAATATTTGCAGTTCAAGCAAAAGAGAATTTTGCTTGAACTGCAAATGTGAGAATTTGCAGTTTGTGTTTGTCTTATGTGTCTAACAGTAAACTATTTATCTTTTGTTTTTGAACTATTTGGAAATTTTTGGACACTTTGGTCTCAGTTTGGGGACGACTTATTTTTAATGACAAACGTTTGGAGCTTGATCAGGAAGTATGGACAAAGAGTCACATTATTTTATCCTGTGCTGCTTTAACTTTGGTCTTTTTGGAAAAAAAATCTGTCTCAACTTAAAGTATGATTACAAATCCCTGGAGTAGCTCTTTATTATTATTCACAGATTCAGAGAGCACTGACATCATCAGTTGAGCCACATGAAATTAAACTGCAACTATTTTAATAATCAGTCGATCAATCCTTTTAATCATACTGCAAACAAAAGCAGAACTATTACACCACCTTTAAACACAGTTTCATTCTGCACACACACAGCTGCATTGTGTTTAAAGATGAATGAGGGACAGGCAGCAGGAGCAGTTACAGGTCAGCTGGATGAAGGGAAGTGAACCGAGGTGCATCAGAAAACACTACAGCTCTATGCTGCCCTTCAGTATTATGAGCCTGACAGTTCCAAATGACAATTATTGCAGTAAAACACACAACATGCGATAACTCATAACTCACCTGTTAAAGAAAGCAGCTGCCAGTCCCACAATTAGTGTCCCAAATAAAATTGGTTTGGTCAGACGCTTTTTAGAGGACAGCTGGCGCGGCTTCATTTTAGCTGAGTGTCCAGAGAAAATGCCACAGGCCGGAATATAAACAGTAAAATAACCTACATGTGATTTTTACTTGACCTTTAATGCTAACTGCTCGTTACATACCTCCTTCGTGTCGGGCACTTACTCGCGTAACACCACTTCCGTTTCCTGCTTTTTATCAAATTATATAATTTTAAAAAGTACACATTTAATCACCCATATCAGAATATATTAGGTGTTTTAATATGTTTTAAATTTGATCGACAGAACAATAATATTATTAATGTTACAAGTTATTTTAAAACGGATAAAGTAGGCGGGAGCTTGCTCTTGTACGGACACATTAAAGGGACGGATCAAAACAGGAAATGGCGGAAAGTGAACCCACATTTAAAAAGTTTGTTTGATCTGTTTAGGTTAGTTTGTTTGATATAACCGTCTGAATCTGGGGGAACATTGGAGCTAATGCTAAGCTAATGCATTTATTAGCTTATTTTGTTAGAGTTGGTTTGTTTGGTCGTAGCAGCAGGAGCTAATGCTAAGCTAATGCATTTGTTAGCTTATTTTGTTAGAGTTGGTTTGTTTGGTCGTAGCAGCAGGAGCTAATGCTAAGCTAATGCGTTAGTTAGTTTGAGCTCTCCGTCTGAATGTGGGTGAACACCGGAGCTCATGTTGAGCTTATGCATTAGATAGTGTAATTTGTTAAAGTTGATTTGCTTCGTCTTAGTTTTAAGAGAATACAGGAGCTGTTGCGTTAGTTTGTTTGAGCTAATGCTAAGCTACTGTTGCTAACATGTGGAGAAAGGGCTCGTCTGAGGGCTCCGACCGGTTTGAATATTTACAGACTCTGGTCACAGAGTTTCAGGACACCGACAGTGAAGGTGAGTAACGTTACAGTCACTGTTATCTGTTATAATTCAGCTGTCTATGTGACTTAAGGTCATTGAGAACACTGACGTCTCCTTGAGGGATCTCTGGAAATAACAAACAGCTAGTTTTAGTCTGTAAAGGCCGTGATATGATCCATAAACAACCGCCATCACCAGAACACAACAGGATCAGCTGTATCTGCTGTCAGTCTGACACTGGACAATGAATACATTTACTCACGTGTTGTTTTCAGCTACTTTATAGTGTCTGCCACACAATGTGTCCCTTCACAGTGCACAGTCTCTGCCCTGCTGTCAGGTATTTTATTTAGTGTATTCTCCATGTTCACCAAGGTGATCAGGCATCATCTGGAGAAGTTTCTTCTTTCCCAACAAAACTTATTTTGGGACACACAGTCATTCAGATTGCATTTTCAGTCTGCCACCAAACACATCAGTGTCCCCTCTCTGTAATGCACAGCCTCTGCTCCACCTTCACTCATTTTATTTTGATTTATTTGATTTCACTTTTCTGTCAGAAAACAAATCTAAAATTTGTCCTTTGTCCCAAGATGTCCACTGTTTCACATGAATACACATAAATATAAAATAAACCAAACAACATTTATCTGATCAACAAAGCCGTAATTACAAATGGTACAAATCACATCAGGCATTACGAAAAGTGAATAAATGAATAATTCCCTTTTAATATTTAGTGTTTGACCCACTGAGAAGTCACACTCTGATTTAATAGATTGACAGACTAAGAAACAGAAGAGTTCCTAATCATTTTCAGTCGAGCCTGTGGCATTCAGATTGTGCCTAATAATCTTGGTGAATATGGAGACATTTCTTTTTTTCCTGGCAACAGTTACAGAATGGGGGGGGACACAGTTTTCAGACTCCATTCTTAGCCTTCTACAAAATGTATCCCCTCTTTATAATGCAGAGTGTCTTCCCTACCATCCAGTATTTAGTTTTGTGTACCTCAGGTCATGCCTAATAATCTTGGGGAATATGGAGACGTGTCTTCTTTTTGAGTAAAAGTTATAGAGGGGCACACGTTCAATCATTCTATCCCCTCTTCATAACGCACAGGGGTTGTTCCACACCAGCTCACCCAGGACTTCTGATTCATGTCATGGTTTTTCCTGGGAAAAGAACAAATTCATGGGATGTTGCTGAGTGAAGCTCCAGCTACTCTTTTAGTCCTGAATTTTTGAAGTTTGACACTTTGAGCTAAATTTCAGCATTTTAAAGAATCTTTGTTTGTGGTTTCTAACTTTGACCTTTGCAGTTCTTTTTATGTTTATTTTAAATCTCACTAACTGCTTATTTTTCACCGGATTGTGTTGAAATGTGTCTTGAACATCTGAGAAACCCTCAGAATAATTTGCAACATGTATTAATGTAAATAGTCATTGCTGAATGTTTTACACTGATCACAGGGGAATAGATAGTTTTTATGTCTCATGTAGTGCTGTGTGAATACAGTGACAGTTTCAGCAAATGTGTTTTTGTAATACAAGTTACAAACTGCAGCCTGAAGGAGAGGGGATCCAGGGGAATATCTTTCAACAGTATGCTAACATAACTTATCAACCAACATGTGTGCTGATAACAGTTTGTTTGTGATAGACTGATAGAACAGACTAAATGAGTTAATCTAATAGTTATTATATTTAACTTGTTTGACTTCATCAGAGGCAAAGGAGCAGGTGCTGGCTAACCTGGCCAACTTTGCGTACGACCCAAAGAACATGGAGTATCTGAGGGAGCTGCAGGTGACCGACCTCTTCTTGGACATGATCACTGAGGAGAATGGAAACTTTGTGGAGTTTGGGATTGGTCAGTATAAATCATTGTCTCTCTCCCATTGTTTTTCATGGTGCAAATGCTGCCTCCTAACATCATTAATCTGCCTGTGTGTCATGCTCTCAGGGGGGCTGTGTAACCTGAGCATGGACCCTGAATGCCGACGCATAATCCTGCAGAACAGCGGGATCAGCTTGGTAACGCATTGTCTGTCGAGCCAGAGGGAGGAGACCGTCCTGTCAGCCATCACTACACTCATGAACCTCACAACGCCGTCATCCCGCTCTGAGATCACTGACCCAGCCATCCTGCAGTGCATGCTGCGCTTCTCCCTCTCAGAGAGCCCCCGCCTGCGCAACCTGGCTGCTGTGTTTCTGCAGGACTGCTGCACCGAGGAGCAGGTGGCCCGAGCAGAGCAGCAGATGCAGGGACAGCAGACTGCAGTCGGCATCCCGCTGCCCAGGGACTAACTTACAGCTGAGGTATTTATTTGGGAGACTTTATTGTATTTTAGAGGATTAGTTTGCTCTCCATGAGAGTGTAAGAAATATGTTACTATATATGGGCACCCAGACCTCACACCCCCACTCGTCTGGGGTCAGTCTTTCCACCACATGTTGATACTGCTGCAGGGATCTGCTGACACAAGATTGAGGTCCCTCATAGGGATGCACCGATCTGATATCTGGATCAAATATCGGCCCTGATATCATTAAATAGATGGATCGGGTATCAGAAAATGCAACCTGTACCTGAGGCGATCCTTTGCCTTTAAATCTATTGTGACGCAAGCTACGTCATTCGTCATGGAGCGAAGGAGAGAATCTGCTGTGTGGAGGTATTTCACACTATTTTAACTGCTGTTGCACAATTGTTTATTTTTGTTAAAAATAAATAGTTCATCATTTCATTAATCTGTTTCATCTTGTTTCATTTTATCTTAGGAGAGAACTGTGTAGTCATCAATGCCTGATGCCTCTAGTCTTTACTGTTCTACATGTAAAGGTATATAGCTTCTTAGGTCAACCATGGTATCAGATCAGTATCGGGTATCAGCTGATACTCAAAGCCACAGCATCGGGATCGGGATGGAAACTGAAAAAGCTGGATCAGTGCATCTCTAGTGCCTCACTGATTTTGGGTGTTCAGGTAGGGCTCACAGTTTGTGTCTCAGTTCCTCCCAAAGGTGTTTGATGGGGTTGAGGTTGAAGTTCTTCCACACATGGAGCTGGCTTTGTGCACGAAGACACTGTGTTGGTCTCTTTCCTGTTTCAACGTGACAGAGTTTGAGGTGATATTTTTATTGTCTAAAATATCATAGCATGCTTTGGTATAAAGATTTTTCTTAGTTGTTCACATAGTTTTGGGCATGTCGTAAATTCTTGAGGCTGCATTCAAACCAAATCAGGCGTTGTGGTGATTAGTTGAAGGGTTGTGTGGTGGAGTGGGAGTGTTGATTTGTAGGAGAGTGGAGGGTGCAGAGATTAAACCCGGTCTCCCCGTCTCAGTGACTGAATGTTTGTCTTCACTAAGTTTGTTTATGTTGACTTTAAAGATCTGTAGAATTCCTTTTGATTATCATTACTGTTGTATCTGTACTGCAACAAGACACATGCACACACACAAACACAAGCGAGTGCTCTCCTTTCTGGGATTGTACACAACTAGGTGATAAAATATACTTTATTTATTTTTCTCACTATAATATTAAACGATAGAAAAAGACTGTCCTGTAGATTGTGGGTATCTTCTGGTTTGACTGCTGGGTACGCAATTGGCCGCTGCAGCGTGGCGTCGAGTTGTTTCTCAAAAAGTTGATTCCGTTTCTAATTGTCACCACAGGCTACTGTGTGTTAATGCTAGCTGTAGCTGGAGGCATTACGTTGTCCGGGTGTCCGTATGTCCATCCCATTGTCGTGAACATGATATCTCAAGAATACCTTGAGGGAGTTTCTTCAAATTTGGCACAAACGTCCACTTGGACTGAAGAATGAACTGATTAGTGGTCAAAGATCACTGTGACCTCACAAAACATGTTTGTGGCCATAACTCAAGAATTCATGTGCTACTTATGACAAAACTTCACACACATGTCTACCAGGATAAAATTATGAACTGATATTTTATATCCCAAAGGTCAGTTTCACTGTAACATCATAACATTCTGTATAAAACACATTCGTTGCCATGAGTCGACGTCATATCTCAGGAACAGAAGGAGAAACCCTTGGCCACATACTGAATTGGTGACTCTAACCTTGAAAGTGTTTCTTCACAGCTATCTTTTTCCTCGTGTCTGGAGAGGCGGGCCGTCAGATCTTCCTGGCCACACCTGAGCGTGTGGTCTCACCTTATAAAAAGGCCTCGTTTGTCATCCTGCTCTCTCTCCTTCCTGACTGAGCAGCTGACAGCCACATGGTGTAGTTTGGTTTTCCTTTGTTCCATTTGTTCTGTTTTACACACACACACACACACACACACACACACTGCAGTCACACACACCACTTTGACATGCATTATTTCTTCTTTTGCAGTATGTTTAGTTAAACATAACATTTAATTAACATTAGTTAAACATTTAGTAACATAAATAATTTCCCCTCGGGGATCAATAAAGTATTTCTGATTCTGATTCTGATTCTGATAAATAAACGACCTCTGTACCTTGGAATGGTTGTGTAGACTCTCTGTTGTTGCAAACTGTGAGCCAGGGTTGGAACAGCAAAGATCCTCTGTGTGTGAAGCATCCATGTTTTCACAGACATGAATGTAAACTGTCAGAGAAACTTCATTGGTGCGCGGAGGCGGTAATTCAGTAATTCTAGTTTGTGGTTTGTTTTTGTTTTGTGTCCCACCACAGCTTAGACTCACTGCCTATGTTCAGATGAATGGAAGGAGTCACATTTTCATGGTAATGCCTGGTTTGATGCTGATGCAGCCTAAAGCCAGCAGTCATCTGGTGCTTATTTATTCCCTTATATGTGGCTGCTGTTCTGTATTTTTTTCTCTCATGGTCAGAGCACATGCTTAAAGCTGTAGTGTGGAGTTTTTGTTTCCCCCTGCTGGCAGTGAGAGGTATTACACACGCTCATAACATATGCCTGTGGGTGAAGTTCTGCATCTGCCCCGCTCGAAACTGTTCTTGGAGGCTTCTTAGGATTTTCCACCATGTCTTCTGCCATACTGCAAACCTGCCCCCCCCCCCCGTACTTCAAACTGTCAGCACACATAGTAACAGAAAAAACATGAGAATCTGGCACATACAGGTAAAGTATTGAGGGAACAAAATAAAAAGCAGTGACAAACAGAAAAAGTCAACAAAAACAAATCAAATGTAAAATTAATTAAATAATCTCTCCTTCCTTTCATTGTGACTGGTTGATGTTAAACACATACATACATAATACATCTAGTGTGCCTGCGAGGGGAACGTCCTCATAGGTGTCCGACACCAAAATGTTGTGCTCTTTGTTACCACATGAGGGAAACTGGATAGTTTGTGTTAAAGTGAAGGGCTGCTCTGCTGCACTGTGACAGATTAATACAGTTGATTGCTAATGGCACAAAAACAGCATGTGAATAATTTAATTTTATTGACCTCCAAAAGGGTACGAAGAGAAGTGAACAAATCTCACTTGTAAAGTCAGGTTCACTGACTAAGATCAGTGTCAGTCTCCAAAAATGTACATTCCTCTGGCTTTGAAGTGATTTCCTAACACCCGGGGCGGATGCTGGAGCACCCAACTGGTTGACTCTTGCACTTGGCGCTCTTTGTAAGAATACCATGTCCTGAAACGTTAAATCCAAACCCCCAAAAATATGTAAAATCTAAAAAAAACAACAAAGTAAAATAAACCTTGAGGTTCTTTCTTAAGAGCCAGGAGCGCTGTTTGTTTTCTTCTCTTCTCTTCTTAAGAGCTATTTCTGGGCCGAGTCCTTCAGGTCTAGACGGACGACGACATCTGATCCTGCAGCCCAGCGTCAGTTGGACTGCACGTGTAGCCCGGTCAGACTTGAGAGGAAATTCTTTACAGCTTTGAGAGTGTATGTGTCTGTGATACTCGTTCATTTTAAATGCCACAGAATTCTCATTTTCTGTAAGGGTGTGTGTGTGTGTGTGTGTGTGTGTGTGTGTGTGTGTGTGTGTGTGTGTGTGTGTTTCTGAATGGCATTCCAATGGCTTAAGAGGCGAGCACCTGCCGCCGACATCAGTAAAAGTACCTTCATTCTTCCCGTAAAAAGAGAAACACCCCGCCTGGTTTTAATAATGTGGTACAAAGTTTATTTCAAATGGATGTAAAAATATTTTAATAGTTTGTTATTTTTGCAGGATAAAAAAAGAACTCTAGAGAACAGAGGGGTTCAACAGTTCTGCACCGATCTTCAGTCTGCTGTAAGTTCACGTTTTATTACACCTATATTATATAGTAGGAGAGTAATAAAGGATATGGCTGGTGTTATTCTAGATTTTTCTTTTTGTCAACAAATCCCATGAAAAGACCAAATCCACATCCATCCATCCATCCATCCATCCATCCATCCATATCTGGTCACAGGAATTTTTAGCAAACGTTATTCCAACAGGAAGACGGTGCAAAAGTCAAAATGAACTGCAGTGTGTGTGCTCAGGGAAATGAAGGAACACTGTGTGATGTGTTTTTGTGCACACATGCAAGTTGTAGTTGGATCAATTGTTGGTTTTGATCTTTTAATGGGATTTATTGACAGTAAGAAAATTGCCAAAAAGATCTAAATTCTCTTTATCCATGACTCTCACTTCTCCTTCTTCAGTCCGAGCTGCTGCTCTGCTTCTATGCGTAGTTTGTGTTTCTGGATCTGAAAGAAGAGACAGAAAAATGTGTTGTGAGTTGTAGTAAAGCTGAAGACTGTAACTGCAACTGCACTCATTACACCTGTTTAAAGAACAGGAATTGAAATTTAACCAACTGTATCACATTGGTGAGGTTCTGCAAATGCATTGGACCTGCTGTCATTACGCACAAATGTTATCCACGACTGTAGCTGTTTATAGCGTCCATACTACTTGTTCATTACCACACACCTGTAAAGGTTACGATTACATTTTGTATGGACGACATACTATACTATGGCGTTTTTGGATGATTTCGGACGACATGCTATACTATGGCGTTTTTGGATGATTTCGGACGACATGCTATACTATGACTTT
>NC_065518.1:556600-590334 GCF_006386435.1 Epinephelus moara | reverse complement strand
CAAAAATGACCCTTGTTACTCCACATTTCTTTGACTGCTGTTTTTTGTTCTTTTTTATACACAACATATACGATCACATTAGAAATATTATAAAATGTTATACATTAAACCAGTGGTTCCCAACTGGTGGGTTGCAGGCCCATTCTGAATGGACCACAAGTGATTCGCAAACATGTCAAGTTTGTAAAAAAAAAAAAAGGGTTTTATTTTTAAGTACAGTGAATTTCCAGCAGCGAGCTTTTATTTTGAAGTGCTGTTTCCTGTAGGGGAGTGAATAGCCCCTTTTACACTGCCAGATTTTCAGTGAATGTTGGGCCATTTTCCCGGCAAGCTGCGAACGTTTAGACACACAGAGCCGGATTGGCGAGTTGATCCAAGGTGCCCAATTTTCCGCCTCGTAGGGTAGACATATTGGCAGAACCTTTTTAGTTTAAACAGACCGAGGCGGTCTTCCGCCACGGGAGGAGCTGTTGATGACTTGTGGGAGGAGCTGTTGATGACTTGTGGGAGGAGCTGTTGATGACTTGTGGGAGGAGCTGTTGATGACGCCGCACGTGCGAGCCACTGGCGGTGGATAAACAGGAAACAGCTGATAGCAGGAATTAGCGAGCAGCTAGTAGCAAGAGGGAAACACAAACCTGACAGACACTGTAAAGATGAGCAACTGGGGAGACAAGGAATTGCGCGCCCTCCTTGTCCTCGCAAACGAAGAGGCCATTAACCGTCAGATGACGGGGACGGTGAAGAACGGGCCGACTTACGAGAGAATCGCCGAAGGACTGACCAGCCGCGGCTTCCCTCCCACGTCACTGTTTACGTCACACGCTGAGCTACACGTTTTGTTACTTGCTCACGCCCCCCATTGCCCCGAAAAAGGCACATTCTGTATAAACAAAAGTAGGTAGGCGGCATTTTGCTGCACTCCCTGATTCTGTTTTTATACTGCCAATGCTGAAAAAAGACTGATTGGGCTTTCCTGCAAATTTGCACAACTCCTATCTAAAAAGGGCTAATGACTTACAGACGGCTACTTGACAGAGACAGCAAACTAGCTCACCGACATGTCCAAACACAAGTATGATGGTGAATGTGTTAAACTGTGGGACCTTGAACTAATGACTGAGCAGAAATCTGGACCTTGTGTCAGCACCAGTTGGGAACCACTGCATTAAACAACCCAGCAGTAATAAGGGAGCTAAAACTATCTAAACATAACTGGTTCATTTTAAAAGGAGCCATTCTGCGTAATGAGTGTGTTTACTTTTGGTACATAAGAACATTTTGGTGTCAACATCTTATTACTTGTGTTTAATTCTTAATTGAGGTGCAACTAGTCGTCAGAAGAAAATGTTGTGTGTTACCACAAATACTTATATTTGCACATTTCATATGTAGCTTATCAATGTTTCTGAAGTGAGGGACTCAACCTGGTCTCACCCTGGAGTTGGCGACATCCACATGGGCAATCACTTGCGGCATCAGACACTGACGAAAAAGCCGTCCTTTAACGTCGGCACAATACACGACCGGTCGCCATTATAGTTAAATAGCACTTGGTGGCATCAGGGGGAAGCGCAGCGGGACATGAACGGAAGTCAAAGAGATGAAAGTGAGTGAGGCGGGCAGGAGGGGTAGTGGGTGAGTCCAACAAACAACTTTCACCCAAACACGGACTTTCACTTTGTAGAGCCATGTTCACGTCGCGTGAGATTATAAATCCAACGACGTGTGTTAGTTACTGAAGGCATAAAAACATCAATTCACAGTGTTGTACCTATGTAGTGCATTTATTTTGAAAGAGACGTTAAATTTCCTGTGAAAACAGAAGTGTATTTTGAAAGAACACAATGCATGTAACAGACAACTTGACCTTGCACGTTGTATCTGGAGCTGGAAAGTCCATGACCAAACGTCAGTATCTGATGAGGTCGGAGTGAGAATGTGTTTGGAGCTGACTTTGTCATTTGGAGGTGGAGGGGACGGTTGATGGTGTGTCACCTGGCAACACACCTGCTAAGCTACAGACCACTGTTCAAGACCAACAAACAACAGTTATATAGCGAGTCATCGCTGTGTTTCCAGTAGCTTTTAAGCCCCCAGTTGTGGGTGTTGTTAAGGACCTGGCTCTGTGTTTTGACTGACTTTTTGGCCACAAAAAGAAGTTGTGTTTTACTGAGACATCGCTGCTTTTCATGCCAGAACTGTGTCCCCCACATTGTGTATTGAAGCTTAGAACATGACGTTATCCCAACATAACCAAGTGGTTTTTATGCCTAAACCTAACCACACATAAACCACAGTGTTGTTGAAATGTAAAGGTTCAACTTATCCACTAAATAATAATGTACAAATATAACATATCTGTGGTTTGCAGAAATATACAATGCCATGCCAACACTTTTCCTGTTGATTAGGCTGGAGAACTAATGAGTTTTTCTATAAATGAAATGTTGAAAAATGTCCATCAAAACTTCCTACAGCCCAAAGTGAATTTATAATAAAACAAAGAGAATAAATCATTCTTCTTCTTGACTGATCAGTTAATTAACTAACTGACCAGCATGACAGCATTTAGACGAACGTGTAACGTCACCTCAGCCGTGTGTTTCTAACGTCTTTGTCACGTTAAGTTTTTTTGTGTTGATGTTCCTAAGCTGTAACTTAATTTTGCCTCTCACTGATCAATGCGTTTGCGTCAAAGTCTAAATTATTTATCGGCCCAATTGATTTGCTGGTCTGTCCATCGACAGGCCGGAGCTCTGCGGATAATGGCTGTGTAACTGATGTTGTGGTGGCCGGACTGATTGGATGATTGATGGATTGTTTGGTGAAGGAAAACGAGTTAAGCTCAGGCAAAGGGCAGTTTGAGCGGCGTGAAGAAGGGATGACATTTCTCTGAGTACAATTTATTGAATGAAAGCCTGCTTGCTTACTGTGCAGCTTTCTCATAACCCCCCCCCCCCCTCCTGTAATATGTGATGAAGTCGCCAACAGCTGAGCGTAGCTGCTGTTTGTCATGTTTGTCTGAAAATGTGATTTCCTTGTTTTCCTCTGCAGGCTCTCTACAACTCCATCAAGAATCAGAAGCTGCAGTGGACGCTGTAAGTCATTCATGTTGATTCCTTTTCATCCTCTGTGACTCTGTTTCTGTCCTCTGCCTCGTCACTGATTCTGTGCAACACATTTAAACACACACACACACACACGTTGTCCTGCTGGGCAGGAAACAATAAGGGGTATTGATTAACTTGTTAGCATCCTCATTAATGACGTGAGCGTTGTCTGGCATGTGAAGGAAACATTAGTGTGTCAAGGGTTGCTATTCTGGATCACAGTTTCAGAGCGCCTCAGAGATGCCAATTAAGTCACTAGCTTTCCAAGCTTTGTTGCCATAGCTACGGCACCATGGATACGACTCCATAGCTACCGCATTGCTCTTTCCTCCCTGTGTTCTCTCAGCAGCAAACACACACACGGTAACAGATAGATGTACAGTATGTTCAAACGTACACAGGAGATATATTTGTGTGTGTGTGTGTGTGTGTGTGTGTGTGTACATGTCGGCCTCTGCGCTGTACATGTGAGAATGAGAAAAGAACAGAGAGAGAGACAATGACTCAGAGGGAGGGAGGCTCAATTTAAATGGCTCTTTACCTGCATCCTGTACAAAGGTGTGACCACAGCCTCCCACTACCTCTCCAAAAATAGCTGCAGCAGCGCTCCCGAAGCAGCTGAATAAAAGTGGTCAGAGAGGAGCAGATCGAGGAGGAGATCCACAGAGAGGCAGGCAATCCAGTTCAAACATCTCCGCTGACATATAGACAGCTATTTAAACACTGCCGCCGCATAAGAGGCCACGCGGGGATAGAAAAAGATGTCATTTTTAGACACGTAAACACTCATGGAAGCAAAGAGAGAATCCACCTCCAAACAAAATGAATTACAGATTAAGAGATTCAGCCCACAGCAGTCTGGCCTTCTTCTCTTTTTTCAGTTTTTGGCAGCAGAGAGTTGCACATGTTCGTTTTTAATATTTCAACTGGCCGAGATCATTGAAATAGAGTAAGATCCTGTCTCTGCTTTGAAACCCCTATTTGAAGAGTACAGCGCAGTGTCACTTTTTGCCAGCACTTTCACACCCTGCTCGCTCAGTTGATGCATATTTCATCACGCAGAGGACATTTTTTCACTTGACTCAGATCACAACACAAGGACTGACACCCTGTGACGGATACACTTCAGCTCTGCATCGACTCGGAGGCTGCGAACGCTGCTTTTGTTTTTCTTGTTGGGGAATGTTTGCTGTCAGTTTGTGTGTTTGTAATTACAGATTTTAATCACAGAACAATAAAGAGTGTGTTTTATTCTTTTATTTCACAGTCAGGAACAGAAGCAGGTTTATTGCCAATTAGGTTACATACACGGAACTTGCACTGGTATTCTGGTGCAGAACATAAAGCAGGTAGGGATGCCCCAATTTATCAGCTATCAGCTACTGTTGCTCTGTTGTGTCACATCAATATTACACAGGCTAAAAAGCAGAGCTCGAGACCAACAGCATTGTCCTGTGAATAATAGAGGACGTGTTTGGGACAAACAGAGATCTTCCCCATGACGCCTTCAGGACAAAACTAACTATTGATGATCAGAAGATGCTCCCTATTGTTTCCCTGATGAAACTATGTTGTCAACAACAAATACGTGTTGATATTGCAAGGAAGAGGTAGTAAATGTTAGCTGTTAGCAGTTAGCAGTTAGCAGTTAGCAGCTGGTGGCCAAAACTAACTGAGGACGGCGGTTACATTTGCTGTGTCTCAAGTCAGGGGCTGCAGCCTCTGAAGGACGCGGCCGACGCAGACAGATAAGGCTGCGTCCTTTAAGGAACTGCAACGGCTGAATTGAAATGGGAAGGTCAGGTTTATGGAGCATTTCCTGTTTGCATCACCAGCTGTTCCCGTCCCTACCCACTGACGCTCCTGTCACTGAGCAACCAGCTGCACCTGATGAGACAAGTTAGTCGGGTACAGGCTAGTTAAATAATGGACCCAGACATTGTTACTGCTTTTATACCTCAGTCGGCATCACTACTGTCACGTAGTCGTTTTGATAAGAAGGCTTCTTGTTTTTTTAACCTTTATATCATTAACTATCTGCGTGAGTTCAAACTCAATACTGCTGGTGGTGTGTTCAGGGACGCCATAGTCTTAGAAAAAAAAACAATTATCGCTGGTGTGCAGTGAGTCTCTGGATAGGTTAGGCCATGAAGGATGCATCTGGACCATCCTCCACATATGTTACATGTTGATGCGTTCAAGCTCTATTCAGTAAAAATGAGTATCGGGCAAAGATCAATTGTGACGTCATCATGTGTTCAAATGTAGCCTTGTAAAAATGTACTTTTTCCTGACTATTAATACGGCTATTTTAAGGAGAAATGTGTTGATGTTTTCACATCAATATACAAAAGATATTAGAGAGAGAATTCTGATATATTATGTACAGAAAAAAAAAGACTTTGAGGCCTTTTTAAAGGTGTTTTAAATTTTATTCAAAATGATATGGTTGCATCTGTGCTCATTCAAAGATAGTGTAATGAAGGGCTGAATGACTTTGAAACAGCTCAGTTATTTTATGATACAGATTTCTTTGTTTCCCTGGCACAAAAGGGGAAATAAATAACATTGTAAACAAAGTAAACAACAACAAAACATTGGTATCAGCTGTTGGCATAAAAGCTGCACCCATAAAAACAGGCACTGCAAAATATTTACATGATACAGAAAATCTTTATAAAAAGTTCCTAAAAATATCTGAAATATTATCTGTAATATTCACAGGACACAATCTGCCCAAAATGCATCCAGTTTGCTTGTTTTACACAAACGTCCTGCAGTTATTGTGTTCACTATTTAGGTGTCTTGCACAGTCTGTACTGTTATTGTTATGCTTTGAATTAAATATCAAATATCTATAAAATATGCCACTTAGTGAAGAGACATCAGTTTGCTCAATGAAAGAAAAGAGGTCCCTTAATAAGAAAAAAAAGGTTGGGGAGCAATGAAATAGATTACATTACAATATTTAATTATACTTAAATGGATTTCAAGGGTTTTATTGTCGTACGGTGCAGCACGTGACTGCACAATGACATGCAGTTGCACTTCTCTTCATGCTACACCGTCAGAGAATGAATGAACAAATATTTGATATTTATTTTGAATTTGTAAAAAAGACATGAACATACAAACAAGCAGAACAGACAGAAATAAAGTTATTTTATTATTTAAATATATTTAATTTAATATTTAAATTAGAACAGAGTATTAACAATAAAGCAGTAGGCATTAAGACGGAACAAACTGTATAAAAGTGGCATTTAAGGAAGAAACAAAAAGGAAAACTAAATTGTTTTTTCAATAAATACAGTTACGCATTATAGTGCAAATAGTAAGACTCTCTCTGCTATATATAGAGCAGCCCAGTACTGATTTACTAATTTACACCCAGATTGAGGCTTAAAAAGAAAACACACTCTCCAGTACAGTCAAAGGCCTGAGAGAGAGGTGTGATATTCACACACTGAAACAAACCGTGTGCTGTCATTACATGAATACAGATTTTATATGTGAAATCTGGTGTGTGCATCTCATTACAGGTGTGTGTGTGTGTGTGTGTGTGTGTGTGTGTGTGTGTGTGTGTGTGTGTGGGCACGCAGTATTTTAGCACAAAGCAAAAAACACAGGGATGGATGTTATTTCACACCCCCACAGAGAAAAGACACGGCCACTCTCTCAACGGTGCAGTTGGATGCACCCACATGTTCTTCACACACACACACACACACACACACACACACACACAGGCATACAAACACAGACATATACAGTACACACATGCTTCCTCATTCAGGAGCGGGGGTGGAGAGCAAAGAGAGGGAGAGGTGGTGGTGGGCATTGTGCGCTGAAAGAGACGCAACAAGTCGGAGCTTGAGGAGGATCTGTGGACAGAGACGAGCAGAACAGGCTGTAAATGGCAGAATCTCAGCGCATCATACAACGAGTGCAACGTGGAGAACGAAGTGCATGAAATGAGCGATGTGCAGAGGGACAGACGAGACCCCATCTGCTCTATTATTCCTTTCATTCTGCTCATCCCTCCTCTCCTCCTCTCCTCCTCTCCTCCTCTCCTCCTTCCTCCATGGCTCCAGTCATCCCATCTTGTTATTGTCCGCTGCTCTCACCTGCAGCCTGTGTGCCAGCTACTTGCATCAGATCACGTTAAACATCAGGACACCAGTATTTCATTTGGTATTATAGTGCTAGAGGGGGCTGAACCTGGTCTGAGTCGAGTCCAGGATTCTGTGACATTCAAATGTCTGTAAGGGCCCTGACACACCAAGCCGATGATCAGCTGTTGGTCGTCACTGAGCATCTGATGCGCTAGTTTTTACAGTGTGTCCCTCGGCCCTTGTTGGCTTATTTTTGGCCAGTGGGGCATGTTGAATTGGCGTCAGAGATGGCGGCGCCCATTGCCAAGTGAAATCACTCTGATTGACAGTTTAGCTCAGCGCACAAGAAGAGAAACTAAATTGAGGAAAGTAAACAAACAACTAAAGTCAAGAGAAAGTGAGATAAAAACAAACTTGTTATATCAGGTATGATGATGGTATTAGCCAGCGTATATGACACAGCAAATGTGTCAGTGCTTCAGTAGAAATGCTTCCTAATTGCGTGCCGTTGTTTGCTAGCACACGTTGAATATCATAAGTTCTTTGAACATCAGGTTGTGTCGTTAGTGTGCTAACAGGCTAACTGGCTAACTAGCATCTTGAATCTGTTCTGTTGATCTCCTGGTTTCCCTTTTTGAATGATGATTACGACGACCGCTTCCTGCTGGTATGGAGAGTTATGCTGTGTCTCAAATCGCGTACTTCTATACTTACACTTAATATTTTGAGTGCATAAGTGCGTTCACACTGAGAAGTATGGAAAAATGCAGTGCACTATGAGTACCTGGATGGTGCACCCAAAATGGTCAAGAAGTTGAGTGTGGAACTATGGACACTTCTTGTCCTCAATGGTCGCCTTCTTGGCTACGTAGCAGAAGGGGAGGGGCCACTTTTCAAACTTGAAAGACTGTGAACGTCGCTGCATTGTACAAATACATGTGTTTTTTGCACTAAGCACCACTATACTGTTGTTGGGTACAAGCCAGCAAAGTGTTTATTGGGTTCATTTAGCAGTCTGTAATGATTTGGCACCGCAAACGATAACGCGAATGCTAATGCTAGTTTGCTAACTAGCTAATTTGCGGTCGTCATTTCCGGTGAGTGCACAACGGCCGTGTTTGGTTTGAGACAACACTACCCTGTCGAAATTCGCGCAGTACGCCAATAAGTACATAGTGCACACAGTATACTACATGGAAGGGTATTAATGGAAGTAAGTGATTTGAGACACACCGTTATTTCCTCTCATGCAGACACAGAGAGAGTATATGCTAGTTAGCCGTTAGCTTTAAGGCGATGCAACAGTCAGTGTTCTTTGCTGCTGGTTCTTTGGTGTCAGTTTGGTGCATCTCGGCCTACAGACTGACCACTGAAGCCTTTGTCAGGCTCCTAATACTGTTTACGTAAAATTAATGAGATAGTTTCAGATTTCAATCAGAAAATCTGCCAGTTTTAGACAATTATATTTAAAGACACAGTATGTACGTCTTTGATTATGTCTTGAGGCAGTGTGGGATCATGGGAGTTGTTGTCTTTGTTAAGCAATCACCGTTGTTGATGAAAGTTTATCTGACAAGACTTTGGCAGAAATTATTTTCATAGACCTGGAAATTCACTTAAGTTTTATTCACATCACATTTATACACGTATTGTCACTTCATTCTAATGAAATAGCTGCAAATAGCGTTAGCTAACGTAATGTCAACTTGCTAACGTAACCATTAGATGAGTTGACCGCTGGTACAGCAACTGTAGCTATCGTTATGCAACAGTTTCAATCAGAGGCGGATTTAGGATTGTAGGACATCCGGGGCTTAGCCCAGATGGAAAAATTGGTGCTTTTGTTTTTTGCTGCAAGTTTGCTGTCTTTCATTTTCATCATAACACAACGTATAGCCAGCTAACGTTAGCAAACCAGCAAAGTAACATCGTCAGTCACCTTTCAAATAAGAGTCACTAACCTGAAACAGCTCGTGGCGCCGGCTTTGAATTAAAAAACTTCCGAATATCCATATTCTTCTTTCGTTTGTCTTCTTTCATCTTTCTTCTTCTTCTTCAGCATCCGGGTACTCGCCGTGACCACCGGCCGTTCACTGACAGTCAGAAGTGCTCCGCTTTTACCCACGGTCATGGAAAAAAAATGTTACCCTGGAGAATAATAAAAACACTTCTTCTTCAGGGCAGGCCCAGGCAGGCTACGCAGTACGCAGGCTACTTTCCCGCAGCTGCTGCCTCTCTGTTGGACTCCGGTACTGCACGTTATTCACGAGATGTTGTTGTTTTTTTTTGTTCAAAGTAAAACTCACATTCGAGGCTTTTCAGAAAACACCTGGGGCCCAAGTAGCCACCCCTTAGCCCCGCCCCTGGTTTCAATCATGGGGCAGCTCAGCCTTAATATACGTGGTCAAGATAACGCTACAACCGGACACATTAGCTCAGTGGCTGCTGTGAAACACTGGTTACAGCAGCACATTGTAGTGAGCTGGATCGACACATATCAGTGAATTAGGTCTCTTCTGGATTTCTGTGTTAATGAGTTTAACTCTGTGACACTGTGCGACTCACAATGATGAATCATCTGGTGCTTCCTGTGTTTCCCCGGATGTTGGAGCACCTTGAGGGGTTAACGGGGGTCAGACGCCATTGACAGGCGACCAAATGAAACGCACTGTCAGGTTTGAACATGTAAACATTTTGGATAATGTAAGGACACAACTCAATAAAATATTTGACACAGGACGAGTCATTTACTGTGGAAATGTGTCGTATGCGTCCAAGTAAAGTTCTTGTACATCTACGTGTGATTAGAAAACATTTTACTTTTCAGAACTTTGGCGTAAAAAGAAAAAGTTTAGATGAACGTCCAGTAAAGTTAAAGGTGGAAAATGTTTTGGTATCTCAAAGCTATTGAGACGATAGCAGGATCATAAAAGCTTCTGACGGCTCAGATTATCCTCGTTAATATAAACCCTCCTGTGGATGATGTGAAGTTAAACCTGCAGCCTCAGTGAACGAGTGAACAAGTGTCTGGATGAATGAACGTCCTCCTCGTGTTTCATCAGTGTCACAGGTGAAACACAGCAGATCTGTTTCTGCTGGTTTACTGATGCAGCAACATCAACACAATAACCCAGAATGCACTTCTTCTTTCAGCTCGTCAGCCTGGTCAGCCATGTCCACAACATTTCCTCTCCTTCTCTTTCTTTCTTTCTTTCTTTCTTAATTTCTTTCTTTCTTTCTTAATTTCTTTCTTTATCCTTCATCTTCTTTTTTGTCTTCATTCAGTTTGTTTTCATCCTTTTCATTTGTTTCCTCTCGTTACTTTTCCTTTCCTTCTCTGCAGTATTTTCCCTTCTTTTCGTTTCCAGTTGTTTCTCCTCTTTTCGTTTCTTTATTCTTGCCTGTTTTTTTATTTTCTTCTCTTTTCCTTCATGTTTTTTTCCATTTATTTATTTCTTTCCTCAAGATGTTTTTCTCTCTTTTATTCATTTCCTTGTCTTTCTTTACATTCCTGTTTTTCTCTCCTTTCTTTTTCTCCCCATTTCTTCATTTTTTTTTTAAAATTTTCTCTCCATTTCTTTCTTTTCCATTTATTCTTTTTCTTTTCTTACCTGTATTTTTCTCTTTTCTTTCCATTTACTCTTTAGTCGTACCTTTGCAGTAATTTTTTCCTATATTGTTCTATTGTCCTATCTTTAGTTTTCCTGTACTTGTGTTTTCTTATTGTACCTTTCCTTTTCCTTTTCTTTCTTTCTTTCTTTCTTTCTTTCTTTCTTTCTTTCTTTCTTTCTTTCTTTTTGAACCTGTTATATCCTTCCTTTAGTTTTCCTGTACTTGTGTTTTCTTATTGTACCTTTCCTTTCCTTTCCTTTTCCTTTTCTTTCTTTTCTTTCTGAACCTCTTTTTCATTTAGTTTTCCTAACCTGCCTTTTCCAGTTCTCTCCTTTAATTCCTTTTGTTTCCATTTCTTTCATCTCCTGTTCCATTCTTCATTTTTCCTTCCTTTTCATTAATTTTCATTTTCTTAACAAAAGACAAGAATGGAAAGGAAAGAAGTGAATGACGACATTCACTTCTTTTCTTTCCATTCTTGTCTTTTGTTCCCCCTCCTCTCCTTTTTATAAAACATTGTTTAGTTGCTTTTCCTCTCCTCTCCTCTCCTCTCCTCTCCTCTCCTCTCCTCTCCTCTCCTCTCCTCTCCTCTTCTCCTCTCCTCTCCTCTCCTCTCCTCTCCTCTCCTCTCCTCACTCATATGATTGTGGATAATGTTCTGCCATCTGAGAAGGATCAGCTTCATCTTTTCTCTCTCTCTCTCTCTCCCCCTCTTCTGTCTCTGTCTCCTCACTTCTCTATCTCTCCTCCATCCATCCTCCCCCCTCCTCCTCCATCCATCCTCCTCCCTCCATCTCCTCTCCACTTTGTCTCTGTGTAGAATGGGATTCAGGCAGGCCAGCAGTTACCAGGCAACAGGCTACGTGCTCATTGGCTCCATCTCTGCCTCCCTTCTCTCTCTCTGGCTCCTGCACGGGGTTAACTGCTGTTATGTACTGTTGGTTACTCATAGCGTGGTCTCGGGGGGGCTCGGCATCCAGCCATCTTTCTATTTTCGGGCTGAACTTTTGCATGGGTGCCGCCTGGTGAGGTAACAAGTGGAATTGCCATGTTACCTCAGCAGGCAGATGCGGAGACGCTCGGTGTTGTTGCCTGAAGCACTGATCATCTGTTAATGTGACAAATCCCTTTAAAAACACTTAACCAGTGCGTACAGTGCATTGTGGGGGATTATTTAGGGGAGAATGGGATTAGCACTGCTGCAGTAATGTGTGTCAGTAAATAATGCCTCGCATTCAAATACAATACTGTAATATAGCCTACTGTTTATTTAGATAGGGTTAGGGTTGGGGATGCAAAGACACAAGTTTATGAAGATTAAAACAAACAAATGGAAAGAAATGCAGATGGATATACACTACATATCTCTCTCTCTCTCTCTCTCTCTCTCTCTCTCTCTCTATATATATATATATATATACAACATTTAATGTTTATAGAATATAAATAAGAAATAAAAAGGGACATATAGTAAACAAGAATATATGCCAAGATAAAAAACCAATTGGACAATAAAACGTTTAAAAATTGTAATAAAACCAAAATAAAATAAAGAAAAAGGGAAGGGGCTAGTAAACAAGAATGTACAGTAATATATAAGTAAAAATGATTATGATAAAACATTTAAAAATGTTAATAGAATAATAATGAAAGAAATAAAACACACAAGAAATAAAAGAAGCGGTGAACAGACAGACAACAATATAAATTGAAATAAAACAAAAATAGATGACAAAACATAACAATTTGATATTGAATACAAACTAAATAAATAAGGGCTCGTATACAATAATATGCAATAAAATGACATTTAAAATACTGATGATAAAATGTTTAAGGAATGCTAATAAAACAGTAACTTCAAAAGGACTCCCGCACACTGTCTAACTTGCAATATAAAATTTATTTTATTTTATATTGCAAGTTAGACAGTGTGCAGGAGTCCTTTTGAAATGTTTTGGTCTTCTCTCTCCAACGCACCTGTCTTGTTTTAATAGATGTGTGAAGTGATTTCCTTTGTAATAAAACAGTAATAAAATGAAACATGTCAGAAAAAAGAAGCGTTAGAGACAAGAGTATATCGTAATTTAAAGGCAAACATGAATGATTAAACATTTTACTTTTTTATTTCAATTAGAAAATAATAAAATCAATAAACACAAATAAAAATTGAGTTATTGGACAAAAAAAGATTACAAAACAAAAAAATGTGTTAAACCAGTGATAATATATAAAGATAAATAAACAAGGGCAGGTAGGCTGGAATATAGGGATGAAATATGGTATTAAAACAAAACAGTAATAAATAAATAAGAACTAAGAAATAAAAGAGGGGTCAGTAGATGAGTTGTACATTAAGATAAAAACAAAAATAGATGACAAAACATTTAAAAGTTGGTGAAGAAGCAGTGATGAAATTAAAAAAGGAGCTAGAAGACAAGAATATACAGCAATATAAAAGCAAAAAATAGTCAAATGTGGAGCTATAAGATAAAAACAAAATGAAATGAAGAAATACAACAAAAATCTTCATCTGAAAAAAATAGACAAACATAAAGAGACTTGTTTTGTTGTGCAGGAAACACACACACACACACACACACGAGGGTAGTTAGAAAGAAATGAAGCAGCAGTCATCAGAATCCTCATTTACAAAGATGGCTCCTGGAGGCCCGCTCCTAATGAGCGATGTGCTGCGAAACCTCTCATCCAGCAGCAACAGCTCTCAGCCTGGAAACTTGTTTTAGTAAAAGGGGGGGGGGCCTTGCAGGTGATTCAGATTGTCACCTTGAAAATATACCAAAGAATATTGTTAATTTAAAAATGGTGCCATTTCCTATACATGTCCTCAGAAAGGTATAAACCCCTCTAGTTCAAGTTCAAGAATCTTTATTATCTCCTAGAGGCAATTAGTTCCACAGCTAGCAGTTAACAACATAGAAACAAATATATATGTCGAGACAATGCACACATTGAGCCAAGACAAGTCTTTTAAAAGTCTAATCGCTGCGGGGACAAATGAATCCCTCAGTCTATTTGTCCTGCAACAGATATCTGCGTCCAGACGGAAGCAACCTGAACCCTCCATGAGGCAGCAGGTGGTGTTGATGGTGATCTGGATCTGCCAGGGTCAGTCTGGCCTTTTGCACCAACCTCACCTTGTGCAGATCAGTGAGGCTGCTTATTTACTGCACACCCTGACAATCCCCAACAGTTTGTTCCTGTTCTTACGTGCTGAAAGTCTGAACAAGCAGATGAAGTGAGTCCATAAAGAGTAGACTCCACATTAAAACCACGGAGCTGCTGATGAGCCTTCTCACAAAGTAAATCCACATGGGCTTCATCAAGAACAGTTCCCAGGTATTTATACTGGTTTACAATTTCAACATTTACACCAGAAATGACCACAGGTAATGTAACTGTACTGTTCTTTGTAAAATCAGTAACAGTCTTCCTCTGCAGAGGGAGTCAACAGGGAAAATGTTTCAGTTCTCTCTGAGCATTTTCAGGACTTTTCATCATCTCAGAATTTAAGTCTCATCATAAATCATCTGTTGTGTTATTGCTTTAAGGTTTGCTGGGCACCAGTGATTCACGGGTTGACCCACAACCTGCAGGTCAGGTGGTTCGGGGAAGCTTGTAACAAAATATCCCAGGTTTAAGCCGGGCAGGTCGGGCCGGGTGGTGCCATGGTTAGCACTGTCACCCCAGAGCAAGAGGGTTCCTGGTTCGAACCCCACGGTGGGGCTTCTGTGCGGAGTTTTCTGCGAGTACTTCGGGTACCTCAGTCCAAAGACATGCAGGTTAATTGGTGACTCGAAACAGCCGAATGGTGTGTCTCTATGTGTCAGCCCTGTGATAGTCTGGTGACCTGTCCAGGGTTTACCCCGTCTCTCACTCACTGTCAGCTGGGATAGGCTTCAAACACAAGATGGCAGCAGCCAAAATGCCGAACTCGAGGCTTCGAAACAGACGTCCACAAAGCAATAGGTGGCTATGTCCACTTCTTTTATACAGTGTATGATCAATGCTTATGTTTGGGGGCAGGGCGGGCGGACAGGCTGTCGTAACGGCCGGGTTGGTGTCAGTTTCAAACCCCCTGACCTGCACGTCTCTACTTTGCACCGTCCTTTCTTGGTGAGTCTGTAAAGCCTGAACTTTTGTTGCAAACTCTTTCTCACCTCTACGAGGCTTCAAGAGAAGAAAGAGGAACTGTGATGCGTCGGCATTTCTAAGAGGAGTCGACCCCCCCTGGGTAAAGATGCCCCTGTTTTTCACCTCAAAGCTGGAACAAGAAAGATGGTGTCACTCTGTAGCTGTGGTACTTTTTGATCAAGGAGAGTGGAGACTTGTGCTCCTCAGGAGAACTGGAGCAGGAAAACACACAATTACAGCTTTGAAGGCAGCTTCATTCACTCAGGTCTCTGCCTCCAGAGATACATGATGCTTTGTAAATGTCTTGTGCAACAATAACGCTGTGCCAAGACACCAGCAGTGGACGTTGGGTATTACTCATGTGTTCTGTATGAAATGAAAAAGTTTCAGCCACTAAGTGTGTGAAACCTCTCGTCCTGTTCTGTAACAAGCACAGAGTGAGAGGCGAATGGACAGGATGAATGATGATGTGTTTATTCGCGTTTGCTAATGAGACATGACACATAAGTGTTGATCACCATGGGATCTGTTTATTTATTTATTTATTTATTTTGTCTCCATAGCGACGAGGAAGAGCTGCGGAAGTCGTTTTCGGAGCTCGGGGACAGCCTGTGTGACTCCACCGCCTCCAGATCTGTGAAGGGGGAGGGCAGCAGCGGGAGGACAGAGGAGACGCAGCCGACCGGATCACTGCTGTACAAGAATGGGTTCCTGGTTCGCAAAGTCCACGCAGACTCAGACGGCAAGAGAAGTGAGAAGCATCAGACTTTTATCTTTTACATGTTCCCATCACTCAAATAGCAAAACAATCTCACCTCAAGGTCGATTTAGCAGCTCTTCAGGAACCTTTGGTCATCACCAGCAGATAAAGTCTGCTCCATCCTCCCATGCAAAAAGTGGTAAACATGAAATGATATAATCCAAGTTCAACAAAACAGGACTACAGTACAGTTGAGTCCAGCTGTGATGTCATGTTCAAGACTGTATTTTCTGAGTTATAATAAAAACAATGAGAGAACATGAAACAGTCAGACGAAAGGCTGCATCTGGTAGCAACAATAAAAAGAAACAAAATGGTCAGCACAGAGTGGAGGAAGGTTTAAGGTAAACTTTGCTCCCCAAATGATCATTTGTGTGTCAGTCACTCAGCTCGTGTTAGATTAAATTCATGAACAAAACTTTGTTTTTATCACACGTTGAACAAAGACCACCTTTAACAACAGCAAAACTGTATCAAAACATCTGTTTGAAAACTCTCACACAACTCATGCAGTTTAATCCAAGTCTCATTTATCCACCTGTATGTTCAGCACTTCACAGACGGCCCGTTATGACCTGAACTGAGCTAGAGTTAAGGCTGCTGTCAGCCCTAGAGGGGTCTCCTTTGGTCTGAATCAGGGACTCATGTTGTTCCAAAGTTGTATAATTACCTAGAGTTGGTTGGTGTTCTCACAGCAGCATTTACAAGAGGACCAGATCAAATGCCTTGTGTGAGAAAGCTGCTCTTGATTGGTCAGAATTTCCATGTGGGAAAAATCCAGGAAGTAAAGCAAACGTTGAAGAAGAGTACACTTGCAAGATAAATGTGACACTTTCTAATGTCACAATGGAGGGACAACTACGCAGGTTGATTTTAGCGCTGCTCATCGTGGACTATATTGCTGTCATTGTTCATTTTAGTCAAACCATACAGTTTGAAAACGAGGCGCGGCTCCAACTAGAAAACAATGTTTTGATGCATTGGATGTGCTGAATGTGCATATTAAGGCAGTACAGGAGGAGGTGCACATTAATAATCCTCCAGGACTGTAACATGCTCATGTTTAACCCAAACAATGTGTCATGTGACTGCAGTTGCTTCACATCCAGGTCGAACACCTTCTCACCACAAACCAACCGCACCAGAGTTCCTTTGGAACCGGACTGAGACCACCTCTTCAAGAAGGTCTCAGTCCGGTTGTTTTGGTGTGTTCACACCTGCACAAATGAACCGCACTGAGGGGGCAAACGAACTTCAGTTCGATTGAACCGAACCAAACAGGGCAGGTGTGACAGCACCTTAAACTTATCAGTGCTGTTACTCTTGTGCTGGTCCACCACTGCCTCAATCAGTTAGTTTGTTTGAGTTGTTGTGTGACTTTGGTGTTTTGAAGAGTTTGAATTCATCGAAGTTGCACAATAACACAAAGAGACTTAGCGATCGAGGCAGCGGTGGACCAGCATCAAGGCACAATTCAGCAAGGTCAAGTTACTGTTTTTGTCAGTGGCGTTTGGCTTTAAAGAGAACATTGATAAGTTTCTCTTTTAGTTCAGGTGCCTGTAGTAACAGGCCGTCTGTCTGGGAAGTGCTGAGCATACGACTGGATAAATGAGACTTGGATTAAACTGTCTGTAAACGGATGTTTCGATATAGTTCTGCTGTTGTGGAGCTTTCTGTTGTATCACATGATCTTCCTCCGCAGCTGGAGTTGACATTTGTGTTTATATTTTAATTACCCACCTCTTTCCTTTTATATTGTTTCTAGGTTTATTGTTAATGCTTATGACGTAGTGTCCTCTTCTGTCACAAGTGTTTCTGTTATTAGTGTTAATTAGTGTTAAAGACAAACTAACAGTGTGATTGTGTCTATGTCCATAACGACAGATGTGATATTAACCCTTTCCTCCTCCTCACAGCACCAAGGGGGAAAAGAGGCTGGAAGACCTTCTATGCCATCCTGAAAGGGTTAATCCTCTACCTGCAGAAAGTACGTCCCTCACATTTTACACTTGTAAAACCTGCTGCGTGAGAAACACTTTGAAACAGCTGCTACTTTATATTCATTATTCAGCCTTTATAATGACAGGTGACTGCGTCTCCATCAACATTCTGCTTTACTTTACTTCTGTATCAGGTCGGCTGCTTTCACATAATCCCCAAAATGCTTTACGTCAGCCAGTCTGAGCCCATTTCCTGTTTACATGTCTAGAAGGTGCGATGACGTCATGTCCTGGCTTTTGTGTCCTGGCCAAAAAAGTGTCCGTAGCAACTGAATATCAAACTGTCTGGTGCTAAAATGTTGGGATCAAATGTCAAAGGTCAGACTTGAGTTTTGTTTACTTGATCTTTGATTAGATTGCTCCATAATTAACATAATTTAATCAGTTTTTCACAGTATTTTGTTCAGGCAAAGATCATTAACATCTGACAACACAGCGCATAAAGAAAAACTCAGGATTTATTATCAATTTAAATAAATATATTTGGCTCATTCTCATAATATTGAGCCACACATCTCCACAGTTAACGTGCCTGTTAGTAACACACCTGATTGAAGCATCTCTGTGTTCCAGCTGGTGCAGACGACAGAGCTGACACACACAGAGTCAGCATTCAGACGATTAACACGTTAAAATATTAGAATAATGTGACACCCATGATCCTACTGGCATGTCCTTTATTTCACCCAGATTTGAACCCAGAAATTAAATTAAGACAAAATTGACAGTGAGATTGCTTTAAAAGTCGTTTGGTGTGCGGCCGGCAGTAAATGTCACTGAGTCTCAGTTTATTTAAATTTTCACTTCCAGTCGTGGGAATTCATTAAACATTTTTTAGAACTTTATATTTCTGTGACATTTCTATGGCAACCTGTTTCATGTTTACATTTCTCTGTGTGATGTCAAAGCATCAAATGAGGGATCAGATAGAGCAGTGGTTCTCAACTGGTGGGTCGGGACCCAACAGTGGGTCGCGGATTCACAAATCTTTTGTGAAATATTGTAAAAAAAATTCTAAATTTTTTTTATACCTTTTCTTAAAGTTTTACGATTTTTGGAATTTCTGGAATTTCTCATGGGATCAATAAAGGTGTATCTTATCTCTTATCTTGTCTTTTGTCTCAAAATTTAATGTTTTTTTCTCAATATTTTGACTTTTTTGCAAAATTTTATGATTTTTCCTTGAAATCTTACTTTTTCTAAAAAACTTGCAACTTTTTTCTAGAAATATTTTCTAGAAATTCTCAAAATGTTAGTCTGTATATAACATTCAATAGTCAATGCAAAGATGATTAATAGACACGAATATGCGCCAAAAGCCTATTGTATTTCATGAAAAGATTTCAAGGAAGTGTCTGTGAAATAGATTTGAGAGGAGAGTCAGACTGAGGAAAAATGTGGGTCCTGAGGATAGACCAGTTGAGAACCACTGAGATAAAGTATGTTTAGGTACTGGCCCAGAAACCGACCCAGAGACTCAGTCACTTGTTTTCAGTCTGTTTCTGCTTTCAATGCAGCCCTGATGTGTTCATGCAGCCCTGATGTGTTCATGCAGCCCTGATGTGTTCATGCAGCCCTTCACTCTCATGCTGCTCCTTTAATAAAATATGTTCTTACTCAGCTCTCTGACTTTAATAAGTGTTAGCCCCCCTGGTGTTAATCATAGCATTCATCTCTTATTTATAACCGTCCTGCCAGGGGGAGTACAGGCCTGATAAACAGCTGTCTGAGGAGGACCTGAAGAACGCCGTGTCTATCCACCACTCTCTGGCCATGAAGGCTTCAGACTACAGCAAGAGGCCCAACGTCTTCTACCTGCGCACCGCTGACTGGAGGGTGTATCTCTTCCAGGCACCGTGAGTCCTGTTTTATGTTCCTCACTGAGCTGAAGCCATATGTGGAGAATTAAACACACGCTGCACAGTTATCCCTGCCTGCAGTGTGTAGCGTGTGTGTGTGTGTGTGTGCACAGACAGCTGCATCTGCAGCAGACCTTAAAATTCAGACCATATCTAATGGGATAAAGAGAAACTTTAATCACAGCCTGCACAGATGGACTCCTGTCTTATCTCCTGTCTGCTCGAGCCATGTTTCTGTCTCTCTGTCCAAACACACAGTATGTGGTCAAAAGTATGTGGACACCTCTCTTTATCCGTATTTGCACACTTTTTGGTCCAGAGATTTGGGCTGATCGGCCCCGAGGCCCCGAACATTAGTGCTCCACTGTACAGTCAGGGGCAAATTCACAAAAGGATTACATAACTAAACCTGCACAAATAATACACAAAGAAATGTTTAATTCTTGTAGCACCCACAAAGAGTGAAATGCACCTCTACCTGCTGCCAAGCAAACGGCCTCTCGGGGCTCTTGTGCTGCTCGCTCATATTCTAAATGAGGTAATATGTATATAGTTGATGTAACATGTGGCGCAGCTAATAGCCACACGCAGTTACAGTGAAATTATTAACATCTTCAGAGTGCTGCTGAGAGCTGAGGAGGATTTATAAGGGGTGTCCTTCTATCAGAGAAGCCTGTGAGGCACTGAATGATATTTTTTCTTGTGTCCTCCGGTTCAGATTATGCCGTCCTCTTTTACAGTCTGAAGATGGAAACACCAACAGCACTGACAGACTGGGATATTAAATCCCAAATACACTTTCTCTCTGACAGGTTTAAATTCGTTGCCTGAAGTTGTGAGGAGAGTCTCTGCACCTCATGTGTCAGGACATGCAGCTCACAGTCTGAAAAATTTTTCTTTTTCTGTCTGTCGTTGTTCTTCCTGCTGCGTCAACATTTATACTTTGCCACATGGCTGATTAAAATTAGATGCTATCTGCAGCTGCAGTCTTTGTGATTTTATATGTCAGTGTGTCAGGTTGCACTTCAGTCACCAGGTCACTGTTCATCTGCAAAGGTCACGTGCAGCGCCGGTGCTGCAATTGACTCCAGAACACAAGGGGATGTGGCAGCACCAAAATGGGGCACCAAAATTTGCGTTGTTATCCGGTCTTATTACTAGCGTATACGTCCGCACGGTGTCGGTACCCATCCCTGTTCATGTACGGAATCAGGATTTTTTGCCATAGAAATGTGGAGTTTGTGAAGTGTCATACGCCTCTGTTACTGCCCCCAGTTATACCAAGCACCTCACTAGCTTTAGCTAAGCCTGCTGCCACATTAGTTATAGTGACTACCTACAGAGCATCATCATCATCATCATCATCATCATCTGATAGATCTGATCACATGAGAGGACTTTAACTGTCTCACCTGGGAAACTATTAAAACTTGTGAATGATGATAAAGATGGTGACGCTAAACAAAGTATCCCACTTAAACTCAAAAACAGAAACAAGAGTACAACATCATGCAACGTGGAAACATCTTAGTTCAGGAAAAACATAAGGTGAATAACAGCCAGAATAATTCTGTAGTTGGAGAAACTTAAATCCTTTACTCTGATTTACATGCACCTTGTTTACATGTAGTTTGAGAAATCATCCAGCAACCTGCTTATTGAAGTGCATGTAAACACATCACAAGTGTAAAACAATGTTCCTCCAGCTTTGTGGCAACAGTTTGGTGAAGGTCATCTTTTGTTTCACTGTGGCATCATTTACCCTGTGCACAAGGTCCGCTCCTTAAAGACCTGGTTTATCCAGAGCTTGACTGGTCTGCTCAGAGCTCTGAGCTCGGCCCCATCTAACACCTCTGGGATGAACTGGACTGTGAGCCAGACCTGATCCCCAACATCACTGATGCTCTTGTGTCGACGGGGATCAAACCTGTGCAGCAGGTGCAACATGTGATGGAAAGACTGAAAGAGTGGAGCTGTCAGAGCAGCAGATCAGTGCCAGTAGTTTTGGATAGATGGGTAAAATACCATGCTGTCCACATACTTCTGGCCATGAAGTGTAGCAGTAGCGGGCTAATCACAGCTGAGCACCCAGCCCCAGCTGACAACATGCGGCGGCAGCTGCGCACATGTGGCCACGGTGCGCAGAACACATGCAGAGAGCACATGGATCAATAGACATGGTGAACAGGATGTACTGTAGATACAGTACGTGGACGTGAGGAGGAAAGGTGGAGGTGTGCATGTGTGTGTTATCAGGAGCCAGGCACATGAGTGGCCACATGTTTCAGCCCCCAGGAGGACACAGGCTCCGTGCTCCAGTTGCAGCTTGCATTTGTCCCAGATACTGTACCCCTCTGTGTGTGTGTGTGTGTGTGTCTCTCTCTCTGTGTCTCCTCCTCCTCTTTGTCTCTCCACCTCCCTCTCTCTCCCTCTCTCTCTCTCTCCCTGGGGATTTAAGCAAGGCTGTCTGATTCAATCTGATATTTCTCATGGGCCCCTAATGGCTCTGTGAGTGTGAAACAGGCCCTTTTCTCTCATGCATTAATTGGCTCCAAAATTATTTCTTTGTCAACAGCGAGACTGCACTCTCTGATAATTATCCCTTTGATGTCGTCAGCTGGCCATGTGCTGATGTGAGCGTGTGTGTGTATGTGTGTGTGTGACCACCGTGTCAGATCTGTTTGTAACGGCTTTTTGTGTGTGTGTTTGTATTATCCATCACAGGAACGCGGAGCAGATGCAGTCTTGGATCACACGGATCAACACGGTGGCCGCCATGTTTTCAGCTCCTCCTTTCCCAGCAGCCATCGGCTCGCAGAAGAAGTTCAGCCGGCCGCTGCTGCCGGGGACGATGTCAAAGCTGTCGGAGGTAATGTGAACAGCTGTTTCCAGTGGTGGAGGAAGGATCCAGCAGCAGCATCAGATCCTTTACTTGAGTAAAAGTGCTCATACCCCACTGTGGAAATAGTAAAAGTCTTGTAAACGTTACTTAAAGTGTCTTATTTTCATGATGGATTCATCCACTGATTATTTTCTCCAATAATCAATAGATTGATTTATTTATTTAAAAATAGACAGAATAGAGTCGAGGGCTGCTCTCTGACAGTAGATGAGTCCAGCCATCCATTAGTCCCGTTAGTCAACTTGAAATTCTTCAACTGGGGGCGCCCAGTACCTCAGTGGGTAGGGCTGGCATCCCACGTACAAAGGCAGTGTCCATGCCACAGTGGCCGCAAGCTTGATTCCAGCCCATGGCCCTTTGCTGCATGTCATCCCCTCTCTCTTCCCCTTTCAAACTTAATCTGTTCTGTCCAATAAAGGCATAAGTAAGGCTACAGGACTATTCTGCAGCCATGTCTCAGAAGAAGTCTAAAGTTTGGCAGCAATTCAAACTTTGAAGGACAAAACTAACAAAGATAAACGGGAGGAGCCAGGAGGCCACCCTGCAGTTATCTGGGCTGATTTACTGTACATATAATGCAGGCAGTAAAGCCATTTACACGGCTATAATATGTGTCATGTAAATCTCTGCGTGGCCCGTCCTGCACACAGATGCATGTCTGCATGACTCTGTTGCATCTGACGATGTTCATGGCGTCCACATTTCTGATTGCTAGATCGTCTGTAGGGAAAAAAAGGAACAAATAGTCAAGTCTTGGTCTTAAACAGTGAAATCTGATTCAGATATCAAAAGTCTGATCTGGGATCAGCCCTCATTGAAAAGTTTGTGTCTTAAATCTTGATCTGAAAAGTAACTGAAGCCGTCTGATAACTGTAGTGGAGTAAAGAGTACAGTATCTCCCTCTGAGATGTAGTGGAGTAGAAGTTTAAGTGGCATTAAAAGAAAAGGTTCAGTTACCTTAAATTTGTACTGAAGTACAGTACTCGAGTACTCAGTTACATTCTGCTCTGGGTATTTGTCGTCTCAGAGGGGCTGAACCTGGTGAGAGTCTCTGTGACATTCATCAGAGCGAGTCGACGAGAACTCTTTCAAAATTAGAGTAATGATCCGTTGTGTTCGGCCATTTTCAGAAGGATTGCACACGACATTTTTCACAACATAACGGCAGAGTAATTAGAATTAAATTTTCATGAATAAACATTCCACTTAACACCGACGTGATATATCACTAGTGGTAACTAATGGTTTATGAGTGCAGGCATTTCATTCCTCATGTCGCTCTGTTGTGAAGAGAGAGTGGAAACACCTTTGGGATGTTTTACAGACAGTGTGAGAGAAAAATATTTAGCTTTAGTTATTTCTTCTAATAACAAGAGTATTGACGGTGTGGCGGTGTGCTTGCGGTTAAAGACGTTTGTCCCGTGATCACAAAATCCTTCTTCTGGGTCCAGCAGGGAACTTTGTTGCATGTCCCCCTCACTCCCTGTCACCTCTCCAAAAATGTGCCAAAAAAAGGTTATTGAAACGACACTGTGTATTTATTACATATTGATATTTATCACCAGTGCGACATACAGGATTGTTTTATTACAAAAAAAACCCAAACATAATATTTAGCTTCAGGAGATCGTAGATAAATATTGTATGCATTCATCAAGTCTGTCTAAAAACACTGAAACTATAATAATTTCTCCTGCTCATACGGAACATTTGAGCCTTTGAAACCAGAGCCTATTGGCTTGGAAAGAATGCAGCGAGCAACAAGAGGAGAAATGACCCCAAACATTGCAAGAAATGGGTAAAAAGAGAAAATTAAAAACAAGAAAATTTGTAAAAAAAAAAAAAACCCACACACACACACACACACACACACACACACACACACACACAGACAGAATTTTAAACATATAATAATGATGATTTTTTAAAACAAGCTTTCAATTGAATCATTTTCTAATTTCTAATTAATTTCTGTGGAACAATTCTTACCAAGTTGCTCGTTGCCTTTCTTCTCCATCTTTTTGAAAGAAATTTAGAAAAGAAAGAAATGTAGTGTCACTCCAGGTTTCTCTTCCCTCCAGTGTGAGTGATGGGGGACAAACTCAGCCGACCTTTTCTGAGACAAAATGTCTTGAGAAGTTCATCTGAAGTTCATTTGAGGCTTCAGAAGTCTGATTTAGACAAATCAGTCGCAGATTTTTTTTAGTGTGAAATTCCCTCTTTGTGTTTCTGTCCTGAGCTGCAGTGCAGAGATGGAAACACAGAGAGGGAGTTTGGTGCTGAAGAGATGATAACTTTAATACTCAGACTGCTGAAGACTCGTATCGACTTAAGATAAACTTCTGATGCAGTTTATACAGAGCAGGAACTTTATCCCCATCGTTTACTGTGGAGACATCATCATTTAATGTCCAGTAAGAACAACTGTGAAAGCGTTCAGGCGGGCACCTGACTGTTATTTTAAGACTGACTTGAGAGGTGTATCTGTTGGTGATAGGTGCACATGTGGGCGGTGTAGTCAGAGCCGCAGCGGGATAAACAGAGGTGAAAATATTCAGATGCTTTACTTATGTAAAGTACTTAAACTGTCGGGCACAAAAAACCTTACTTAAGTAAAAGTGTGTGTCAGTGAAACGTACGTTAAGTACTATGGGAAGTAAAAGTAGATATTGTGCAGTCACATGTTCCCTCTCAGGGTTTTACTCTCTCTGATGATCACCGCTGCATTATTGTGTCTGTTGCATTTCTCGGCTGCAGATATTTTTACATATTATTGAGCAGTTTAATCCAGTGGGTTTCAAACTTTTTGTGCCCAAAGGAAACCAAAGGGCCAAAATCTCCAGGCACACACATATCTGATATGTGACAGCCTCTGTAACATGTGTTATAACTCCTGTCCTGTCACCTCATCAGTGTTTGTTTTATTTACTAATATCAAATAACAATTGACAGCCAAACATTACTGATGAAATATTTATCAACAAAATGATTCAAGAATTCATTTAAGCTTTTTAAAATTACACCAAAGCACCAACAACACATCCGTTTAAACAGGGATTAATGTCAGATAATGTGTCACACACAGATGGTTCCACGTGAAGGTTTGTTTTTGTTTTTTTAATCAAATGACATTTTATAAGGTAGAGTTTGTCTCTTTATTAGGAAATGCGTGCACACAACATACTGATGCAGTCAATTAAAATATTCATTCATAACTTTTATTACAGGCCCAGTTCAATATTGCAGTAATAATGTGTGGTTATCACAGTATCCCACGACACGTCTGGACTGGCATCATGTCACACCATTTGAGACCCACTGGTTTAATCTTCTAGAAGACCGTCATATATATGTAGTGTAGCTGTCCTGTGAGAACCACGTATGTCTGAGAAGTTTTTCAGCTTTGTGACGATGCATTTTCCAAACGATGATTTAAAAAGAGTTTATTTAGCTTAAGAAGGAGAATTTCCTCAACACATCAAGGAACACTTTGTCCTTCAGTTCATCACAAATATTCAACATCAGTACATCTGGAGATACGTGGTCTTCACTGGACAGGAAGGAACTAAAGCTGTGGCTTCAGTTTGTACTTCAGTACAGTACTTCAGTAAATGATTCCACCGCCGGGTAAAAATCAGGCATTGAAACCTTCTAATTAAAGAAAGCCGGTGTTTATGATTTCATTTCCTCCCTCGTGATGTCACTGATGACCTTGTGTTCACAGGAGGAGCAGATCAGATCCCATGAAGCTCGCTTCAGAACCCTCTCCACTGAGCTGGCCGAGCTGCGCTCCTACCCTCCTGATCGCAAGGTCAAAGGGCGCGAGCTGGAAGAGTACCGGCAGCGAGACGAGTATCTGGAGTTTGAGGTGAGCTGGATTTAGAGAGAGACAGAAATAGGACAGGCAGTGAGGCATTAAATCATCATTACAGCACTGCAGCTCTCTCAGCTGTCTCTCTCTCTCTCTGCATCTTTATAGAAAACACGGTACGGCACTTACGTCATGCTGCTGCGGGCTAAAATCCGGAGCGGCGAGGAGGACCTGTCTGTGTTTGAGTCCCAGCTGCTGGAGGACAACGGGCTGCAGAGGGCTCACTCCAGCCCCACGCTGCAGGACAGCAGCCAGGCCAGCCAGATCAGCCAGGCCAGCAGCACCAGGGACGGAGGCAACAGCAGTAAAGCCAGCGGCTGCAGCAGCAAGCTTCGACAGGAAGGCCAGAGACACAGCTACCGGCAGGCCGTCAAGAAGTGAGACGGGGCGGGGGCGCCGGGAGCGGCACAGCGTTGCACTGCCAGCGGCAGGCTGTCTCCCTGCATAGGTTTTTATTTGAGATCCAGGAGGGTTTGGAGCTCTGCTTGAAGGGGGAGCAGGAGTGAGGGTCCACCCCACGCCCTCCCCCGAACCATGACGCCCTACCCGGCACCCCAATCTTCTCATCGAACAGAGGAGGTGCAGATCCTGTGAGTGGCTGAGAAACACCAGCGAGGACGTTGGTGCAGGAGGTGGGAGGAACGGCTGGGAGGTCACAGGTCTGCAGAGACAAGGTGTCTTTGAGAACTGGGTGCAGCAGCAGACTGAACTGTGCAGCGAGATCCAGAGAAGTGCTTATAGATCGAACACGGCACCACACGGGGACGTACATCCAGCATCCTTTCCTTTTCTCCCCTTTGGTTCTTTGGAGGCACCTCTCCCGCCACCTTCTCCCGCCACCTTCTCCCGCCTTTTTTCTTGACCTTTCACTCAGTTTTGGGACCAAACATTTTAGAACATCACATTTTAGACGACTCAGTTGAATTGCTACACTGACATGAAGCGCTGTAACAGTCACTAGACTTCATCACCAGGGTCTTACGGAGCCATTTTACATTCCAGCTCCTTGTTTTTGCCACATCACCGCGGTGTGTTCACATTCCACACAGGAGCCGGACATCACAGCTTTTAGCTCACTGAAGGTGGCATCAAGTTGGGACGGTGCACAACACGTGGTGAGGAAGTGTTGAGGTGTGGCTGCGGAACACGGTGACACGGTGCAGCTCCTCTTTTCTCTTGTCACTGACGGCCGGTTCGAGGCGTCAGTAGAACTTGACAGTACTCCTGATATGCAGCAAAATGCATCTCATCTAGAGACTTTTGTTTTGTTGCTCTACTTGAACAGGCGATCTCTTTCCCAGTTGCTTTGGCTTCTGTCCCGTGGTGTGCTTCTGTTCTCTTTCTATTTCTTGGCCGAATGTTGTTTTTCTCCAGTGATCCGCATGCCTGCATCCAGCACTGCTTCTTTTAGGCCTTTTACTACTTTGAGGGCAGCAAACGTTGCTCTCCGGGGTCCTTTTTCTCGTCATGCCGGTGCCATAGCCAACACATGTAATCTGCGTCTGTACTTATAGCCTCTCATTTATAAACCCTATTTTAACACTCACCAGGCAGACCCTGAATGTTCTTGTTTTTTCAATATTTTTACAGTATTTTACAGTCGTTTGTTGATGTTGAACCTCCTGTGTACGTCATGTGTATGATGAAATATGATATTGAAAATGTAAAATATGTTACCCATACTCTTTGTAAACATCCAGGATGTGTTGTACATATATATAGCGCACCGTCAGCTTATATTGTAGGATATATGACGTATATATATTTACAATATATTCAAACACACTATTGTGAAGATGCATTAGGTGCACTCTCTTGTAAGTCCTAAAAGCGCTACACGATAATCATGTGTTTTTTTCTTACATGGTAATAATTCAGCACAATATGAGTATTATAGTGACGCCTATGTACCTATCAGAGATTAGTAAGTGATGGAGGGGTTGTGACGGGGTCACACACACACACACACACACACGTGGCGGTGAAATAAAGCTAAGTCATGTGATTTCAGCCGCTGTGGGAAGTGATCCAAAGACAGCGCATGGTTGGCTAGCATGATTTTAAAGGGATCAGGGTTGTTGTCAGAGATGCATGAAAAAGGTGGGGAATGTATTACACAAAAAAAAAGGGAGGAGCTCCTGGTGTAGGAGGGTGAGGGCGGCCTGGTTTATGTTTTGGTTGGTAGCCATAAACGCCTCATAGCATCATAGCCATTCTCTACTCAGGCTTTAAAGTGACACCTTGAGCAGCTGCAGCGCCGGCGTCCAACCAGCAGGGAGAGCTGTCCACATTTTTTCAGCCATAATCACACCTGCTGCACCTGCAGTGAATATGCATGGCCAATCACCTGAAGGGTGGGGGCGGGTATCGCAGGGCTAAATGACACAACACCTGTTTGAGTCTGTTTCAGTGTTCGTCCATCTCGCCGTCTGTTGTGCAGCGTGTGCAGCGTGTGCAGCGTGTGCATGCTGAATTATCCAGCCAGCTGTCGTGTCGTCTGAAGCTTCCTCCACCCAGCGTCAGTCCCCATGTTGTTTACTCTAAATGTGAATTTGTTTTTGGAACACTTGATGAAATATTCAGGCTCGGTGTTTGCCTCCTGATCACGTTCTGCCTGCAGCTTCAGAGCTGAGACATAACTCCATCGACAGAAAGTCAGTCAGCACTTTTGTTTGAGTCGCTCTTCAAGCAAAAATGCAAAACATTCCCAGTTCCAGCTTCTTCTGAGTGTTTCCTTCTTTTCTGTGTCGTGTGTGACAGTGACACTGGGTATCTTTGGACAAATGGAGCACTGTGGAGACACTTGTGACTGCTGTTTTCACTGCTTTCTCAATTTGGTCCACCAGATGTTTTATCGATAACAGTGATGGGTGGAAATCGATTCTTTATGTCCAGTATGAACCGGCTCAGACTGTCGAACCTCCCAGTGATCATGAACCCCTCTCCAGTCGAAACCTTAGGATAGTGAAGGAATGACCCGCCCTGCGCTCCCTCTGATTGTCTGGTACTCTTTGCCTTTGTTGGTTGGACTGGTGAAGGTTAGGCTAAGAGTGTCAGGGTGAGCCGATCAGAGGCAGAGTGACGCAGAACATCCCAAATTCACCACCGGCCAGGGCCGATGGTGCATTCACTTGCTCCTCAGATGCTTGTCCTTCCAATTTCAGTATGTTCATGAGCTTTAGGGCTGCGTTCAGATTTCTTTTCTTTTTCTTTCCAATAATCAGATCGGATTTGAGCGTCCAGACATCACCAACCTCTCTGTATGGGTTGCTGTGGTAACAACGTAGAGGTCATTGACTATGTAGCTGGTTCCAATGTGAAAAACTGAGGTCCATAACTTTTCCATCCAAACAAATTATTTTGCTGTCAATCCACAGACTGCTGTTCCTCGTGTTGTCCTCTTTAGCACTCTGTTAGCAGCAGCATGGATCTGCTCAAAGACACTTTGAAATCCGATCCAGACTGAGACACATCCGTAAACACAGATTGGAATTGGAGTCAACCACCTCCAAATGTGGTTTGGATCAGATTTTAAAAACTTCATGTGGTTGTCTTGTTGTCTCGACTTCCCAGAATCAGTCTGGATGTGCCAAAACACAATTTGGGCTGACAGTCTGAACGAGGCCTCAATTATGATGTGTCGAACAAAACAACAACAGCAGAGGAAACAGATCAGCTGAGACCTGAAATGTGATTATTATTCCGACACCACATGAATGCAGCACAGGGCTGAGGAGGTCACTGGGACG
Organism: Epinephelus moara; assembly: GCF_006386435.1. Lineage (NCBI taxonomy): Eukaryota > Metazoa > Chordata > Actinopteri > Perciformes > Serranidae > Epinephelus > Epinephelus moara. The sequence continues at coordinate 560,198 of NC_065518.1, read as the reverse complement.
TCGGCTACTTGCTCCTCAAAAGTGGAAAGCTGAATCAATGCATTGAAATCTTTGTTAGTGTAAATGTAGACGTGATGACTGGGAGGTTGTGTTGAAAGTGCACGTGCCATAACGAGGTGTCACAGAGACACTGACACTGTGTATTGCAAAAATGATCAGAACTCAAAAGGTCTGAGAGGTTCCACACGTTCACATGAATCGATCGGAAGACACAGAATCGATCGGCCCGTCACTGATCGATGACGAGTTTATTACTCTCATCTTTATCTCCTCTGCTCCTCTCGTCTCTCGTCTCTCCTTCACCTCAGTCACTTCTCAGTCAGGTGTTTTTAAAAAAAGGTTGATGTGGATATTGTTGCCATGGCTGACATCTTGTACCTTTCAGCAGTTATATAACTCCACATCACGGCTCTGTATTTATTAATAGTGTTTGACTCTGCTGTTTATAATGTGGCCAAACTGTCAGACTCATGCTGAGTGCCATTCATGGAGGAGGAGGAGGAGAAGAAGAGGGGAGGTCTGATTCATTCTGTCAACCTCAGATAAACACTGATGTTTCATACATGTGAGGACGCTCATCAGATTTGATCCTGGAATCTTACATTTAGTTTTATCTCACACATCAACAGCTCTCGTTCACATTTATCTCTAACTGGAAATCTTTTTGCCTCCCAGTATCATTTGATGTCACACAGTCCCCTAAATGCACCGTTTATAACAATCGTTTAGCACAAATGTCACCAGACAGTCCACCCTGACTCTGTTCTAGAGCTTCTTCTTAATCCTTATCAAATTTCCCTTCATCCTTTAATTTGAGGTCAAGATTGAACTGTGAGGGGCGCCCGCTAGTTCATCTGGTAGAGCAGGCGCCCCGTGTACAAAGGCTGTGTCCTCTTCGCAGCAGCTGCAGGATTGATTCCACCTCACACTCACTATATCTGTCCTGTCAAATAAAGGTAAACAGCTCAAAAAAATTATTTAAAAAAGAACTTTCAGTTTCAAATGTGTGAAATGTGTGTGTGACAGCTGAAACAATTAGTCGGTCAAAAAGGAAATATTCTAATAGTTGATTCATCTCCATCTTTAAAGCTAAAGTGTCAAATATTTTCTGCTTCCAGCTTCTCAAATGTCAAGACTTGCTGTTATTCTTTAACGTATACGACATTAAATTAAATCAATTTGAATTTTTGGACAAAAGCATGTCGCCACCGACTGTCAGATTTTATATTTTTCACTATTTCTGACCGTTGTCCCGCTGCTCCACAGACTGAGGCTAACGCCAGTAACTGTGCTCAACAAAATGTTTTGACTGTTCAGCCAGATGTGTTTTACAAATAGTAGTTTTTATGCCTAAAAATCATGATCAGTGATTTGACCTTTGACCTCAGTGATGCACTAAAACTGTATTCACTAATTTAACTTTAACGGCTGTGCTGCTGATGTGAAGGCAAAGTGCAGTTTTTATTTTTATTAGATTCATTTTAATTTCATTTACAGACGTCTGTTTCAAGTTTAATTTTGTTATAACATTCACGTCATCAGGTTTGAACTAAATTAGGACTCCTTGGCATCAATCATCATCCTCATCACTGATCTTGCTCTGGCAGGGGTGCCAAACTACAGCGTGTGGCCAATCTGAGACCTGCTTTTAAGATGGCCAGTGTCTCTTTTTTTTTTTTTAATAAACTAGAATACGGCATGAGAATATTTCCAATAAATCACTCTGTGTGTACATTTCACAGCCGCGTTTTAACACAATGTTGCTGTCACCTTGAGCAACGAGGCAACGAGGCTAACAGCCCCGCCACTGCATGTCGTGATTCCAACACTAGTTCAGTTTTATTTATAAAGCCCAATATCACAGATCACAATTTGCCTCACAGCTGATCAGGAAAAACTCCACAAGAAACCCTTTAACTGGGAAAATGATGTCGCTACTTCACCCACACTGATTGACTCCTAGTCGATAAAAACTTAGACCTCAGTAAACGTGTTCATGGACCTGAAAAGACGCAGGATTGGGAAATACTTTTGTGATATGTGGCAGACCAGTAACCTGCTGTGATGTCAGATATGAAACTGTTCAGTGGTGTCGTGTCGTAACTTTGATAGTAAATTAATTTTCTGGTCCACAAACATTGATTTTCTTGCCGTGTTACTGGTTGAGAACTGTTCATTTATTTGACCTGTAACCTCTTAAATGTTTCTGTACGTGTCCCACAGTCAAAGACGTTTGGCCCCTGTGCTGAGGTCTTTGTCAAGTTATTATTTTATCCATAATATATTATGTTCTGGCAGTGACGCAGTGATACAACACGACCCCAACAGAATCTCTAGTAATATTATTACATCTACAGTGTTACACAACATGTGACCATCCGAAATAAACTGTTTTTATATTTTCAGTCGTCCACACTGATCCACACTGATCCACACTGGTCCACTTCCACCAGTGCGCCAACCTAAAAACAGATGAGTGTTCTCAGCACAGGCTGTACGCTCTCCTTACACAGTATGGCTGGATGTGGTGTGTAAGACAGGCAGTTCTTCACAGCCTCCACCTTGACAAACTCTCCAAGGTCCTCCCTTCCTCCTCCTCCTCCTCCTCTTCACCTCCCCATGTGTTGTCACCTCTCACTTACATCAAAGAGCAGCAGCAGGATCTCCATGGCACTGGTTAGCATGGAAATGACTGGTTCCCCTGGTGACGGCTCTCTGATGCTCGAGTGAAAGTCACCTCGTCGTCCTGTGTTCACGGCGGCAGAATACCTCTGTTAAAGCAGCAGTGCATGCCTGCGGCCAGCTGTCCTCTACGAAATACTGTTTTCATTTATGCCCATGAACGCCTCGTTTCTGAATGTAAATAAAGCATGAGATATTATGGCCTGTTTTCATTTATACTATGATTAGAGTATTACACGAAGGGTTAATATTTAAGGTAGGTCAACTGTTTTTCTGTTTTGTTTTTTTTCTCGTCCTTGAGCTCATGGTCTTTTTTTATTTTTTTATTTCTCTCAATGTGAATGAAGGAAATGGCTATATTTAACGCTGTCATACGCTGTTGTGTTTTAGAGACTCGAGCCGGCTCATACGAATCTTTTTACACGTAGAGGTCTGATCTGATCCATCTCAGTGTTTTTTAGACTGGTGCAGGTAAGGCAATGTTCATCTAATGCTACACACACAGTGAGCTTCACGTGTCACTGCCTTGTTATAACTCACCAAGAAATGTTGTCTGTGAGCTTCTCACTTTGGGAGGCATAGAAAGTGAAAATAAAAGTGTTTTGAAAGGTTCAATGTGTCCGAGCATCAGTGTGTGAAATACAGTCATGAGGGGACGTGATACAGTCACTGAGAATAAAGACATAGATTGATCTTTTGCCCCACGACATGTATTTGACTGCTTCTTACTTTAAATAAGTATCACATACACTCATCTTTGGACAGGTCACCAGACTATCACAGGACTGACACATAGAGACAGACAACCATTCACACTCACATTCACACCTACGGACAATTTAGAGTCACCAATTAACCTGAATGTCTTTGGACTGTGGGAGGAAGCTGGAGCACCTGGAGGAAACCCACGCTGACA
>NC_065518.1:547810-554844 GCF_006386435.1 Epinephelus moara | reverse complement strand
GCAGAACATGTCAGAGCACCTGGAGGAAACCCACGCTGACACAGGGAGAACATGTCAGAGCACCTGGAGGAAACCCACACTGACACGGGCAGAACATGTCAGAGCACCTGGAGGAAACCCACACTGACACAGGGAGAACATGTCAGAGCCCCTGGAGGAAACCCACACTGACACAGGGAGAACATGTCAGAGCACCTGGAGGAAACCCACACTGACACAGGGAGAACATGTCAGAGCACCTGGAGGAAACCCATGCTGACAACTCTGCACAGAGGGACTCCCCCACCCTCGGGGTTCAAACCAGGAACCCACATGCTAAGCAACAGTGCTAACCACAGCACCATTGTGCTACCCCGGACACATTTAGTTGAGGTTCCAAAATAAATGCTAGGGATGGGTTAAGAGGTCAAGGCCAGGTGTTAGATTTTGCATGGATGGTGTATTGTCCAGCTGGCAAAAAACACCAGCAAAATCTAGCTAGTCCATCAATACTTTATTGTTGATTAAGGTTCTGCACACATGAAGGTTGGGAGTCACTAATCTGGAGCATACAGAGCACACACAGTGGTTCTCTATTGCAAGATTGATCATTTTCTTTATTAGCAAAGTTTTTTAGGACTGTCTCAATCACCCAACATGTATGTTTGGCTTAATGGGACAAAATAAAATCATCTTAACTCCAAAAACAGACACGAGCTATAAACATTTTTTTTTTTAACTGATTTTAGTCAAAGGTTTGTGCAGCATAGTAGCTATGACAATTTTATGACCTTATGATTAAAACTAAACTAGCCTATGTCATTTTCCTCGCATCATGCATTGCAGGGTCAACTTACTATTTGGTGATGTCACACCTATGAAGGCATGCAGTTCTGATTATGTAGAATATGATTATTTATGATTTGATTATGTAAAATTATTAAAGAATGAACTACTTGGAAACCAGACCAGGCGTCTGATTGAGACAGGCCTTTATTTGTCCAAATGTGGAGCCACACCAGGCTGGTGAAAGGGACTCTGTGTTTATTTGATGTTTTGTGGTACACAGAGAAGCTAAAAATAACAACACAACACCACTTTATCCAGTTAAAACAATACTCACAACTTGGATTAATTTTCATATGACTATAATTCTTTTGATGAAACACGAAGGAATATGAATAAGTTACAGAGTTATAGAGGAATGGACACACAGTCAGACTATATGACTGTTTCAGAGCTAACGTATGTAGTCACCACTTTCTTTTCATCGCTTGTTTACCAGGGCGATAAATCTCACTGAATCACTGTCTTCTTTGGTGCTTGTGATAGTTTCAGTAATGATTGAATTGTGGAGAACTGAGCTAACAATGTTGCATCTCCATACTGACAAAAGTTTAAACATTTATATTTATATGTGTCATTGAAACAACTAACTTAACGTGAGCTCAAGTGGGAAGCCAACAATCTGATTCTGTACATCCAAAGAGCTACAATAGAAATGAACTGCCTGGCAACCAGACCAGGCCTCTAACGGAGACAGGCCTTTATTTGTCCAAATGTGAAGCCACACCAGGCTGGTAAAGGGGACTGGGTGTTTAACTGTTGCGAGGCTTTAATTGATGTTTTGAGGTAAATAGAGAAGTTTAAAATAAATAATAATAACTGAAATAAGAATTATGAACAGTTGGCATGAGAAAAGAAGTTTATATAAACACAATAAAAGAGTTAGGAGGTCAGGTGAGATGCTCTGACTGACAGCAGCTAGTCTGGTCAACACATTAATGACACTCAGAGCTGTTGTTAGAATATAAATGTAACACAGTGAATGATGTTGTAAGGCAGTGTGTCATCTATATAACGCGTGTAGTATACTTAAGCACAGTTTGGTGTCATTTATTGTTTAATTTGATGGTTGTTTCATCAGTTTTAGCAGTGGCTGAACGCAGCAGGTGTTTGCGCTGTTGAACGCGCCCAGTTTCATTTTCAAGAAACAGCCGGGGATTCTGGTGACGTCACGCAGGAAAGTACACATTCACACGGTGCCGCCGCTGCATCGACTCGAAAACAACCGAAAACAACCGGACGGTTCGCAGTTACACCGACACAACGGCTCATGACACGTTCATAGAAACACGAAGTAAGTGTCTAAAGTCTCTTCAGCAGCGGGAACATTTATTTAAACGTCTCTTAACCGACGGCGAAGCCTTCATTTCCTAATGCTAGCAAGCTGGCGCCGACTGTTTCCTGGAAGGTAAAGGGCTGCCGTTGGTTGGCTAAAGTGTTGTCGCCAGTTAGCCAGTGCCGCCAGTTTAACCTAAGACATTGATATGTGAGTGTACCTGTCACATCTGCTTCACTTAGCTCAACAAGCCGCGTTTGTTATATCGCAGCAAGACGTGTGAGACATTGAGCGTTGGTGTTGTGCAAGCAGTGATGTAATCTGACATTAGCTTGGCAGGTGTTCCAGGATGTAGCCAGGCCCCCGAGTTTTGTTCAGCTGGTTTGCTTGGTTGGAATTCAAACATCGCAATCAGTTAGATTGATGTTGTGTTCTTTACTGAGTAATCTGTAGATTATTGTCTCAGTTGTTCTGCACATTATTGTCTCGGTTAAACGTTCGTCTACTAAATATAAGACACAGTGACAAAGCTGTTTACATGAAGTGACCTCAGCAATTGTCTTGTTTTGTCCTACTAACATTATTACAGCCAAAAATATGATGACATTTATTATGATATATGATATATGATGGAAGAAACAGCAGATTCTCACATGTGAGAACCTGTAAATATATATATCACATATTTGGCGTATTGTGCTTGTTAATGAATCAAATTATCACAAACATCTGCCAGTTGATTTTCTGTGGATCAAGTAATGGATTAATTCTATACTGGTTGCAGCTCTTTTGTGACCATAAATGCCTCGAGTATAAGTTAACCCTGTCATGTTATTTCTGCACTTTGCCCCAGCTTGTGTGACAACAATGGAGAAACCTCCCTTCAGGCAGAACCAGAACTGCGGAGACTGGGAGCTGAAAGAGAGGCTGGGCATGGGCGGCTTTGCCCATGTTTACCTGTACCAACATCATGTGAGTCTCGAGCTATGTCACCCAGCGTGACACTGCACTAGTGTTGTCACGGTACCAAAATTGGGACCCACGGTATGATACCAGTGAAAATATCATGGTTCTGAGTAGTATCACGATACCACAGCAAAAATGAGGCAGATGTGCCTTTTGTCATTTATAAAAAGATAAATCACTTTTCTATAATACATCAATGATATTTCAATGGAATAAATTACTTATTGACTTATTCATACTTCAAAAACAGCATCAATAAGTGATTAACATAGGGGGGATCAAAATAAAATAAATAAATAAAATAAAAATCAACCAGCCACCCTCCTCCCCTGACAAGTAAAGAACAGTCCCTTCATAAGTAAAGAACAGTCCCTAAAGTGCGGTGAGGTTTGTGGACCGTTACCTGCCACAAAGAGAGAAATATGAACGGCTCGTTTCTCCTCTGACACATCACATACCTGTGTGCCGCCACGGCTCGGCTGTTCAGGTACTTCTGGAAGAGGAAATTATTGGACCTGAAGCCAGGCTTCTCGGTCGCCGGTAAGCCGTAATCTTGCGGTGGCCATAGTGCTCCGCCGTATTTCCTGTCTGTGACCCCCGTTCAACCCACAACCGGCAGGATTCGCCTTTCGTTTCTGCTGCTGGTTGAAATCTGTACTCGCACAGCGTGCTCCTGAATGATTTCTTTTGCTCGCACAAAACTATTTTTAGTCTCAAATGTGAGTAAAATGCTCGCACCATAGAGCTCTGTGGAAAAACACATCACTGTAGCATATATAAACAAATCTAACCTACAAGTAAAAACAAATAAATAATAACTTTCACTGCTTAAAGATACTCAATAGCTCAGCTAATACCTGACATGTCACTGGAAAACAAACCACTGCAGCAGCATATTGAGTGCCAGGTGGCCAGCGCACGCTGTTATTGGACGGCGCATGGACACTCACCCTCTTGCGATTGGACTTTGAACTTATCCACAGTAGTGGTACCATGAGGTACTCCAACATTATGGTATCATATGTACCATGGTCTACCGTTTGTACCAGTATACCGTGCAACACTACACTGCACACATGTGATCCTGAAACAACCAGTGTCCTAACTGTGTCTCCACGCACCTGCTTTGTACTGGTATCAATAAAAGTACTCGTAGTATTTGTTGTGACATGTCATGAGACATATGGGGGATAGCTCCTTCTAAAGTGCACATCAGCTTCTATTTTGGTTCTGCTTTTATGCTCTGATAATAATGAAGTTTGTGTTTGTCTGCTTTGTAGGAAACAAATGAAAAACTAGCTGTGAAACTGTGCCGTCTGGAGCTCACACCAAGAAACAAGGACAGATGGAGCCGAGAAATCCAGATCATGAAAAAGTTGGAGTTATTTTTTTATATATCTTCCTCCTGTGGGGGACATTTATATAGCACATTAATTTAAAGACATTATACAGTCGTGTCCTGCTGTCATAGTGACGATACTTATTCACAGTTATTGTAATTATCTAAAGGAAACTGCAGACATTCAGTTAGATACATGATAATGTCTTGCAGGCGTTGTAGAAGTGAATGACTGTGCAAAACCTGTGTGGACATCATTAAACAGTAATGTAGTATTGACGACGACTCCTCTCTCACTCAGGTTGAATCACATCAATGTTGTGACAGCCCGAGACGTCCCGGAGGAAATGAGGCACATAGCCTTAAATGATCTTCCACTGTTGGCCATGGAGTACTGTTCCAGGGGAGACCTGAGGAAGGTGAGGGGCTCCTGAAGGGAGGCTTACAGTACATCATTGAGACAGCTACATTTGAAAATGCATTCTTAATTTGTTTTTGTGTTTGGTCTTACACTCCCACAAAGAGAGCAGCTGTTTTAAACCCAAAAATGTAGTGTGGACAGGAAGAAGCTTCACTGCGTCTTTTCTTATCTACAAATATGAGAAACATGTTATTCATTCCACTGCTGAGTGACTGAGTGTTGGTTCACCTGCAGAGCAGCCCCGCCTCACTCAGCTTACACCTATATTACACCTATGTATTTTCAGCTTCGACACCAACTGTTGTATCATCTCTGAGCCTGTAATGTTATTATAGCACAGGATATTCACACTTTGGTTTGGAAACAGTTGCACTTGTGCACAGCGTCAGATACATTCCTGGAGCTTATGCCTATGTTGTTGAGAATAATGTTTCAGCATGTCATTTTACTAATCTCTATAAACAGACATCTGCATATGTGTGCACAACCTGTTGGCAGCAGGACAAGATTTTGGTATCAGAGGTGTGCTGGGGTCTCATTTATAAACACTGCGTACGCACATAACGAGGCCTGAAGGAGGCGTACGTCACCTGCCATGCAAACGTTGTGATCTATAAAATCACACCTGATGGGAGAAACTTTGACCCACGCTTATGAACATTTTGGAGTCAGGAAATTGGCGACGCAGACGGTGAGGTGGAGCCTGATTGTAGAAACTGTTGAATATTTTTTGATGCACGCCATTTTTGGCTTTTGTTTGTTTGTACATTTTTATCATGGATCCTACGCATTGTTTTGTAAATGAAACCCCTGGTTTCCATTTGTAGTCTGAGTCGTAATGACCAATCACGTCTGTGTGGAGAAGCAGAACACTTTGGCCAAAACTGCAATCTCTGAACCCATTAGCTATCGTGTGATGACAAGTTAGATTAACATCAGCTTATTTTAAATGTGTCTTCATTCATATGAGATTAGCCAAAATGACTGCCGCATGGAGGAGAAAGTCTTGACTGTAATATCTGCTGGCTACACCAGATCTCCCAAAATATTGCCCCATGCCAACAGGACCTTCATCGTCGTCAGAGAGATAACAGATGGGTTCTGAGATTATCATTTTCCAGACATTACAAGCAGCATTACAACATCTTTCCTTGTGAAATGAAGCCACGACTCCTCCTTGTCACGTGTTTCCAGCAGCGTAGATACACAAGTTTGACATTATTGTTATTTCAGCTGTCAAATGAACATACAGGTAACGATAAAAGAAACAAAAAAGCTCGGGGGCATACGATTCAGATTGATCCTAAAGTTTGTAATTGGTTCATAACTTGAACCGGTTCTTGATTCCCATCTCTGAGCCTACGTAAGTCTCAAGTGTTCTTGTGTTCATTATCTGTGAAAGCATCAGATCTCACAGTCAGAGAAAGTAAAAGTGAAAGTATTAGTGTCTGATTCAAAAGAAGTGAAGTCGACTTCACCAACATTCAGAACCAGAGCTGAGAGCATCAGAGCAGCCAACAGACATGAGTCAGGCTCCCTCCCTGTTTACGTCACCCTTCTTAACTTCAGTCACACTTAGTTTTGTGTTTACAGGAGGACATTTTGAGACAAGACTCTGTTTATCAAGTGTACAGCCTGCCTCGTGTGCGGTTACGCAGCTAAAAAAAGGCAGTCATTCAAATGATAAAGTGCAAATGGACTCGAGGTCTTTTTGACTAATGACTGAGGTCATGGACTTTCAGGGGGCAGCCCTGGTGTTCACTTGGTTAAAGCTGTAGTGTGGGACTCTTGGGTATAAATGAATGTCCTTGGCACGCTAGTTCACACAATGCTGATTACGACTGTTGCCGCCAGGGAGAGCTCTCTGTAGTTTACTGTATATCAGAGTTGTGGTGTGTGAGTGAAGTAATGCATTTTATCTCAACCAGCCAGAGTGCAAGAAGACAGGAAGATAGATAGACAGACCTTTATTGTCACTGCACAAGTACAACGACATTAGGTGGTTATCCTTGCCCGTTTAAAAGAGCCAAAAAGGATAGATGAATAAAATGCAGGGCGGCACGGTGGTGTGGTGGTTAGCACTCTCGCCTCACAGCAAGAGGGTTGCCAGTTCGATCCCGGGCGTGGGAGCCCTTCTGTGCGGAGTTTGCATGTTCTCCCCGTGTCAGCGTGGGTTTCCTCCAGGTGCTCCAGCTTCCTCCCACAGT